>NC_059169.1:80623632-80934132 GCF_019923935.1 Bubalus bubalis | reverse complement strand
GAAGGCAGAGGTGAGGGAGGTGACAGAGGATGAGATAGTTAGATATCATCACTGACTCAGTAGACATGAGTTTGAGAAAATTCCAGGAGATAGTGAAGGACAGAGGAGACTGGCATGCTGCAGTCCATGGGGTTGAGAAGAATTGGAGATGACTTATTGGCTAAACAGCAACAAAGTAAGGCATCACTTTTATACCAGGGTTTAATACCTCTTTATGATTCTCTATACTTCTTTGCTTATCCTGTTGGATGCAAATGATCTAGTATTGATTCTGAGGCCCAAGAAATGACAAAGGCATACAATGGAAGAATTGTGAGCCCCTGAATGAGATGCTGAAGCAGTTATTTCAATGATTCCTGTGTTCTACAAAGGGCTGTCATGTCAGAAAGAAGAAGATATGTGTCATGCAGTTTCGAAGTTTATATGCCAATAACTTTGAAACAAATGAGAAATTTTACATTTCAGTTTAATCTGTCCTTCTATAAATGTTTACTGTTACGTTCCTTGTAGGAAATAGGTTTCCTTGCTAATCATTTTCTAACCTTCCAGGCATGAGAGAAGGAGCATTATGATAAGAGGTATATATACATATGTGTGTGGGTGTATATATATATATATATTTGAGTATATGTATATATCAATAAAATCTATACAGTTATACAAAGATGCATATTGTCATCTGTATAGGTTTGTGATCATTCTTTAAAGCAAATTCAACTATTTTTTTTCTGATAAATAGGCAATACTATAATATTTTTCACAGAAAATGAAGATTTTACATAAAAATCAATACTACTTTAAAGGCCAAAGAGATACTTGATTTAATTTGTACAACCAATGGAGAGGCTTTCAAAGTGAAATTTCAGTAGAAAACTGTGTCAGTGACTTTGTGTACTATTTATATCTATGCTCTTTTTTTCTCTGATTTAAATGTTCAAACTCTCACCAATTCCCCATACACCTATTTCTACTATTTAAAAAGTTTATCAGAAACTAGTTTTACTAGTGTCATACTTTGCCAAATTTATAGAAACACTAATGTCCTCTCTATCAGAACTCTGAAGAAGAATGTCAAATCCAAAGAAATTAGACTAGAATAGGCATGATACTTAGTGACAGACAATTTTTTAAACAGAGAAGACTCCAGAATGCAGCTACTTGCATTGCCAGTCAAATGGAGATGCACTCCCAGGTAACATATGGAAGCTGATTTGGGGAGAAGCATCCACAAATTTGCCTCTATGCCCTTCTATGACTATGGTCATGTGTGTAGTTAAGGAATTTCACACTATAGAAATATACCTGTAGATGTGATACTTTGATCATGAAAAAAAGTTATTTTGCAGTATGAAAAATGACTTAGCAAAAATAAATCCTGTATCACAGGTTTGATAAAGGGGGCAATGTAGCAACTTTGGCTTGTCCAGTCAAGAAGCTCTAAACTCTAGGTCTTTTGAGATGCACATCAATATATTTTCATGAAAATCGCAGAAGGTTCATACACCTGTTTCTGTCATCATGGTAGGTAATGAAATATGCTGGTAACCAAAACATCCATCCATGAATCTGAAAAAAAATTTTTTAAATGGTATTTTAATTACTTTTATATCATGATTATAAACCATGTTGTTTGAAATATGGTGAATTATAGTGACCAAATTGATTGATTTTTGTTTCTAACATTTATTATAAACCAGCATTGGAAACGTATAAGATTAGAGAAGAAAAACTTTTATGTGCCAATCTATATACAAGAGGTTTTTTCTTCTGTTGCTATGACTACAGCCAGTGCAATTCATGCTGTAGTTGATTTTGACTCAGTTTATATCCAAAATGTCTACATTCCACTTCAAGTAAGAATAAAGTCAGTTCACTTAGACATTGATTTCCAACAAAATTTCATAAATGAAGCCCTAGATTAAAAGGAAATACAATATTCAAACAAGAAGGGAGTACTTTCCATCGATCTATTTCAAAAGCACTGGATGAATTTTACAAAAATAATGAAGGAAATATAAGCATAGACTTATCTCAAAGTAGTTGTAGCTATGGGGTACACTCAGCATGGGCAGCTAGACTCAATTATTTTCAGAAGTGACAAGATATCAAATAGTCAAAGAAAACAAAAAATAAATGGTATCAAACTGTTTTTATTTCTTGTAAATCCATTATTTCTGTGGGCAATGACATTTATTTTCAACCTCCTCTTCCTCGCTGCCTATAAAATTTTTATCTCAGGGGAGTTATAAGAAAATCCAAATTAAATGCTGTGCTGAAAAATAAAAGGAAAAAAACATAAAATTTAAATTTAAAGAGAGGCATTTCCACCCCCCAAGAGTTCTATGCTTGAAAATATGCTTCACTGTCTAAATAAACCATAGGATATGTTAAAAAATAATGATATTTTGTTGTAATACTCTATTCCTCTTAATCCATCTCCAAGTCAGAAAAAAATCAATCATTTTTTGCAAGCTTTGAACTATAGAAATTACCTCTGGAGCATGCATTCTGGAGCATGTAGATGTGACTGGTGATGGAGGTTAGCCTGATGGTGTAAAGAATGATAGTGAATATGAACCTGGAATGCCAGGTCTATGAATCAAGGCAAATTGGAAGTGGTCAAACAAGAGGTGGTAAGAGTGAACATCAACATTTTAGGAATCAGTGAAATAAAATGGACTGCAATGGGTGAATTTAAATCAGATGACCATTATATATACTACTGTGAGCAAGAATCCCTTAGAAGATCTGGAGTAGCACTCATAGTCAACAAAAGAGTCCAAAGGCAGTACTTGGATTCAGCCTCAAAAACAACAGAATGATCTCTGTTCATTTCCAAGGCAAACCATTCAATATCACAGTAATTCAAGCCTGTGCCCGGACCAGCAACACTGAAGAAGCTGAAGTTGAATGGTTCTATGAAGACGTATAAGACCTTCTAGAATGAACACTCAAAAAAGATGTCCTTTTCATTATAGGGGACTGGAATGCAAAAGTAGGAAGTCAAGAAATACCTGGAGTAACAGGCAAATTTGTCCTTGGAGTACAGAATGAAGCAGGGCAAAGGCTAATAGAGCTTTGCCAAGAGAATACACTGGTCATAACAAACACCCTCTTCCAACAACACAAGAGAAGACTCTACACATAGTTGACCATCACCAGATGGTCAACAGTGAAATTAAATTGATTATATTCTTTCCGGCAAAAGATGGAGAAGCTCTATATAGTCAGCAAAAACAAGACTGGGAGTGGACTGTGGCTTAGATTATGAACTCCTTATTGACAAGTCAGGATTTAAATTAAAGAAAGTAAGGAAAACCATTAGACCATTCAGGTATGACCTTAATCAAAATCCCTTAAGACTATACAGTGGAAATGACAAATAGATTCAAAGGATTAGATCTGATAGACAGAGTGCCTGAAGAACTATGGATGGAGGTTCATGACACTGCACAGGAGGCAGTGATCAAGACCATCTCTGAGAAAAAGAAATGCAAAAAAAGGCAAAATGGTTGTCTGAGGAGGGCTTACAAATAGCGGTGAAAAAAAAAGAGAAGTGAAAGGCAAAGGAGAAAAGGTAAGATATACCCACTTAAATGGAGAGTTCCAAAGAATAGCAAGGAATGTAGAGCCAGACATACTGGAATGTCAAGTCAAGTGAGCCTTTGCAAGCATCACTATGAATAAAGTGATTGGAGGTGATGGAATTCCTGTTGAGCTATTTCAAATCCTAAAAGATGATGCTGTCCAAATGCTGCACTCAGTATGCCAGCAAATTTGGAAGACTCAGCAGTGGTCACAGGACTGGAAAAGGTCAGTTTTCATTCCAATCCCAAAGAAAAGCAATAAAAAAGAATACTCATACTGCCACATAATTGCACTCATCTCACATACTAGCAAAGTTATTCTCAAAATTCTCCAAGCCAGGCTTCAACAGTATGTGAACCATGAGTTCCAGATGTTCAAGCTGGATTTAAAAAAGGCAGAGGAACCAGAGATCAAATTGCCAACATCTGTTGTGAGAGAGTTCCAGTAAAACATCTACTTCTGCCTTATTGACTATGTCAAAGACTGACTGTGTAGATCACAATAAACTGTGGGAAATTCTTCAAGAGATGGGAATACAGATCACCTTACCTGCCTCCTGAGAAATCTGTATGCAGGTCAAGAAGCAACAGTTAGAACTGGACATGGAACAACAGACTGGTTCCAAATTGGGAAAGGAGTACCTCCAGTTTGTATATTGTCACCCTGCTTATTTAACTTATATGCAGAGGATATCATGTGAAGCACTGGGCTGTGGGAAGCACAAGCTGGAATCAAGATTGCTTGGAGAAATAGCAATAACTGCCCACCACACTTATGGCAGAAAGCAGAGAGGAACTAGTGCCTCTTGATAAAAGTGAAAGAGGAGAGTGAAAAAGTTGGCTTAAAGCTTGACATTCAGAAAACTAAGATCATGGCATCCAGTCCCACTACTTCATGGCAAATAAATGGGGAAACAATGGAAACAGTGACAGACTTTATTTTGGGTGGGCTCCAAAATCTCTGCAGATGGTGACTGCAGCCATGAAACTAAATGATGCTTGCTCCTTGGAAGAAAAGTTATGACCAACCTAGACAGCATATTAAAAAAACAGAGACATCACTTTGCCAACAAAAGTCTGTCTAGTCAAAGCTATGGTTTTGCCAGTGGTCATGTATGGATGTGAGAACTGGACTATAAGGAAAGCTGAGTGCCAAAGAATTGATGTTTTTAAACTGTGGTGTTGGAGAAGACTCTTGAGAGTCCCTTGGACAGCAAGGAGAGCCAACCAGTCCATCCTAAAGAAATCATTCCTAATATTTATCGGAAGGACTGATGTTGAAGCTGAAGCTCCAATACTTTGGCTACCTGATATGAAGAATTGACTCATTTGAAAAAACCCCGATGCTGGGAAAGATTGAAGGCAGGAGGAGAAGGGCGGTTGACAGAGGATGAGTTGGTTGGATGGCATCACCGACTCAATGGACGTGAGCTTGAGTAAGTTCCAGGTATTGGTGATGGACAGTGAAGACTGCGTGCTGCTATTCACGGGGTCGCAAAGAGTAGCACACGACTGAGCGACTGAACAGAACTGAATGCATTCTTGAGAACAAGCTATGTAAACAAATAAAAATATAAAATGTGTTAAAATAATATTGTGACATTGTGGCTTATATATATGTTTTAAATGAGGGGGAAATTATAGTGGGACACATGTTTTGGCAGGTTTCCCAGGTGGTGCTATTGTTAAAAAAGACAAAAACAAACAAACAAAAAACCTGCCTGTCAATGCAGGAGGTGTAAATGATGCGATTTCGAACCCTGGGTTGGGAAGATCCCCTGGAGAAGGAAGAGGCAACTCATTTCGGTATTCTTGTCTGGAAAATCCCAGGGACAGGGGAGCCTGTTGGCCTACAGCCCATGTGGTCACAAGGGTCAGACACAACTTAGCGACTAAACCACCAACCACCATATGATTTGACTGAAACTGGCTGCTCTTTGACTCAGAACTGCTAAAGAATTTGAAATTTTTCACATTATGCCAAATATTCAATATGAAGTATACAGCATAGCTGGGTAATACACAAAACAGGAATTAAATGACTCACAAACATAGCCAACAACTCGAAATGATCTTCATTTCTATCATTTGATGGTCATAAGGGCCTAATTAGAATACAGAAATAACGGTGACAATTACATGCAGTGAAGATCTGATGAAATGAGGCACACACAATATTTAACACAACATTTCTCTTTCTCTCTCTTTTTTTTTTTCTCTCTTGCTACTCCTCTTCTCCCTCTTTCCAATTTAAGTGTAAGTGAAGCTTATACTTAGAAAACATAGATGCTTTGGATTTAGGAATCATGTTTATAAGATGAACAAATGTAAGTTAAAGGAAAACATCATGATCATTTCAATAGATTTTTAAATATATTTGACAAAATTTCTCATTCTCTCATTAAAAAATAAAGTAAATATGAAGGAGGGAAAAAAGGCTTGTTCAATGTAATACAACATAAGATTTTCATAGCAACGTTTATTTTCAGATGAACTAAATAAATGCTGTTGACATTCCTAGTGTTCACAGTATATTTTATACCATTACAAATTCATAATTTCAAAGTCAGCTCTTTGACAAGGTAATGAGTCTTTAATAGGCAACTCTTTTCTTGAGATCACTAGTTCCAGTTTCCACTATTCTTTCTGAGATCCCTTGTACTAAATGTTTCCTTCTCACTGGAAGCAGATGGCATTGCTTCTTTCTTTATAGAGGAAAATCCCATAGTCACATTTTTTTTTCCTCTTTTAGGTAATCTCATATCTGCATTCTTTCTAGAAATCTTGCTCCATCCATAATCTTTTCTTCTTTCTGGTGTAAACCAGTTGCTCTTCGCTTTTTCTTTCTTCAAATGTAAATGTGCTCTCACTCACTCCCCTTCTCTTGACACCCAGCCACTATCACTGCATCTTACTCCTTTCATTTGTATCAAACTGCCTAACAGAAAAGCTGATATTTAGTGATCATATTTTTCCACCATTTTAAAGCACTTAAAAGTGACTTCCGGGTTTACATCTGAGAGAGCACAGTTAACAATCACATGGTAATCCAAAATTATTTGATATTTTAAGAAACAGAGCAATCTCTTTTTCTTAGCCCCGTGCATATAACTTTTTTGTTCTGTTTTACTTGCTTCTGTCTGGTGAAGTGCCCAGTATCTAAATGTTAGTGTTCCATTTCTGGGAGTGGGGTCAGAGTGTCAGTGCAAACAGCTTCCTAACTCTCCAGATGTTGAGCTGGTCCAGGTCCTCTGAGTAACAATGCTAAAAATATTTCAGAGCTACCTGGAAACTCTTCTCAAGCACAACAGTACCAAGACCCACCAATCAGGAACCTATAATTAAAAGTCCTCCCTGCTGAAACTCATTCATTCTTATAGTTTGAATGACAGTCATTAGCTGTGACACCAATAATCTCTCTCCTTCCAGACACCAGATATACTTACTGAATTCCCTGCTCTCCATTTCTCCACAAATTCCAATGGGTACCTCAAAATAAATCTGGACAATATTTTTTGTAGATTTTGAAAACCTATTTTTTAACCTTTTTTTCCTGGAATACTTTTGAACAATATCATTTGAGTCTCTTCCATGTAAAAAAATAAAAACACTGTGTTTATTTTTCTATTCTTGTTTGTTGTGATCATGCATGTTTGGAAGTGGTTTCTATATATATTCAACAAATTAAATCATATGAGGATTCTTGTTTACGATTGTATTTTTGTTCACAAAATCACATTGTTATCTTTCATTTACAATTGTAAAGGAAATTAGTGAGTTCTGCTTGACTTTTTTTTTTTAACTGTAGCTGGTATTTTATGTCCTTTTTTTTTTCTTTCCACCAATTAACTCTTGTATTTTTGCATAGTTGAGTGCTTGATGTTTGTAGGATGTTTACCCAAATAGTAAAATATGTAATTCCCCTAACTGAATATTCCACTCATTTGATTTATATGTCTGTTTTTATTTACTTTGCTTAAATGCTGTACACTTTGAATCTGTGTTGTCAAAGTGTTATATATTTATATAAACATATATTAACATTTATATTTTAACCCATTAAAGTATTTTTAATTATGTCTTTACATTTGTTACTTTTTAAAATTTTGTTTCTTCTTTAAATAAAGCTGATTTTATTCACTCTTTCTTCCATATATATTGTCTTGTTATTTTCGTCATTTTAGTTTAGGTTTCCTGCATTGCAGCAGTTTGTCTTGACCTATTCTTCAGATCAGTATTCAATTTCCTCTTTCATTTCTGCTTTCTCCTCCCTCAATGTGAAACATTAACAAACCTGCTCAGTTCAGTTCAGTTCAGTCGCTCAGTTGTGTCTGACTCTTTGTGAACCCATGAATTGCAGCACTCCAGGCTTCTCTGTCCATCACCAACTCCCAGAGTTCACCCAAACTCATGTGCATTAAGTCAGTGATGCCATACAGCCATCTCATCCTCTGTCATCCCCTCCTGCCCCCAATCCTTCTCAGCATCAGGGTCTTTTCCAATGAGTCAACTCTTTGCATGAGGTGACCAAAGTATTGGAGTTTTGGCCTCAGCATCAGTCCTTCCAATGAACACCCATGACTGGTCTCCTTTAGAATGCACTGGTTGGATCTCCTTGCAGTCCAAGGGAATCTCAAGAGTCTTCTCCAACATCACAGTTCAAAAGTATCAATTCTTCCATGCTCAGCTTTCTTCACAGTCCAACTCTCACATCTATACATGACCACTAGAAAAACCATAGCCTTGACTAGACGGACCTTTGTTGGCAAAGTAATATCTCTGCTTTTTAACATGCTATATAGGTTGGTCATAAATTTCCTTCCAAGGAGTAAGAATCTTTTAATTTCATGGCTGCAATCAACATCTGCAGTGATTTTGGAGGCCAAAAAGTAAAGTCTGACACAGTTTCCATTGTTTCCCCATCTATTTCCCATGAAGTGATGGGACTAGAAGCCATGATCTTAATTTTCTGAATATAGAGCTTTAAGCCAACTTTTTCACTCTTCTCTTTCACTTTCATCAAGAGACTTTTTAATTCCACTTCATTTTCTCCCATAAGGGTGGTGACATCTGCATATCTGAGGTTATTGATATTTCACCCAGCAATCTTGATTCCAGCTTGTTTTGCCAAGAGAACGCACTGGTCATAGCAAACACCCTATCCCAACATGCAAGAGAAGACTCTACACATGACATCACCAGAAGGTCAACATTGAAATGAGACTGATTATATTCTTTGCAGCCAAAGATAGAGACACTCTATACAGTCAGCAAAAACAAGGCTGGGAGCTGACTGCGGCTCAGATCATGAACTCCTTATTGCCAAAGTCAGATTTAAATTGAAGAAAGTAGGGAAAACCACTAGACCACTCAGGTATGACCTAAATCAAATCCCTAATGATTATACAGTGGAAGTGAGAAATAGGTTTAAGGGACTAGATCTGATAGACAGAGTACCTGATGAACTATGGATGGAGGTCTGTGACGTTGTACAGGAGACAAGGATCAAGACCATCCCCATGGAAAAGAAATGTGAAAAGGCAAAATGGCTGTCTGGGAAGGCCTTACAAATACATGTGAAAAGAAGAGAAGCAAAAAGCAAAGGAGAAAAGGAAAGATATAAGCATTTGAATGCAGAGTTCCAAAGAATAGCAAGGAGAGATGAGAAAGCCTTCCCCAGGGATCAATGCAAAGAAATAGAGGAAAACAACAGAATGGGAAAGACTAGAGATCTCTTCAAGAAAATTAGAGATACCAAGGGAATATTTCATGTAAAGGTGGGCCCGATAAAGGACAGAAATGGTATGGACCTAACAGAAGCAGAAGATATTAAGAAGAGGTGGAAAGAATACACAGAAGAACTATACAAAAACGATCTTCACGACCCAGATAACCACAATGGTGTGACTACTCACCTAGACCCAGACATCCTGGAATGTAAAGTCAAGTGGGCCTTAGAAAGCATCATTACGAAAAAAGCTAGTGGAGGTGATGGAATTCCAGTTGAGCGATTTCAAATCCTGAAAGATGATGCTGTGAAAGTGCTGCACTCAATATGCCAGCAAATTTGGAAAACTCAGCAGTGGCCACAGGACAGCAAAAGGTCAGTTTTCATTCTGATCCCAAAGAAAGGCAATGCCAAAGAATGCTCAAACTACTGCACAATTGCACTCATCTTACACACTAGTAAAGTAATGCTCAAAATTCTCCAAGCCAGGCTTCAGCAATATGTGAACCATGAACTTCCAGATGTTCAAGCTGGTTTTAAAAAAGGCAGAGGAACCAGAGACCAAATTGCCAACATCTGCTGGATCATGGAAAAGGCAAGAGAGTTCCAGAAAAACATCTATTTCTGCTTTATTAACTATGCCAAAGCCTTTGACTGTGTGGATCACAATAAACTGTGGAAAATTCTGAAAGAGATGGGAATACCAGACCACCTGACCTGCCTCTTGAGAAATCTGTATGCAGGTCAGGAAGCAACAGTTAGAACTGGACATGGAACAACAGACTGGTTCCAAATAGGAAAAGGAGTTCATCAAGGCTGTATATTGTCATCCTGCTTATTTAACTTCTATGCAGAGTACATCATGAGAAACCCTGGGCTGGAAGAAATAAATTTGCTACTGGGTTTTAAATTTGCAGTCTTTAACTTAGTTCAGCCAATTGCCTTTTTTATCTAATACTCTGTCTTTGAAATGCATTCTGTTTTCCATTTGTTTTTTTTTTTTTTCTTTTTTTTTTTTTTTTATTAATTTTATTTTATTTTTAAACTTTACATAACTGTATTAGATTTGCCAAATATCAAAATGAATCCGCCACAGGTTTACATGTGTTCCCCATCCTGAACCCTCCTCCCTCCTCCCTCCCCATTCCATCCCTCTGGGTCGTCCCAGTGCACCAGCCCCAAGCATCCAGTATCGTGCATCGAACCTGGACTGGCAACTCATTTCATACATGATATTTTACATGTTTCAATGCCATTCTCCCAAATCTTCCCACCCTCTCCCTCTCCCACAGAGTCCATAAGACTGTTCTATACATCAGTGTCTCTTTTGCTGTCTTGTACACAGGGTTATTGTTACCATCTTTCTAAATTCCATATATATGCGTTAGTATACTGTATTGGTGTTTTTCTTTCTGGCTTACTTCACTCTGTATAATAGGCTCCAGTTTCATCCACCTCATTAGAACTGATTCAAATGTATTCTTTTTAATGGCTGAATAATACTCCATTGTGTATATGTACCACAGCTTTCTTATCCATTCATCTGCTGATGGACATCTAGGTTGCTTCCATGTCCTGGCTATTATAAACAGTGCTGCGATGAACATTGGGCTACTCGTGTCTCTTTCCCTTCTGGTTTTCTCAGTGTGTATGCCCAGCAGTGGGATTGCTGGATCATAAGGCATGTCTATTTCCAGTTTTTTAAGGAATCTCCACACTGTTCTCCATAGTGGCTGCACTAGTTTGCATTCCCACCAACAGTGTAAGAGGGTTCCCTTTTCTCCACACCCTCTCCAGCATTTATTACTTGTAGACTTTTGGATTGCAGCCATTCTGACTGGTGTGAAATGGTACCTCATAGTGGTTTTGATTTGCATTTCTCTGATAATGAGTGATGTTGAGCATCTTTTCATGTGTTTGTTAGCCATCTGTATGTCTTCTTTGGAGAAATGTCTATTTAGTTCTTTGGCCCATTTTTTGATTGGGTCATTTATTTTTCTGGAGTTGAGCTGTAGGAGTTGCTTGTATATTCTCGAGATTAGTTGTTTGTCAGTTGCTTCATTTGCTATTATCTTCTCCCATTCTGAAGGCTGTCTTTTCACCTTGCTAATAGTTTCCTTTGATGTGCAGAAGCTTTTAAGGTTAATTAGGTCCCATTTGTTTATTTTTGCTTTTATTTCCAATATTCTGGGAGGTGGGTCATAGAGGATCCTGCTGTGATGTATGTCAGAGAGTGTTTTGCCTATGTTCTCCTCTAGGAGTTTTATAGTTTCTGGTCTTACATTTAGATCTTTAATCCATTTTGAGTTTATTTTTGTGTATGGTGTTAGAAAGTGTTCTAGTTTCATTCTTTTACAAGTGGTTGACCAGAGTTCCCAGCACCACTTGTTAAAGAGATTGTCTTTAATCCATTGTATATTCTTGCCTCCTTTGTCGAAGATAAGGTGTCCATATGTGCGTGGATTTATCTCTGGGCTTTCTATTTTGTTCCATTGATCTATATTTCTGTCTTTGTGCCAGTACCATACTGTCTTGATAACTGTGGCTTTGTAGTAGAGCCTGAAGTCAGGTAGGTTGATTCCTCCAGTTCCATTCTTCTTTCTCAAGATCGCTTTGGCTATTCGAGGTTTTTTGTTTTTCCATACAAATTGTGAAATTATTTGTTCTAGCTCTGTGAAGAATGCTGTTGGTAGCTTGATAGGGATTGCATTGAATCTATAGATTGCTTTGGGTAGTATACTCATTTTCACTACATTGATTCTTCCAATCCATGAACATGGTATATTTCTCCATCTGTTAGTGTCCTCTTTAATTTCTTTCACCAGTGTTTTATAGTTTTCTATATATAGGTCTTTAGATTCTTTAGGTAGATATATTCCTAAGTATTTTATTCTTTCCGTTGCAATGGTGAATGGAATTGTTTCCTTAATTTCTCTTTCTGTTTTCTCATTATTAGTGTATAGGAATGCAAGGGATTTCTGTGTGTTGATTTTATATCCTGCAACTGTACTATAGTCATTGATTAGTTCTAGTAATTTTCTGGTGGAGTCTTTAGGGTTTTCTATGTAGAGGATCATGTCATCTGCAAACAGTGAGAGCTTTACTTCTTCTTTTCCAATTTGGATTCTTTTTATTTCTTTTTCTGCTCTGATTGCTGTGGCCAAAACTTCCAAAACTATGTTGAATAGTAATGGTGAAAGTGGGCACCCTTGTCTTGTTCCTGACTTTAGAGGAAATGCTTTCAATTTTTCACCATTGAGGATAATGTTTGCTGTGGGTTTGTCATATATAGCTTTGATTATGTTGAGGTAGGTTCCTTCTATTCCTGCTTTCTGGAGAGTTTTGATCATAAATGGATGTTGAATTTTGTCAAAGGCTTTCTCTGCATCTATTGAGATAATCATATGGTTTTTATTTTTCAATTTGTTAATGTGGTGTATTACATTGATTGATTTGCGGATATTGAAGAATCCTTGCATCCCTGGGATAAAGCCCACTTGGTCATGGTGTATGATCTTTTTAATGTGTTGTTGGATTCTGGTTGCTAGAATTTTGTTAAGGATTTTTGCATCTATGTTCATCAGTGATATTGGCCTGTAGTTTTCTTTTTTTGTGGGATCTTTGTCAGGTTTTGGTATTAGGGTGATGGTGGCCTCATAGAATGAGTTTGGAAGTTTACCATCCTCTGCAATTTTCTGGAAGAGTTTGAGCAGGATAGGTGTTAGCTCTTCTCTAAATTTTTGGTAGAATTCAGCTGTGAAGCCGTCTGGACCTGGGCTTTTGTTTGCTGGAAGATTTTTGATTACAGTTTCAATTTCTGTGCTTGTGATGGGTCTGTTAAGATTTTCTATTTCTTCCTGATCGAGTTTTGGAAAGTTGTACTTTTCTAAGAATTTGTCCATTTCTTCCACGTTGTCCATTTTATTGGCATATAATTGTTGATAGTAGTCTCTTATGATCCTTTGTATTTCTGTGTTGTCTGTTGTGATCTCTCCATTTTCATTTCTAATTTTATTGATTTGATTTTTCTCCCTTTGTTTCTTGATGAGTCTGGCTAATGGTTTGTCAATTTTATTTATCCTTTCAAAGAACCAGCTTTTGGTTTTGTTGATTTTTGCTATGGTCTCTTTTGTTTCTTTTGCATTTATTTCTGCTCTAAGTTTTAAGATTTCTTTCCTTCTACTAACCCTGGGGTTCTTCATTTCTTCCTTTTCTAGTTGCTTTAGGTGTAGAGTTAGGTTATTTATTTGACTTTTTTCTTGTTTCTTGAGGTGTGCCTGTATTGCTATGAACTTTCCCCTTAGGACTGCTTTTACCGTGTCCCACAGGTTTTGGGTTGTTGTGTTTTCATTTTCATTTGCTTTCTCTCTCAGTAATCTCTTCTCTCCTTGTAGCAACCATGCATGTCTTTTTGCTTCTCATAACATGTCAGATGGTTTTATAAAATTGTGTCCTGTAACTTTTATTTTTACAATTACATTTTCCCCTAAATTCTTAGTATAATAAAAACTGCTTTGCGATTCTTTTCTGCAGTATTCAATTTCATCTTATTTTTAAATCTCTTTCATCATTCTGAGATGATGAAAATTTCATTTAGCTTGGTTTTGCCTAAATAGACTTTGTTTTTAAACTAATATCGTTACTCTCACTTTAAAGTAAGTGTCCTTTATAGGCTACATTTTTATTTAGGTACATTTTGTTCCGTGTTTTCCTAAGTATTTTAGTAAATGCTGGGGAATATTGTATCAAAGATGCTAGTCAAACATAATTTTATAAGTATTTGATGAAATGAATAAAGTAATCTCAATATCATAAATGAAACAGTTTATAAAACTTTGGAAAATTTCATTTGCTTCATAGTGAAAACAAAAAACATATTCATTCAATATATGTAATTTATTATTTTTGTCAAAATATTCATAATTTCTCTTTAATAGCTTATTTATACACTCTGACACTGCTGAGGTGAAAAGTGGCTTTTTAATATAACCAGAGATCACCACCTTTTCTAAATACAATGTAAAATGACTGCTCAGTTTTAAAATACCATGCAATTAAATATGTCTAATGGGTAGGCAAATCATGTAAAAATATTTAAAATGTCTAAGCTTCACTTAAGGATGGCTTCAATATAACTTTTATAATGAAATTATTGCCTTTTAAATATCTCTGTATGAAAGAACCAATAAATTTTAAACTGTTAAGTTTATAGACCATGATAGTTTGGTGCAGCAGTCTGCCACCTCCTTCCTAAGATCCCTTAAGCTAAAAGCATTTCCAGTAAATTAATATTAAAACAAAAGTAGTCTTTAGCATGTCATGCTGTTTTATGTATTCTTTCCATTGGTACTATGAAATAACTGTATTCAATATGAATAATAAAATCCATCCTGTGTTTTCAAATGTTTGCCATGCATTCTGTGTTGATTTTTCAATGCTGCTTTTAGCTGCACCATTATCCAAGCTTGACTAAATATAATTTCTTTTGACACTAAAACTACAGGTAAGGTGTTGCTAATATAATTGAAATGCTAATACTTACACTACCTGTATTGCTGTATTATAGTCAGTAATAAAAGCATGTTGAAGTGTTGTGAAAACTCATGCCTGCATTACGTTATGATCTTTGATAACCTTTATTTTTAGATGAAAGTAGTTTACAATACTGTATCAGCTATAATGAGCACCAATAAACAAGCTGCTTTGCCAAGGGCGAATATAATTCCAAGTAATACAATTGGATCTATGACACTGTATCTTCTATTCTTCATTTCAGATTCATTAACTATTATGGAGATCAATCTCTTTGACACAGTACATTTCTAACCACATTTATGCCAAAGTATGTACTCATTAGCATGTTTGAACTCCATAGCTAAAATGACAGGGTTTCCCCCTTGCTTTGTGATATTATACATAATTTGAAAAGCAAGCCTTGAGTATTCCAACAAGCATGTTATTTAGGACAGTTTTTTTTTTTTTTCTCTCTGTATATATGCATACATTTGTGCCTATCCTGTACATTTTGTGAAGATGCTGTTTGTATGGTAAAAATAACATTGCTTATAAACTATTTTAAAATGTAGATAAAAGCAATGCTTTTAGTAAACTATCCTAAAATATCTGTGTTCAATAACATTAATATATTTTTATTTCCAAATGCCTAATTGTAAATTAAAGTACACAAAAGTGTGTACATGGCAATAGAAAATTGACAGATATATGATGTGAAATGAATAAATTATACAAAAGTGTGTAGATAGAGATAGACACACATATGTTATTAAATGAATTACTGGATTTATTACCTAAAAGTAATAAAAGTTCATTTATTAAAATTTATAAGGTTTCTTGTAAATATTATTGCCCAATTGTGATCTTTACAGCTTCAACATTATTTTCTTGATACAACATTCCATAATACATTCAATTTTAAAGAACCAAGGAAGAATAAAATATCCTCAAGAACAAGTTGATGTCAATGAAAAAATATTTATCAAGCAATTAAAGCCATCAAAACTTTCTTTTCCTCTCTATATATATTCTATTAGGGCTTCCCAGGTGACGCAGTGGCTAAGAACGTGCCTGCTGATGCAGGAGACATAGGTTTGATCCCTAGGTCAGGAACATCCCCTGGAGAAGGAGATGGCAACCCATTCCACTATTCTTGCCTGGAAACTTTCATGGACAGAGGAGCCCAGTGGGTTGCAGTCCATCAGGTTGCAAAGACTGAGAATGCACACACACATGTATTCGATTAGAGTTTTAAATGTCTGCTCTTTATAAAAATGTTAACTATATAAATCAAAATTGCCCAAGTATCTTCCCAGGGCTTCATTTTACTTGGATACAGCTCATGCTTAACACTTCCTTAGAAAAACAGGAATGAAGATTTTGAAGTTAGATGTGGCTTGAATAGTTGTGGGCAGTGGGAGGAAAATAAGATAAAAATGGTCAGATGAGAACTTTGTGTTGCAAAGCAAAATATGTATTGGCATTTTCACTCTGTCAATAAAGACCCATGTTTAATTTGATATGGGATATGACATGAAATGGGATTTGAGGGATGTGACCCCTCAAAATCACAATTGTGTGGAGGGTTAAAGGATGTTGGTAAGGGGATTACTAAGGCAGCTGTTGTGTGATTTTGCAGACTGGTCTTAAAGTGAAAGTGAAAGGTGGGGAAGAATGCCTAGGCTTATGTATTTTCAAGGGTGATATACCATCAAAGGACTTTAGTTGAGAGTTATTTTATTGGAAAAGAAGTTTACACCTAAATTTAGACCTAGATTTGTGACATATAACTGCATTATTTTAAGAAGTTGAACATGCTAAGACTTGAATAGTAACAATTGCATCTCATCAAGACAGTACAGTTTCATTAGTCCCCAAATTTGATGAGTGTAATGCTGGATCTAGAGTAAAGAAACAGAATACATGATTAGAAATTTCAGCAAGAAAAAGAAAGGAAAAGCACTTTGGTGTACAAATATTGGTATGCCATGGATTCGTCTTGTACTTACAGAATATTCTTTTGGACTGAACCTCTTAGTAGGTTTTTGCAATACCAAATCATAAAATATAAGAAATGTGTCATGTCAAACTGCTGTGTCAAGTTAACTTTTCAGTAAATTCTCCTCTGAATTCTGCTGTTTTAATGATTTTTCTATTTGCTTTTATATTATTTTTCCCTTTGTAAATGTGCACCAATTACACAGGGCTGCACACATGAGGAAGATAGGATCCATTTCTAACTCCTCTTTGTGTTTTTCAGACTGATAATGCTTTGCTTACTGTCTTGCTTAGAATGATGAGGAACCATCACATGTTGGAAGAGAAGTTTCCTGCCACCTTCCTCCCACTGATTCTGACAATCACCCACTGATTAGAATGCGTGTGTGGCAGTCCAAGAATTCAACAGAGAAGTTCAATCTTGAACTTCAAGAGACAAAGCTTTGAAATCTGACACATTGAAGAGGGTAAGAAAAATAGGTTCACTCTACCCGAGTCACATTTCCCCCAAGTTCACTGCTCGGTTCCAAGAGACATCTCAGCCCACTATTTCTGCAAATGAAAGGAAGAGAAAGCACATGGTGAGTACCAAGCTTTACCAGCTCTAGGGGATGCTATTAAAGAGGCTTACTTCTTTCTCACCCCCTTCAGAATACTGAGGTGTTCTACAGACTTGGAGTGGATGGCAAGAAGAAGCTGGGAGAACAGGAGCTAAGGCTCTCATATGTTATCAAACGGACTCAGATCCTCCTAACTACAGTTTGGGCTTCATTAGAAAGCCCGGCAGCAAGCCACTGGAATTATCTTGCTTATGGATTACCAGCAACTGGCAATGAGAATCTCCCAGTGCTCTCTGTGTCTTACATACAGTACTCTATTCCATGGAAAGATATTCCGTGGTCTTAGATTAGAAGAACTAAAATTGTTAAAATGTCCATATCACCTAAAGTGAAGTCGCCCAGTCATGTCTGACTCTTAGCGACCCCATGGACTATACAGCCCACCAGGCCCTCCGTCCATGGGATTTTCCAGGCAAGAGTACTGGAGTAGGGTGCCATTGCCTTCTCTGATACCACCTAAAGCAATCTGCAGATTGAATGCAATTTTTATCAAAATTCCAAGGGTATTTTTTTGTAGAAATTATAAAGGATTCCTAAAATTTCTATAGAAACACATCAAAAAATCCCCAAATGCCAAAAAAAATCTGAAAAATAAGAACAATGAGTAAAGCTGGAGGCATCCCAGTTCCTTGATTTCAAGCAATATTATGACATCAGAGGAGCTGAAACAGGCTGCACTGAACATTAAAGCAGACATATGTGGGTTCACATGATCAATGAAACACAATATGTGACCAATGAAATACAATAGAGAACTCAGATATAAGCACAGTGTATATAGCCAACTAATCTTTGGCAAGAATACCAAAACACAAAGTAGGAAAAAGGTAGTATCTTCAATAAGAAGTGTTGAGAAAACTGGATATCCACCATGCAAATGAATGAAACTGGGCTCCTAACTTATAATACTCTCAAAAATTAAGAAGAAATTAGAGGTAAATGGAAGACCTGTCACCATAAAACTCCTAGAAGAAAACATAGGGAAAGTGCTCCTCAACTTTGGTCTTTGGCAAAATTGTTTGAATGTGAAATTCAAAACACAGGCAACAAAAGCAAAAATAAATGAGACTACATCTAATTATAAAGCTCTGCAAAGGAAAGGCAAAGCATCAGTAAAGTTAAAAGGTATGGGAGAAAATATTTGCAAGCCATTTATGTGATAAAAAGTTAATATTCAAAACATATAAGGAATCCATACAACTTAATAGCAAAATACTAACCCAACTAAAAATAACACTTGTCCTGAATAGACATTTTACCAAAGATATACTAATGCCAGTGGGTACATGAAAAGATGCTCCGTCATTAATCATCAGGGAAACACCAATCAAGACCACAATGAGATATTACTTCACAGCTATTAGGATGACTTTTATTAAAAAGACAATGAATAATAAGTGATCGTGAGGATAGGAAGCAAAGGAAACCCTTGTACCCTGCTGTGAGAAGGTAAGTTGATTCAGTCATTATAGAAACCAGAATGGATGTTACCTTAAAAAAAAATAGAAAAAGAAACATAAATAGAATTACCACATGATTGAGAAATCCCACCTCTGAGTATATATCTGAAGGAAATGAAACCAATATCTTGAAGAGATATCTGCATTCTCATGTTCATTGCAGCATTATTCACAATAGACAACCAGCTAAATAAATGAAAAAGAAGTGGTGTATATATACATGGAATATGTCGTTATGGTTGAATCTAAGTGAAATAATTCAGAGAAAGACAAATACTATGTGATCTTCTATGTGGAATATACAGAAAAAGACAAAGTCAAACTCATAGAATCAGAAAATAGAATGGTGGTTACCAGTGCTTAGCGGGTGTGGAAGATGGGGAGATGTTGATCTAAGAATATAAACCTTCAGATATTAGGTTCCAGAAATCAAATATACAGACTAGGAGCTGTCATTAATAACACCTGTGTTGCGTACTTGTTGTGTTGCACACTTGTGTTGCTAAGAGAGTAACACTTAAGCATCTCACCACGTACACAGATGAAAATGAATTATGTGAGATGATGAATTCATTAGTTAACATGATTGTGGTAATCATTTTTCAAAGTATGCATATGGCAAACCATAATGTTATACTCTTTAGCTATGCATAATCATATTGATCTACTACACCTCAGTAATGGTGAAAAAAACTGTTAAAAAGATATGACTATATGAATTAAGGATGAATGTATTTCTGTCAGTTTTATTGAAATATAATTTGCATTATCATATATAACTATGATTGCTAATGTTTAAGATATATGGCATAATGTTTTGACATAGATAATCATGGAATGATTCACAATTATTTCATGAACATTCATCATCTTATATAGATACAAAATAAATGAATAAGAAAAAATACTAATTTTTTTCCTTCTGATGAGAACTCAGGATTTAGTCTCTTTCACAACTTTCATACAGAACACATAGCAGTGTCAATTATATTAATCATGTTGTCCTTCCATCCCTAGTATTTATTTATTTTGTAGCTGGAAGTTGATATCTTTTGACTGGCTTCATTCAATTTCCTCTCTCCCAGTCCCCCACTTCTGATAACGAAAAATCTGAACTCGTTTTCTATGAGTTTTTGTTTGTGAGATGTAATTGTACTATGCTGTAAAGGCTGTATTAGTTCCTGGTGCACTACATAGCTATTTGTTACTTCTGTATGTCACAAAATGATCACTGTGGGTCTAGTTATGATCTATCATCATATAAAGATATTACATTATTATCGACTCTATTACCCAAGCAGTGCATTTCATCATCATGACATTTATTTCATAACTGGAAATTTGTATGTCTTCTTTTCCCTCACCATTTGACTCCCTCCTTTCTGGCAGATACCTGTTTGTTCTCTGTTATCTATGCCTCTCATTCTGTTTTGTAGGCTTTGCTCACATTTTTTTTTTTTTTTTTTTGCTTTTCAGATTCCACATATAAGTAAAAAAAACATGCAATTTGTCTTTTTCTATCTGACCTGTTTCACTTATCTTGATATCCTCTAGGTCTTCATGGTTTCATAAATAGTAAGATTTCACTCCTTTTTTATGGCTGAGTTGTATTCCCTTGTACTAGCACCTCCTCTTTATTTATTCTTCTATTGAAAGGCACTAATGTTGTTTTCATGTCTTCGTTATTGGGAATAATGTTGCAGTGAACATAGGGTGTATATATCTTTTCAATTTAGTGTTTTTGTTTTTTTTTTTCAGTAAAGTAACCAGAAGTGGAATTGCTAAATCATACAATAGTTCTTTTTTTTCTTTTCTTTTCTTTTCTTTTTTTTTTTTGTGGAATCTCCATCCTGTTTTCCATTGTGGCTGCACCAGTTTACATTCCCACCAACCACACATGAAGGTTCCCTTTCTCCACATCCTCGCTGATGCCTGTTATTGGTTGGCATTTTAGTAATAGCCATTTTTACAGGTGTGGGGTAATAGCTCATTGTGGTTTTGATTTGCATTTCCCTGATTAGTGATGTTGAGCACCTTTTATATGTGTGCTGGCCATCTATGTGTCTTTTTGGAAAAAATGCCCATTCACATCCCCTATTTTTAAAAATTGGGTTGTTTTCTTGCTATTGAGTTGCATGAGTTCTTTATATATTATGGATATCAACTCCTTATCAGATATATCATTTCCAAATATCTTCTCCCAGGCAATAGGTTGATTTTTCAATTTGTTGGTAGTTTTTTTCACTGTGCAAAAGTGTTTTAGCTTGATATAGCCCCATTTGCTTACTTGCCCTTGAGTTCAAGCTAATGAACATAAAGTTGCTCAATAAACTCAGGAGGAGAATGGATAAACACAGTGAGAGTTAGAAAATATAAAAAAGAACTAAATATAGCAATTTGGCTTTTATCTTTATTTCTTTTCTTGAAACATATTTCTTTGTAATCTCATTTTTCTTGATTCTCTGTATTTATTTGTATGTATGAGGTAGATTGTTTTGTTTTCTGATCTTGTAGAACTGGCTTTATGTTGGAGATGTCTCAGGAAGCCCAGCAGTGCACTTCCTTCTGATAACCAGACCTGTATGATCTGGCGTGCTCCACCCATGCCCAGCGTGGACTGAGCGTGCCTTCCTGTTGTGGTGGTCCTAACTACTGTGGGTATGCTCTTAGGCAGAGCTGGTCTCTGGCCCAGTGTCCTGACAGACCCTGACTTGTGTAAGACTGCCAGACTCTAGCGGGCAGGGCTGAGTCCTGAGGAGACTGGCTGTGAGGTTCCTGAGACCAGGTTAGGTGCCATCTCAGTGAGTGTGGCCTGGTACTTGGGAAGCTGGCTACAGAACCTGGGGATCCTGGGCTTGTTGCTGGTCTGCTCATGACTGATGTTGTGTCTTGGGATGGCTGGCTGCAGGCAGTATGGGTCTCAGTGCTGGCACCTGCCTATTGGTCGGACTGGCCAGGGACTTGTTGTTCCAGGGCCGGTGCTAACCCTCCAATAGTGGTTGGGCTTGAGTGCTCACAGACTAGAGAGAGGACTCCAAAATGGTGCTTGCCCACACCAGTGCCCTCATGGTAAAATGAGCTCCCCAAGATGGGTACAGCCAGAGTGTGTCTCCAAGAGTTCCAGTTGACTCTTGCCTCTCTGTGGGGCTCTGTAGGCTTAGTAAGTGAGTCTTACCCAGTCTCCATTCATACTACTGCTTCTGTGCTGCCTCTCACAGAATATAAAGTTTTACACATGCCCTATAAGACCACATTCTCTATTTTCCACAGCCCTCCAGCTCTCTTATATGCAAGCTCTGCTAGCCTTCAAACACAGGTATTTGGAGGGCTTATCTTCCTGGTGTAGAAACCTTGAGGAGGAGAACATGAGGCGGAACTCAGACTCTTGACTCCTTGGAGAGAACCTCTGCAATTTTGAGTCTCTTTCCATTTGTGAGTTTCATAGTCAAGGATGTGGGCCATGATGATACCACACCTCCACCCTCTTACTTCTCTCTCTGTTGCTCCTTCTTTATAAGTTTACTTAAGGAAAATCCTTTCTGCTAGTGTTCAGGTCATTCTCATTGATAGCTCTCTTTCAGTTCACTTCGGTCGCTCAGTTGTGTCTGACTCTTTGAGACCACATGAACCGCAGATGCCAGGCCTCCCTGTCCATCACCAACCCGTGGAGTTCACTCAAACCCATGTCCATTGAGTCAGTGATGCCATCCAACCATCTCATCCTCTGTTGTCCACTTCTCCTGGCCTCAATCTTTCCCAGCATCAGGGTCTTTTCCAGTGAGTCAGCTCTTCGCATCAGGTGAACAAAGTATTGGAGTTTCAGCTTCAGCATCAGCATAAGTCCTTCCAGTGAATATTCAGGATTGATTTCCTTTAGGATGGACTGGTTGTATCTCCTTGGAGTCCAAGGGACTCTCAAGAGGCTTCTCCAACACTACAGTTCTAAAGCATCAATTCTTCGGTGCTCAGCTTTCTTCACAGTCCAACTCTCACATCCATACATGACCACTGGAAAAACCATAGCCTTGACTAGATGGACCTTTGTTGGCAAAGTAATGTCTCTGCTTTTTAATATGCTGTCTATGTTGGTCATAACTTTCCTTCCAAGGAGTAAGTGTCTTTTAGTTTCATGGCTGCAATCAGCATCTGCAGTGATTTTGGAGCCCAAAAAATAAAGTCTGACACTGTTTCCACTGTTTCCCCATATATTTCCGATGAAGTGATGGGACTGGATGCCATGATCTTCATTTTCTGAATGTTGAGCTTTAAGCCAACTTTTTCACTCCCCTCTTTCACCTTCATCAAGAGGCTCTTTAGTTCTTCTTCACTTTCTACCATAAGTGTGGTGTCATCTGCATATCTGAGGTTGATATTCAAGCCGGCAATCTTGATTCCAGCTTGTGCTTCCTCCACCCAGCGTTTCTCATGATGCACTCTGCATAAAAGTTAAATAAGCAGGGTGACAATATAAAGCCTTGATGTACTCCTTTTCCTATTGGGAACCAGGCTGTTTGTTGTTCCATGTCCAGTTCTAACTGTTCCTTCCTGACCTGCATACAGGTTTATTAAGAGGCAGGTCAGGTGTCTGGTATGCCCATCTCCTTCAGAATTTTCCACAGTTTATTGTGATCCACACAGTCAAAGCCTTTGGCATAGTCAATAAAGCAGAAATAGATGATTCTCTGGAATTCTTTTGCTTTTTCTCTTTTTTTGGACTGTGGTCACATTTTTATTAATTATAACCCATGGGCCATAGCCATAAGTTTCATTTCATGCCATGTAGTATTTTATTTTTTTAATTTTATTTTATTTTTAAACTTTACAATATTGTATTAGTTTTGCCAAACATCGAAATGAATCTGCCACAGGTATACCTGTGCTCCCCAACCTGAACCCTCCTCCCTCCTCCCTCCCCATACCCTCCCTCTGGGTCATCCCAGTGCACCAGCCCCAAGCATCCAGTATCGTGCATCGAACCTGGACTGGCGACTCGTTTCATACATGATATTTTACATGTTTCAATGCCATTCTCCCAAATCTTCCCACCCTCTCCCTCTCTCACAGAGTCCATAAGACTGTTCTATACATCAGTGTCTCTTTTGCTGTCTCGTACACAGGGTTATTGTTACCATCTTTCTAAATTCCATATATATGTGTTGGTATACTGTATTGGTGTTTTTCTTTCTGGCTTACTTCACTCTGTATAATAGGTTCCAGTTTCATCCACCTCATTAGAACTGATTCAAAGGTATTCTTTTTAATGGCTGAGTAATACTCCATTGTGTATATGTACCACAGCTTTCTTATCCATTCATCTGCTGATGGACATCTAGGTTGCTTCCATGTCCTGGCTATTATAAACAGTGCTGCGATGAACATTGGTGTACATGTGTCTCTTTCCCTTCTGGTTTCCTCAGTGTATATGCCCAGCAGTGGGATTGCTGGGTCATAAGGCAGTTCTATTTCCAGTTTTTTAAGGAATCTCCACACTGTTCTCCATAGTGGCTGTAGTAGTTTGCATTCCCACCAACAGTGTAAGAGGGTTCCCTTTCTTTTACTTTTTTTGATGATCCATCAGATGTTGGCAATTTGATCTCTGGTTCTTCTGCCTTTTCTAAAACCAGCTTGATCATCTCAAAGTTCACAGTTTATGCACTGCTGAAGCCTGGCTTGGAGAATGTTGAGCATTACTTTACTAGCATGTGAGATGAGTGCAATTGTGCGGTAGTTTGAGCATTCTTTGGCATTGCCTTTCTTTGGGATTGGAATGAAAACTGACCTTTTCCAGTCCTGTGGCCACTGCTGAGTTTTCCAAATTTGCTGGCATATAGAGTGCAGCACTTTCACAGCATCATCTTTGAGGATTTGAAATAGCTCAACTGGAATTCCATCACCTTCACTAGCTTTGTTCATAGTGATGCTTTCTAAGGCCCACTTGACTTCACATTCCAGGATGTCTGACTCTAGGTGAGTGATCACACCATCATTATTATTTGGGTCATGAAGATCCTTTTTGTATAGTTCTTCTGTGTATTCTTGCCACCTCTTTTTAATATATTCTGCTTCTGTTAGGTCCCTACCATTTCTGTCCTTTATTGAACCCATCTTTGCATGAAATTTTCTGTTGGTATCTCTAATTTTCTTGAAGTGATCTCTAGTCTTTCCCATTCTATTGTTTTCTTCTATTTCTTTGCATTGATCACTGAGGAAGGCTTTCTTATCTCTCCTTGCTATTCTTTGGAACCTGATAATTATAATTTTGATGTGCACCCCAGGGGAAGTGTACTCAGGTTTTCCTACTCCATCATCTTGGCTAATGCTTTGAATATGCATTATCAATCCATCATTGACATTGAATCAGAAATTTATATTTCCTTTACTCCAGTCATGTTTTCTTAATTGTAAAGAGTGCTGATTCTGATCTCTCAATCTAATAACAGCTTTTCACATAAAAATGCTATATTTCAATCTATACTAAAGTCATAATATGTGTAACAAGAAGTATCTTTGGGCAATTATATTTTACTTTATCTTTTTTTAATTTCAGAACATAATACAATTTTTATTATAAAAATTAATGTTGACATCACTGTTGAGTACAATTATGTTCCATAGAAAGCATGGTTTGATTCACTAAATGAACACTGAGATGCATTTTCGGGGGACATGCAGATAAGGCATGTATATATTCTTGTGTTATTAATTTCTTTAAAGCACAATTCAAGAGCTTAATACATTCTTTGAATTTTTTGAATTATAAGAATGGACTGTAAATCCATAGGTAAGTGTACTATATGTCTCTCATAATTCAGTTTGATAATTTCAGAAAATTATCTTCAAGAACAATGTTATTTATGATGGTGAAAGAATATGAAGAAATCTACATCTCAAGAAAAGAAAACTGAACCTAGTTAAAGATAAAAAAGAAAAATAAAACTCACAAAATTATTGGCTTTACCCAAAACTTCATGATGAAATAGAGAGATTTCATTCCAGGCTATTAACAAACAAGACTGCTTTTTTTAACTTTATATTTGATATCAGGATATAATTGATTAACAATGTTGTGATGGTTGCAGGTGAACAGCAAAGGGACTTAGCCATATATATACATGAATCTATTCTCCCCGAAATTCCCCTCCCATCCAGGCTGCCACATAACATTGAGCAGAGTTCCCTGTGCTATACAGCATGTCCTTGTTGGTTATCCATTAAAAACACAGCAGTGTGTACATGTCCATCCCAAACTCCCTAACTCCCCCTTCCCTGGATCCTTCTCTCTGGCAATCATAGACTTTCTAAGTCTGTGAGTCTCTTTCTGTTTTGAAGTAAGTTCATTTGTATAATTTATTTTTAGATTCCATATATAAAGGATAAGACTCAAGTTTAATTCTGAGAATACAGAGCAGAGATATCATAGTCAAGAATAAGATGTTATTCAAGAAGGCTGTAGAGATTAAAAAAAAACGCAGATAAGGTTCAATGCTATTAAAGTGTAAAGTGTAAGCTGCTTAGCCATGTCTGATTCTTTGCAACACTATGGACAATAGACTGCCAGACTCCTCAGTCCATGGAATTTTCCCTATGAGATACTGGAGTGGGTTGCTATTTCCTCCTCTAGGGGATATTTCCTACCCAGGGATTGAACCCACATCTCCTGCATTGCAGGTAGATTACCATCTGAGCTGCCAGGGAAGCCACTTGGACAAAAGGGAGAGAGTAGGACTGATCTTTGCTGATCAGTGAAAATTTCTGGTAAAAACACGTTGCTTCTTTCCGACCCTAAACAAAAGAAACACAAAGAATATATAAATTGCTTTCTGAGAATATAGACAAGACCCAGAATTCAGTTTTGAAGCATGATCAACTACAATAAGTGACACTTTCTGCCCCACCCCTGCCTCCACTAAATATCAGTAACAATTTAGGAAACTTCATCTTGACATCTATGGACAATCCAGGCATAGAATAAATGCCAGCCAACAATATATGTATTTTACTTCTGTTTGGAAATGTTTAGAAATAGATGAACATCTGACTACAAGATCATGAAGGGTAACTAAGCTGGTGATCCACCCCTAATCAAGGATAGGAGACATCTAAGTCATCAAGAGGAAGCATTTCATCATTAGAAGGAGTGTATGAAATAGAATAGAAATTACTGTTTAGTTTTGTGTCAAAAGAGTAACTTTATTGTTCTATTTATTCATGCAAAGTCATGGAACTCTTTAATAAATTTCAAAACCATGGCTCAAAGATGATCAGGAGGACAGAGGAACAACCTTGGAGAACAAAGAATATAACATCAGAAATGAAGGGGAGAAAAAATATATATTGTAAATATACAACACATAATAAATATTATAAATATTTCTGATAGGGTAAAGATTAGGCTAAAATAAATAAAATATTGGACACCAAACTTTTGAAGTATGGAAGTTATTTCTTGGAATTAAAGTTTGTAGTATTTTATAGTTAAGCTTTGTCCTGCAGGTACAAAATGATTTTATGTAATCTTATTTTACTGGATCCTCCCTTTGATTCTTTGAAAGAGATAATATCATTGACAATAGTATTGTGAAAATAATAAAACTGAATATCAGAGAGTGTTATTGAATTTGTCCTGAGTGTATGACCCTCAAACAAGATCCATTGCTTTAAACCCCCAGAGTTTTGCTCCAAAAATGACCTGCCTATTAACAATAAGTGCATATGGAGTTAGAATTGAAATGGGCTGAGAAATCATTACAGTGGGAAAAAAATGGAGCCCAGGGAAATTAAGCAATTTGTCTAAATTTATATATCAAGTTATTGTCAGACTTCAGATTAGGACTTAACTGAATTCTACTTCCATAGTAGCTTTAGGGCAAATAAAATAAAAAGTTTCTTTATAAGTTAATAGCAAAGTTAGAATTCATTTAACTAAAAAAAAGATCTGTCTATCTATCTATCTATCTGGTTTATGAATGACCAAGTCAGTAGTGTAATAAAAGATATAAGAAATATCTTATCATAGTACCATCCTAATGGTTTAATGCTGATCTTGAAAAGGGCAAATGTTTCATGAAATATATGCATTCTGTACATGTTAAAAAGTACTTTGTTGGATAGCACATGTGGCATTTATTATAGTAAATAAATGGGATGAATTCAAATAAAGTTTATTAGTTAGATATAAAGGACAATTTAAAATTAAATTACTTATGTATGCTAAAATTTCAAAAATAAATAATGAAATACTGCTTTGTTAAGAAGTCTTACAATTGGCTAATTGGCATATATGAGAGAGATTCAGAGATACAGGAAACCAAGCAATAATTTGTTTATAAAATCTCTGGTGAATATTCTTGTCAACAGGAATACCTATCGTGTACAAGGTCATGATATAGCTTCTATTAGGTTAAATGCACCAATTAGTGTTTTCTTTCAAATTGACCTACAGAGAAATATAATCAGAAAGCAGAAATTTTAGCAAGCTGGAGGTTATAAGATTGTGTTAAATGACGATGTTTTGTTCTTATTTTTTTCTTGCCCTCACCCACCCCTTCCACCAACTAACTGTTCAGCTTCCTGCCAAGTGTTTTTCCTTTGTTTGGTTTGATTTTCTGAAAAATGTAACATTTTATAATTTCTTCTGGGGGGTAGCTTGCATCTAAGACCTGATGTTTTATACCAGGGTACTAAAGAGACCTTTATTAAAAAAAAAAAAAAAAGTCTGCCTTCTGTTTCACACTTCATCCCTGAAGGTGGATGTCAGGAGTGGGAGGGCAAACTTTCTAAACGGTGACTTCAGAAGGGCAATCTAACCATGGGCAGCCTGGGCCCTCACTCTGTGAGTCTCAGGAATAGATAAGGAAGGTAAAAATATATTGAACAAGATATAAATGGAAAGGCTCATTTTTCTCATGTGACTAAGGTCTTTGAACATGGTATGTCATACAAGAGCTTTGATCTTGATAGTTTCTAAAGGTTTAAAATGGGTCATGTGACTGAGCTTGCCTCATGTGAGTGCCTCATTTATTATTGGTATTTAGGCAAATGGCTGTAAGTCATAGATCACATGCAATATTGACCTTCTCAGTCACTAAGCTTATGCCAGCTTTGTTTATTGGAAGTACTGGAATTCACCGAAGAGAGGAATGTACACGCAGGTCCTACTGTGAAGTTGCAGGATTCAGCCAAGATGTGGGGCCATGTGTGCCTCAAGAAAATGTATAGAGGATCCCTTGACCATTGACAGGGGTGAATTTTTTGGCTAAGTAAGGTGCCTCAGCAGATGGTAGCTTACTTAGCTTTGGACAGCAAAATGTGTACATCTGCATAGATGGTCATGACCACATTATGGGAGATTTAAGATGCAACTTTCAACTTTACAAGGTTGATTTTACAGAACCAGGCATAAACATTACTATGTGAGATGGGGAAGTGAATTACTGTGGCAGATAGTAGGTTGGGAAGGGGGCTTCCCCAGGTGGCGCATTGGTAAAGAACCCGCCTGTCGAGGCAGGAGATGCAAGAGATGTGGGTTTGATGCCTGGTCAGGAAGATCTCCTGGTAAAGGAAGTGGCAACCTTCTTCAGTACTCTTGCCTGAAAATCCCATGGACAGAGAAGCCTGGGTGACTACAATCCACAGGGGTCACAAAAGAGTTGGACACGACTGAGAGACTAAACAACAGCAGGTTGGGAAGATCTTGATGTACAGTGGCAGCTGAAACCAGGGAAAATGGTTTTCAGTAGACATGTCTTTTGGGCATTGCAGTGTGGCACAATATTTCTATCTTCAAGTATTTGGGCACATGTGTTCAATGGGTTTTACAAGCAGGCTCAAGTTGACTCTGCATTTGTTTACAGAGAGAAATAACTGCCTCAGAAGGTGAGGTTTCTTAGATATAATATATGTCATAGCAAAAAGTAATGTTGCAGTCCAAATCACCTTTAAACCCAGGGAACAGGTAATTCTACTTATAGCCCACAATCCAGCCCTTCACAAGATACACACAAGCATATTCAGGTCCTCAGAATATCCTGACCAAATTGCCCTGTACCTACTTTTAAGGAGTGCACAGTCTTTCCTTAAACCCTTCTTCCAGAAAGTTCAAGGTGACAGATACACATATTCTTAAATCTAAGGCATAACCCAGTGGTAAATGCAAATTGGTACTGGAATAAAAGGCAGATTGTTGGATGGACAGAGGAAAGTTTGAAAGGTAAGAAGCTGGCTTGGTCTGTAGCCCATGTTTTGGTTTACATTCCTTGAATTCAGAGAAATTCACATCTGTGACTTAACTTTCCACTTTAATTTCCTTTGAAGAACATAAAATATGACATTCTTAGGGTACAACCTGAGGTGGGTCATGGAGGTGCACACGATCAGGGAAAATTGAGAAGCTCAAACTTGTGGGACGAGAAGAAGCCTTAGAGAAATGGTATGTGAAATTATTCTTGTACTCTTCTCCCAGACCCTGTGAATATTAGGAATGGGACTGAAAACAGCCCTCAGTTAGCCTAAGACTATAAATGCCTACAAAGAGGAGTTATTCAATGTTACATGAGTAGATAAAGTACATATTCAATGCTTTGAAGAAATGTCAGAGACTACCTGGAAATTAAGACGTTTAGAAGGTTGCAATGAACTGAATTATTTGTATGCTCCCCATATTCTCACTCCAAGGTGATGGTATTAGGAGGTGGGGCCTTTCAGAGGTAATTAGGCCACAAGGGTGCATCCTTCATGAATGAGATTAGTGCCCTTATCACAGGGACCCCAGAGAACTCTCCCACTGTCTTTTTCCATCGTATGAATATACAAGAAGACCTGATAACCAGCAATCCTGAAGGCATTTACCAGAACTGACCATGCTGTCACTCAGATGAACTCCCAGGATCCAAAACTTTAAGAAATAAATTTCTGTTTACAAGCCACCCAATCAATGGCACTTTTTTTTAAAGCAGCCAGACTAACTAAGACAGAAGGATTGAATAAGAAAAAAAAATAATAATAAATAGTTACCACAAATAAATTTGTTTTAATAAGGCGTTGCCATTGTCACTGTCTCAATGCCACTCTCAAAGAGAAGGCAGTGGGTATAGGTGCATGTCTTCTCAGATATGGTAATTACAAAATGGCAAAATTAGCATCTTGCTGAGAGAGATGTTTCCAAAGTTTTAGGGGACTTTAGTGTACAGGTTATCAATTCTGAGCCAGTGGCATATATTCAATAGTATCCTGACAAGACTAAAGCCAAGAATATTTTCACGATTTATGCCCTACCTGCTCACACACCACTGAGTCACTGACATCTTACTCTGGGTTCTAGGAATATAATTTTTATCCAAATTTCTGTGGATTGTTTTCTAAATGTTGAGGGTGTTCAGTCCAGTGCTGTAGTAAATGTCTATGCTTTTAAAACTCCTTTTACTCATAACAAGTGAAGCAAAGTATCTAATTGATTGAATAAAATCCCTTATACCCTGAACAAACTAACAAACTACCCCCAACCAGGCATTTAGTACCCCTCTACTGGATATAGCACACAAACAAATTGGAAAAATAGATCTTGAAATTTGCTTTGCTGAAACTGGTTTCAGATTTTGTGTCCAAATATTGTACATTTTTTTAACTTTATTTTTTCTTGAGAAGTTATTGATGGAAAAAAGAAAAAAAACCTCAGATATTTGGAACACTTTTGCTTCATGTATATATGTTTCCATTTTTCTTCTAAATTTCAGTAGCTATGTACTAGGCATAATTTAGTATGGAGAATAAAATAGGAAATTATTTTCAAATTTGCATACATAATGACTTGGGAATTTATTAATACACTCCTCTTTTCAGCATTTTTGAAATCTTAACACCTATTTATGTACAGGATTTCAACAAAAAACTAAATGAATAGGGGTTGATATTGAGGACTGATTTATGAAGGTGGAATCAAGTCTGCCTTGATAGAATTTTGGAATTCAAAAATGATGAATGATAAATCTGATTGGCCACAAACTCAACATTCAAACCTGATTTATTAGAAAATCCATTTTGTTTCATGACATAAACCATTTTGACTAAAAAAAAAAAAACGCAAAGTGAAATTCTGACCTAAGTTTTATTTGGGACAAAATGAGGATTATAGCCTAGGAGACAGCATTTCAGATAGCTCTGAGAAACTGCTCCAAAGAGGTGACAGGAAGGTCAATATATATGCAGTTTTGGTGAAGGGGGTACATGCAGTCAAGCCCATATTTTTGGAGAAAGCTGCTGTTAGCCTCATGAAGGTTGCTGCTAGTCATTAGAAAGTCTCTGTTAATGATTTTAGTGCCTTTCTAGAATTGAAGAGATGGAAGAATTGGGCTTATAAAATCTTCTCCTGAAAATATCTGTTGGAAGACCTGTTCTGTGTTTCCTCAAACACAGAGTGCCTCATTCCTGATTTCCACCTTGAACTCCTTTCACGGTGTGTCGAAGATCAGTGTTTGCAGGAGTTTCTTGTGACTCAGTCATTGTCGCAGTAGACGAAAAGTGCCAATTTTTAGTTGGCAGTCATATATGCCAATATTATCTTTATTGGTAATAAAGGTTATATTTTACCCAAATTTGAGGTATTCCAGTCTTTATTTCTCAGTTTGTTGGAAAGGACTCTGATCTAAAAGGCTGAAAAAAGAAGTACTCAAGTTACAATGTCATTATTGCTGGTATTTTTATTAAACTCATCAAACTTTTTATTCCAAACTAAATTTAAATTTTAGAAAATTATTAATAATAAAGTAGCTAACTCCCAGATCCACTCATTCACTTCATCTAAGTTTAGTATTTTGCCACATTTTGTCATTGTATTCTTGGTTTTGTTGACTGAAAAAAAAAATGTAGAACCTAAGTGTTGAGAAGTGTGTTTATTTGGCAGGCTTTTGAGGACTTCAAATCAGGGACATGGTCTCTCAGAATAGTTCTGAGGAACTACTCTGAAGGGGTAAAGAAAAGAGCCAGGATCTACAGGAGTTTTGCAACAAAGACCAAGTAGTCGGAACATAAAAGCTATTGTTAATTAAAGAAAACCAGACATCATGTTAGTGAATTTAGAGCCTTTCTGTGTATGGAAAGATCCAAGAGTCTGGGGTCCTTGACATCATTCCTTCGCTTTGCACGTCAGTTTTCTAAGGCCAGTATCCTTTGCTTTCCCATCCCGAGTGCCCTTAGAGTGCACCGCTTTGGGTGTAGTGGCTGATGGAATGAAGGCCAGAACATCCTTTGCTCACTGATATGGCAGAGAGCATTCCTAGTTCACAGTCTCTCTATCTTTCTCTCTTGCTCTGTGAACATATCTGTACTGTAAAATATATGACATACAAATAATCCTACTAAAACGGAACAATTTTTGTTTTCTTTGTTAGATCAAATTGTACAGTTCAAGCATTGTGTCAAAAAGTTACTTGGCTTAGATTATGTTCCATTTTCAGTATGGTTACATAATTCATTTGAAATGGGTTTGGGTTCATTTGTTTCTATTTACATTAAATTTTAAGGCTTTTTATCCCCCCTATCTCTGTTGATTAATTTATTTTATGTGGGACAGTACACATTCCTTAAAGTCAAAAAGATAAGAAAAGTAATACTTCAAAAAATTATTTGTTCCCTCTTTCATTCCATTCTCTTCTACTAAACTGGAAATCAGTTTCATTAATTTTGGTTTATTCCCTCTTTGTATCTTTTTGCAAATATATATAGTCATACACAAAACACATACATTATTTTATTTCCCTTAATATTTTACACAGAGAACCACATTGCATTTTTTTTTAATTGGATTTTTTTTGGATTTCATTTAACGAAATATGCTGGGAAACTTCCTATAGAAGCTCACATAAATTTTCCTCATTCTTTATTAGGGCTTCCCATGTGGCTCAGTGGTTAAAAAAAAAAATAAAATCCATATGCCAATGCAGGACACATGGATTCAATCCCTGGGTCAGGGAGATCCCCTGGAGAAGGAAATGGCAACTCACTCCAGTATCCTTGCTTGGGAAATCCCATGAACAGAGAAGCCTGGTGAGCTACAGTCTATTGGCTTGCAAAAGAGTTGGACACAACTTAGTGGTTAAACAGCAACAACAACATTCTTTCTTATATATGCATAGTACAGCATTGCATATGTTTCCTTAAGCTTTAGTGTCAGCCAATCTCATTAGTTTGATACTTTAGGTAGCTCCCATTATTTTGTAATTGAAAAAATATCAGCAACAACACTACTTTGTTATATTTTTCCAATGTCATAATTTATTTTAATGGAAGATAAAGAGAACAATCATTTAACCAACACAAAAGTTACTACTTTCTGTTACATTTAGAAAGAAGATCATGTGAACTGTACAATTATTCTTCTTTTATGATAAATAAATCTATTTTATAACTAGACATTCATGTAAAAGTACTTTATATGAAATTATACAAAATTGAATGTGATAATTTACCATGAACAATGAGTAGAATGAATGTGTGTGTGTGTGTCAGCATATCACAGAAACGTGGAATATGAATGCCTGTTTCACACATTTACATCTGAAATTGCAAATGTGCTCAGGTTGTTGAAGGATTTTATTCACTTAATTAATTAGGTAGATATTATTTTGTAAGTGATTATGTTGTATATCACTGTCCTGGGCTCTTAAATCCTTAAAATTTGGTGTGCATGTTTTATTATTTAGTTTATAGTCTTGTGACTTTAAATTGAAAAATTCAGTTGAAATCTCTTTTAATATGAGACAATGGCCATGAAGTGATAATGTCATACAAAGTCTTTCCTTTTTACTTTTCAGGTATTTCATGAAGCTTAACATAAGCTGGTTTATTCTTACTTTTACCTTTATTATATAACCAAATAAGTCAGGAGGAAGATTATTATAAATGTATAGAAACATGTTCATGGCATAATTTATCTCCACTATCATTATTACATAGTTTCCAATACTTGTCATGAAAAAAGCTGTAGGAAAAAATTGATGCTTATCTTATTCATCTACATACGTGATTACTATAAGTACTTTAGGGGTTAAATTGTTAACAATTTTGTAGTAAAATAGTTGCCTTGAAGTCCAGAAATTACAATTTAATTATTTTTCTTAAAAGATTGTTAAAAAAATACTCATGAAAAAATAATAAAGATACTTGCAACTGAACAGTATTTTAATAATCAAGTTATTTTCCTATAACAGGCATGTCCTATTGTGTTCATTATGTGGCATTTTTTGTGTTAAATACTCTATTTATTTAATTCTCATAAGTATCTGATGCGAAGTTTGCCTCAGACAGTTCTGCAGTTCTGATTTACATATATTATCACAATGTGTGTGTGAGCCAAAGAGAGAATGAAAGTGTTAAAATAAATAAATCAATTAGAAAATCCAGTAGCATTTGTTCTTACAGTTGAATGAAAAAAAAGTTCAAGATAGGCTGCAAAACTAGAAAAATACTCTCAGAGTATGTTCAGTTTAAAATACCCATGCAACCAGAAAATACTGATAAAAATTTTGATGCAGTGTAAATTATATGGAAAATAGAAGATGATCCAGGGAGAAAGGCTATCAAACAGATCTTTATATGATGGTATATGTGATGGGGTCACTTATCATCTGGATATTAATTCAAGTTTATATTAATTCAGTGGTAGATAATGTACAGAAAGAATATTTGAGCTTTGATAATATTTGGATAAAAAATAAGAATTCAAGAAAAAGTTTATAAATCAATGACCTGACATATGTCTCCAATATATGTGAAAACAATAGATTAAAAAATAAAATAAATCTCATCATATATATCTTATACTATAGGAATAAGAGTCAAATAGAAACCTAAAGACAAATCCAAATTTAATAAATGTTGGTCTCAGAATAAAAAATACAATTAACAATAAAAATATTATAGTATGTTACATGATGTTCACAATTGTTCTTTAAAATTGTAGTGAAGTAAAATTTAATAATGCTGTCTTTGTACACATCCTTAAATGCTTCTGAAAATATCTGGTTATATGCAAGAGTAAAACCACTCCAACCCTTTCAATGATACAGTGGCCTTAAAATGAGAAATGATTCATATTACTAATTGCTTAATGTGTGTCAGAGACTGTGCAAAGAAGATCTTTTCCCACAGTTTCCCATTAAACCCTTTAACATTCTATGCAGCAAATACAATTAGTCCCCTAATTTTCCAGATAAGGAAACTGAGATACAATTTGTTTCAAGTTAGTGATAGAGCAGATATTGAAAATATAAACAGTCTGATTCCAGAGATCAGTAAGATTAATCTTGATTTACTTTTTAGTTAGTTTGTTTTGAGTTTTTGCTTCCTTTATATTTTCTTCTGAATCCTTCAGGTCTTATGGAGAAATAGTTAAGGGGAATAAAAAGAAACACCCTCAATATTCTTGAATCACAAAATGAAAATTTATAAATTATAGGCAGTGAGAAATGATTGGTGAATTTTGGATAAGTAATGTGACAATAAACAAAAGATGAATCAACTATCAGAATGTATTAAAGAGAGATCAAGATTGCAAAGATGAGTGAACAAGAAAAGTATTTTAATAATCTTATACACAACAAAAATTAAATAAAGATGCTGATAACAGAAACGTTATGGACACAAATTGAGCAAGAATTATGAGAGTAGATTTTGGAAGGGTTAGAAATTGATACTGGGCAGTCATCTAAATGAGAGATCTTCAAAATAGGATGATGAAAATATGCAACTGTAATAGTGATATAAACCAGTAATATTTGAAAATTATTTCATCTAAATAAGGGTAATATGAGGTCATAGAAACTACTAAAGCAAACAAACAAACAAAACTTTTTTTGAGTAAAAAGAATAAACCTGAGAACGGACTTTAGGGAAAAACTATTACTTATAGGATCTGTGGACTACTCAGAGGAAGTATAAAAGAGTTTCAAAAAGGTACAAAGAAAGAACATTACACATAAGAAAACAATAAAAATATATGAAATTCTTGGAACAAAAAATAATAGTTTATGAAAGAAGAGAAGGTACAACATAAGATTAGAGATAATTCAGTGAGATGGATAATTTGCTGTTAATGCTTTAATCAGTTATTTAGAGATTTTAGTATAGACATTGCATCATATATATAAATATGGTAGAGAGTCATGAATCAATGCAATAAAATGTATAACTAATCACTTTTTATTAATGTGGAGTGCACTAAAATTTGATTTTTAAGCTGAAACAATAAAAAAACATTGTATGCAATTTTAAATGGGAAGATAACCTATTACATATATTTGATATCCTTGGGATTCAAACTCAAGGTAGGAAACTTTAGCTTGAAAAGGAATAAAGTGAATAATTCCCTCTTAGATACAGGGGTGGGAAATGCAGAAACAAGGCTGTGAAAGCAAATAGAAATCATTTTAAGATAGAGATAAGGGAGTTAAGGAAATGATATCAGCAACTTAGATCTCAGGAAAAATAAGAGGTGAGAGAACCTACAAAGTAGAGAAGACTAAGGAGACATTGTGAAAACTCTGTAGTGATAAGTTCCCAATAAATCAATATAAGATGAATACAAGAAACATAGGAATGAAGGGATATAAATTACTTTATGATTGCTTTCTTAATTGGAAGTTAACTGCTTTACAATGTTGTGGTATTCTCTACCATATAGTAAAGCTAATCAGTCATCAGTTCAGTTCAGTTCAGTTCAAAAACTCAGTCCATCGAGTCAGTGAAGCCAGTCACCCTTCTCATCCTCTGTTGTCCCCTTTTCCTCTCATATTCAATCTTTCCCAGCATCAGGGTCTTTACCAATGAGTCAGTTCTTTGCATCAGGTGGCCAAAGTATTGGAGTTTCAGCTTCAGCGTCAGTCCTTCCAACAAATATTCAGGATTGATTTCCTTTAGGAATGACTGGTTGGATCTCCTTGCAGTCCAAGGGACTCTCAAGAGATTCTCCAACATCAGGGTTCAAAAGCATCAATTCTTCCATGATCAGTTTTCTTTGTAGTCCAACTCTTATATCCATACATGACTACTGGAAAAACATAGCTTTTACTAGACAGATGTTTGTTGCAAAGTACTGTCTCTGCTTTTTAATATGCTCTCTAAGTTGGTCATAGCTTTTCTTCCAAGGGGCAAGCAACTTTTAATTTCATGGCTTTGGTCTCCAACTGCAGTGATTTTGAAGCCTAAAAAATAAAGCCTCCCACTCTTTCCCCATCTATTTGTCATGAAGTGATGGGACCAGATGCCATGATCTTATATTTTTCTGAATGTTGAGTTTTAAGCCAGTCTTTTTCATGCTCCTCTTTCATCTTCATCAAGAAGGTCTTTAGTTCTTCTTCACTTTCTGCCATAAGGGTGATATCATCTGCATATCTGAGGTTATTGATATATCTCCCACTAATTTTGATCCCATCTTGTGCTACATACATCCCTGCACTTCACATGATGTACTCTGAATATGAGTTAAATAAACAGGGTGACAATATACAGCCTCAAAATACTCCTTTTCTGACTTGGCCCGTCTGTTGTTTCATGTCCAGTTCTAACTGATGCTTCCTGACCTGCATACAGATTTCTCAGGAGGCAAGTCAGGTGGTCTGGTATTCCCAACTCTAAGATTTTTCTGCAGCTGGTCATGATCCACACAGTCTAAGGCTTTGGCATATTCAATAAAGCAGAAGTAGGTGTTTTGGGGGGAACTTTCTTGCTTTTTCGATGATCCAATGGATGCTGGCAACTTGATCTCTAGTTCCTCCACCTTTTCTAAATCCAGCTTGAACATCTGGAAGTCACAGTTCATGTATTGTTGAAGCCTGACATGGAGACTTTTGAGCATTACTTAGCTAGCATGTGATATGAGAGCGATTGTGCATAATTTGAATATTCTTTAGCATTGCCTTTCTTTGGGATTGGAATGAAAACTGACATTTTCCAGTCCTATGGCCACTCCTGAGTTTTCTAATTTTGCTGGCATATTGAGTACAGCACTTTCAAAGCATCATCTTTGAGGATTTAAAATAGCTCAACTGCAATTCCATCGCCTCCTCTTGCTTTTTTCATAGAGATAATTCCTAAGGCCCATTTGACATCGCATTCCAAGATTTCTGGCTCTAGATGAGTGATCACACCATGCTGGTCATCTAGACTATGAAGGTCTTTTTGTGCAGTTCTGTGCATTTTTGCCACCTCTTCTTAATATCTTCTGCTTTCTTGAGTCCATACTATTTCTGTCCTTTATTGTGCCCGTATTTGCATGAAATGTTCCCTTGCTATCTCTTAATTTTCCTAAAGAGATCTCTAGTCTTTCCCATTCTACTGTTTTCCTCTATTTCTTTGCATTGATCACTGAGGAAGGCTTTCTTATCTCTCCTTGCTCGTCTTTGAAATCCTGCATTCAAATGGATATATCTTTCCTTTTTTCCTTTGCCATTTGCTTCTCTTTTCTCAGGTATTTGTAAGGCCTCTTAAGACAACCATTTTGATTTTTTGCATTTCTTTATCTTAGGGATGGTCTTGATCACTGCCTCTTATACAGTGTCATGAACTTCCATCCATAGTTCTTCAGGCCCTCTGTCTATCAGATCTAATCCTTTGAATCTATGTGTCACTTCCATTATATAATCATAAGGGATTTGATTTAGCTCATAACTGGACAGTCTAGTGGTTTTCCCTACTTTCTTCAATTTAAGTTTGAATTTGGCAATAAAGAGTTCATGAGCTGAGCCACAGTCACCTCATAGTCTTATGTTTGCTGACTTATGTATAGAGCTTGTCTTTGGCTGCAAAGAATATAATCAATTTGATTTCAGTATTGACCATCTATCTGGCCATGTTCGTGTGTAGAGTCTTCTCTTGTGTTGTTGGAAGAGGGTGTTTTCTTATGACCAGTGTGTTCTCTTGACATAATTCTGTTAACCTTCGCCCTGCTTCATTCTGTACTCCAATGCCAATTTTGCCTGTTAAACCAGGTATCTCTTGATTTCCTACTTTTTCATTCCAGTTCCCTATAATGAAAAGGATATCTTTTTAGGGTGTTAGTTCTAGAAGGTCTTGTAGGTTTTCATAGAACCATTCAATTTAAGCTTCTTCAGCATTGCTGGTTGGGGCATAGACTTGAATTAGTGTGATATTGAATGGTTTGCCTCGGAAACCAACAGAGATCATTCAGTCATTTTTTAGATTGCATCCAAGTACTGCATTTTGGACTCTTTTGTTGACTTTGAGACCTACTCCACTTTATTTCTTCTAAGGCATTCTTGCCCACAGTAGTAGATATAATGGTCTTCTCAGTTATTTCTCCATTCCAGTCCATTTTAGTTCACAGATTCCTAAAATGTCGATGTTCACTCTTGCCATCTCTTGTTTGACCACTTACAATTTAACTTGATTGGTGGACCTAATATTCCAGGTTCCTATGCAACATTGCTCTTTACTTCCATCACCAGTCATATCCACAACTGGGTTTTGTTTTTATTTGGCTCCATCTCTTCAGTCTTTCTGGAGTTGCTTCTCCACTGATCTCCAGTAGTATATTGGGCAACTACTGACCTGGGGAGTCCATCTTTCAGTGTCCTTTCTTTTTGCCTTTTCATACTGTTCATGGGGTTCTCAAGGCAGGAATGCTGAAGTGGTTTGCCATTCCCTTCTCCAATGGACCACATTTTGTCAGAGCCCTCCACCATGACCCATCCATCTTGGGTGGCCCTACATGGCATGGCTCATAGTTTCATTGAGTTAGAAAAGGATGTGGTCCATGTGATCAATTTGATTAGACTTCTGTGATTGTGGTTATCATTCTGTCTTCCCTCTAATGGAGAAGGCTAAGAGGCTTATGGAAGCTTCCTGATGGGAGAGACTGACTGTGGGGGAAACTGGATCTTGTTCTGATGGCTGGGGTCATGCTCACTAAATCTTTAATCCAATTTTCTGCTGATGGGCTGTGTTCCCTCCTGTTGTTTGGCCTGAGGCCAAACTATGGTGGAGGTAATGAAGATAATGGCGGCCTCCTTCAAAAGGTCCCATGCACACACTGCCACACTCAGTGCCCCTGACCCTACAGCTGGCCACCACCAATCCGTGCCTCTGCCAGATACCCCTGGACACTCCTGGGCAAGTCTGGGTCAGTCTCTTGTGGGGTCACTGCTCCTTTCTCCCAGGTTCTGTTGCACACAAGGTTTTGTTTGTGCCCTCCAGGACTCTGTTTCCCCAGTTCTTTGTAAGTTCCAGCAGCTCTCTGGTGGGGTATGGCGAACCCCTCCAAGAGGGCTTATGCCATACGCATGTCTGCATCCAGAGCCCCTACTCTGCATCAGGCCACTGCTGACCCACACCTCCACAAGAGACACTCAAACACTCAAAAGTAGGTCTGGCTCAGTCTCTGTGGGTTCTCCTGGTGTGGACAAGGTTTCGTTTGAGCCCTCCAAGTATCTCTGGTGGGTATGGGGTTTCATTCTAAATATGATTTAGCTGCTCCTACCATCTTCTTGAGGCTTCTCCTTTGCTCTTGGATGTGAGATATCTTTTTGTGGTGGGATCCACAAAATGTGGGATCCAACATTCTCCTGTCGACTGTTGCTCAGCAGCAAGTTGTAATTTTGGACTTCTCACCTGAGAAGATGAGCACACATCCTACTCCACCAACTTGGATATATCTTACAATCAGTCATAATCATATATGTAGATATAGATATACACACTCACACATACACATATATCCCTTCCCTCTTGAGCCTTCTATTTTATGATCCTTTTCTGGGCCACTCAGTAGCCGTGGTAATGGAGAATAAGTAGAGAAATAGATATTACTTAAGACCAGAGCTCAATCAAGCAAGACATACAGAAATTCTGTTTTGGTGAAATGTTCTATCCATCAGTGTACCGTTGAAGTGGCTAACTCATGAGTTCAAATTTGCTTAGAGGTGAATTAAAATCACAACAGGAAGTTATGGAATGAACAAATGTTCAGTGATTTACACTTTAGCAATAAGATGAGGATGAAAAGTAGTTTGATAGGAAAAAAGGAAAGAATAGTATAAAAGACAAAGGATTATATGAGAGCAGAGAAGGATTTTGACTTTGTGCTAGAAATAGTAACAATGTGGCAGGTCAAGTTTTATAGAAAAAAAAAAAGGTTTTTTAAAAAAGCAAAAAAGAGAATAAAGGGCAAATTCCTAAAATACTCAAAACAATTTTTAAAAATAATTATAAGTGGGAAGAATCATCCTTCATGTGGCTAAGGCCTGACTTATAGAAACCAAGACAGTATGATTTTGGTAGAGGGGCAGACATATGAGTGAATGAAACTTAAAATTCACTCATTAAAATGTAATGTATTTGGTCTGTGAATGATTCTGTCAAAAGAGTGAAAAAGCAAATGGGAGACTGAGAGGAAATATTAATAAATCACATATCTGAAAAAAGCCTTATATATAGAATATGTGAATAATTTTCAAAACTCAAAAATATAAATTTTCCAATTATAAATGGGAAAAATATACATGGAGGTTTCATTGGACAGTATATACGTAAGAAAAATAACCCTGTAAAAGTTGCTCATAACATTAGACATTACATAAATAAAATTAAAACCATCATGAAATATAACTATATATTATCAGAATGGATTTAATGAAAAATAATAATTCCTAATGTAGGCAGTACTGTAGCAAAAACAGATCACTCATACAGTATGGGTGGAAGTGCAGAAAGCATAGATACTCTAGAAGCTAAATCTAACAGCAGTATGTGAAATGAGAACTTCCAGATGTTCAAGCTGGATTTAGAAAAGGCAGAGGAACCAGAGATCAAATTGCCAACATCTGTTGGATAATAGAAAAAACAAAAGAATTCCAGAAAAACATCTACTTCTTCATTGACTACATTAAACCTTTGACTGTGTGAATCACAACAAACTGTGGAAAATTCTTAAAGAGGCAATACCAGACCACTGTACCTGCCTTCTGAGAAATCTGTATGCAAGTCAAGAAGCAACAGTTAGGATTGGACATGGAACAATGGACTGGTTCCAAATCAGGAAAGGAGTATTTCAAGGCTGTATATTGTCACCCTGTTTATTTAACTTATATGCAGAGTACCAGGTTAGATGAAGCACAAGATGGAATCAAAATTGCAGGGAGAAATATCAATAACCTCAGATATGAAGATGACACCACCCTTATGGCAGAAAGCAAAGAGAAACTAGAGAGACTCTCAATGAATGTGAAAGAGGAGAGTGAAAAAAACTGGCTTAAAATTCAATATACAAAAAACTAACAGCATGGAATCTGTTTCCATCACTTGGAGACAAACAGATGGGGAAACAATGGAAACAGTGATAGACTTTATTTTCTTGGGCTCCAAAATCACTGCAGTTGGTGACTGCTATGCAATTCAAAGATGTTTGGTCCTTGGGAAAAAAAGGTATGACCTAACTAGACAGCATATTTAAAAGCAGAGACACTACATTGCTGACAAAAGTTCATCTAGTCAAAGCTAAGATTTTTCCAACAGTCATGTATGGATGTGAGAGTTGAACCATTAACAAGGCTGAGCACCGAAAAATTGATGCTTTTCAATTGTAGTGTTGGAGAAGATTCGAGAGTCCCTTGGACTGCAAGGAGATCCAACCAGTTCATCCTAAAGGAAATCAATTCTGAGTGTTCATTAGGACTGATGTTGAAGCTGAAACTCCAATATTTTGGCCACCTGATGCGAAGAGCTGACTCATTGGAAAAGACTCTGATGCTGGGAAAGATTGAATGTTGGAGGTGAAAGGGACGACAGAGGATGAGATGGTTGGATGGCATCACCAACTCAATGTAAATGAGTTAAAGTAAACTCTGGGAGTTGGTGATGGACAGGGAAGCCTGGCGTGCTGCAGTCCATGGGGTCTCAAAGAGTCGACACAACTGAGCGGCTGAATTGAAGTGTAAAAAAGCCACTCTCAAAAGGATACATATGGAAGAATTCCATGTATGTAACATTTGTAAAACAAATATTTATAAAGAAGCTTGTGAGCTAATGGATGCCAGCATTTGATGGGAAGGTGGAGGGAGTGAATGCAGTTATGAAGAGGTGACAGAAGCGTTTTGTGATTGTATGAGTATTTTGACTGTGGTAGTCATAATGCAAGGCTAGATATAAGCCAAATGCATAGAACAACACACATACACACACACACACACACACAGGAGTGCATATATAAATGGTGTAATTTACTAAGATCTATGCAAGCTTCTAGGTGATCAGTCCCTTCAGTTGTGTCCAACTCTATGCAAGGCTATGGACTGCACCCTGCCAGGCTCCTCTGTCTATGGAATTTTTTTTTTTTTTTAATGTAAGAATACTGGAGTGGATTCCCATGACCTCCTCTATGGCTCTTCTCTACCCGGGGACTGAACCTGCCTCTGTCTCCATCTCCTTCATTGCAGGTGGATTCTTTACCACTGAGCCACATGGGAAGCTTCTATAGATTAAACCAAAGTAAGTCTGTAGATTTTCATATTGCATTATAAGGTGTAAAAAGGGAAGGTGTGAAAATGCTGTATTTTCTGTGCATTTCTTTGCATCCAGCTAAGTGTCTATACTACTTTTATTCAAAATAAAATGTTAAAAATAGAGTGTGAGAACTAAAAAAAAAAAAAAAGATAAGAAAGATTGCAAGCTTTTTTACCAAAGATTGCAAAAAACATGATTTTGCAAGTTGGAGTTTCTTATAAGGGAGGAGATAAGTAGACTTTTTTTTTTTTTTTTTAAGGAATAGGATAAATTTTGGAAGAAAAAAGAGGAAATGAGAGAACTGTTTAATGAAGGAGTCAACAATAGTTTCTTAAATATTTTATTTGGAGCTTAACTATGTTCATTTTTCATTCCAGTATTGTTGGTCAGTCACTAAGTCATGTCCAGCTCTTTGCAACCCCATGGTTTCCAGCACACCAGGTTTCTCTGTCCTTCACTATGTCCTGGAGTTTGCTCAAATTCACATGCACTGAGTTGGTGATGCTATCTGATCATCTCATCCTTTGCCACCCTCTCCTCCTCTTGCCTTCAATCTTTCCAGCATCAGGGCCTTTTCCAGTGAGCAGCTCTTCACATCAGGTGGCCAAATATTGGAGCTTCAGCTTCAGCATCAGTCCTTCCAGTGAATATTCAGGGTTGATTTCCTTTAGAATTGACTGGTTTGATCTCCTTGCTGTCCAAAGACTAAAGAGTCTTCTCCAGCACCACAATTTGAAAGCTTCAATTCTTCAGTATTGAGTCCTCTTTATGGTGTAAGTCTCACATCCGTACATGACTACTGGATAAAACATAGCATTAACTGTATGAATCTTTAATAGGAATAGAGAAAGATAGCCATGATTCCAGAAGATAGTGATTTCAAGGGAAATGAAAATAAAAATATGGACATAGAGTTATGTCTAGGTAAAGAAGACTGGAGAATGGAAAATCATCTTGATAGTAAGTTTAGACCTGAATATGAAATGGCATACTTTACTAAGTAAGGATATGGATTTGTATTACCTTATATAGATGTTCTTCAATTCAGTAAACTCTTTTACTATTCAGTTTGTTAAACTGGGCAGGAAGAAGCACAAGCTGGAATCAAGATTGCCAGGAGAAATATCAATAACCTCAGATATGCAGATGACACAACCCTTATGGCAGAAAGTGAAGAGGAACTCAAAAGCCTCTTAATGAAAGTGAAAGAGGAGAGTGAAAAAAGTTGGCTTAAAGCTCAACATTCAGAAAACAAAGATCATGGCATCTGGTCCCATCACTTCATGGGAAATAGATGGGAAAACAGTGGAAACAGTGTCAGACTTTATTTTTGGAGGCTCCAAAATCACTGCAGATGGTGATTGCAGCCATGAATTTAAAAGATGCTTACTCCTTGGAAGGAAGGTTATGACCAACCTAGATAGCATATTCAAAAGCAGAGACATTACTTTGCCAACAAAGGTCCGTCTAGTCAAGGCTATGGTTTTTCCAGTGGTCATGTATAGATGTGAGAGTTGGACTGTGAAGAAAGCTGAGCGCCGAAGGATTGATGCTTTTGAACTGTGGTGTTGGAGAAGACTCTTGAGAGTCCCTTGGACTGCAAGGAGATCCAACCAGTCCATTCTGAAGCAGATCAGCCCTGGGTTTTCTTTGGAAGGAATAATGCTAAAGCTGAAACTCCAGTACTTTGGACACCTCATGTGAAGAGTTGACTCAATGGAAAAGACTCTGATGCTGGGAGGGATTGGGGGCAGGAAGAGAAGGGGATGACAGAGGATGAGATGGCTGGATGGCATCGCTGACGCGATGGATGTGAGTTTGAGTGAACTCCGGGAGTTGGTAATGGACAGGGAGGCCTGCTGCTGCTGCTGCATCGCTTCAGTCGTGTCCAACTCTGTGTGACCCCACAGACGGCAGCCAACCAGGCTTCTCATCCCTGGGATTCTCCTGGCAAGAACACTGGAGTGGGTTGCCATTTCCTTCTCCAATGCATGAAAGTGAAAAGTGAAAGTGAAGTCACTCAGTCGTGTCCGACTCTAGCGACCCCATGAACTGCAGCCCACCAGGCTCCTCCGTCCATGGGATACTCCAGGCAAAAGTACGGGAGTGGGGTGCCATTGCCTTCTCCTGTCATGCTGCAGTTCATGGGGTCGCAAAGAGTCAGACATGACTGAGCCACTGAACTGAATTGAACTGAAACTGTCTAACAATCCAAGATAAAAGAATGTTGGAAACTCTAACTCCAAACAGTAGCCCCCTATGTTTATTGAAACATTATTTACAACAGCCAAGACAAGGAAACAAAGTAACTGTCCATTGATGGATGAAGGAATAAAGAAAATGTGGTATATACATGCAATAAAATATTATTCAGTGATAACAAAGAAGGAAATCCTGCTACTTGTGACAACATTGATTATCCTTAAAGACTTTATGATAAGTGGACAATCAAGACACAGAAAGACAAATACCATATGATCTCATTTACATGTAGAATCTGAACAACAAATAAATTTTGATACAGCAAAAAAAATTATATATATATATATATATATATATATATATATATATATATAGCCAGAAGTGGTTTTACAATGAGTTGTTACTCAAAATGTATTGATCTCCACATGTAGAATAAATAAATCCTGTAATGTACAACTGTAACCCTAGCCTAGTTAATAATACTATGGTATTTATTTTAAAATTGCTAAAAAAGTAAATCCCTAGATTTTTTATCACAAGAAAAAGAAAAATGTGTAATTATGTAGTGTGTTGAACTTTATTTAGACTTTTTGTCGTTATTTCACAATATATATATATGTATATCAAATCATTATGCTATACACTTAAAACTAATACTATGATATAAAGTGAATTTTATCTCAATAAAATAAATTTTGAAAAGAATATCTAGGTTTTCCCTGAAAGGAAGATTCAGTATTATTTAGCTAATTAATTTTAATAATAAATGAATGTTATTAGAATAGATTGGACAGTATTAAAAGCATCATACCATGTAATAAAAATCAAAAATATTGTTGGTAAGATATATAGAATTAAAGAAAAGATAGAAAAATGAAAGAGTGATAAGATTATACTTTCAGACAATTATAATAATATAAACTACATCTATAATAAGTTACTTAAAATTAGTCTATTCAATGACTGTTGATTAGCTAATAGTGAAACATTAAATACATGTTTGTAGTTTAATATGCTGGGTTTTTAGATTAGATTGGTTTTCTAGTATAAGTCACAAGTTATTAGACAATTCATGTGCATGTAAATTCTAAACATAACTGATGCTAAAATAAACAATGCACTTACTTTGTCAATTCTTATTTTTGCTTGAGAAATTTTAATAAATACATAAATATATGATAGATTTCCTTTTAATGTGTTTTCTGAAAAGCTTGTGAAAATCATTGAATAGCCACTTTTAACTATAAGATTACCCACCCATCATAAAGATATTATAAGTATTTTAGTAGACAAAAAAGCATGATCCATACCATTTATTATAAACAGTATTTTATCATATATATATATTTTTTTTTCTGAATTAGCAAACAGTAAGAGTACAACAATTTGATTTGAAACATTTAAGAATTCTTTCATTGCAATCTCATGGGGGTGGATGTTTGGGGTTGTGAAATCTTGTCAGGATGAATATATGCTGATGGATGAAGAAATAAGTGTTTTATTATTCTTATGTAAAGTTTTACTTTTTTGTATTTTAATATAGGAAAACATTTTAAAACCTTAGACTGTTTTATTCATTGGGGCAAAAGGAGTATATGTTAGTATTCAGATATTTTAAAATAATGAAATATATTGAGTATATTTTATCAATTTAATAAAAATATATGTTCAATATCTCTAATTTTCTCAGAAACATTTTTCAATCTACTATATTATAGACAAATTTCTTTATCAATATAATGCATTCATTATATTGGCATTACACTATTCATAGAAGATAGGACAGATTTAGTAAAATACACAACTATGATTTAACCAAAAAAAAAAAAGGGGAAATATCACAGAAATTGTGAATTTTCAGCACAAAATACATTTGTAAACCAAGTTAATTATTCATAATTTAGTCATCCTTTGCTAGGATATAGGAAATTTTGTCTATAATATTAAATTCACTGTACTCTTTTGAAATTGCAGGATGAAAACAGATTTCTAAGAAAAAATAAGCAATTTTATTCAAATTTTTTGATCATGATAAAGGTCTAAGTCATCAAGGACCTAAGTAAAGGTTAATTTTCAGTTTAGTTCAGGTTTGATGCATGATACTGGATGCTTGGGGCTGGTGCACTGGGATGACCCAGAGGGATGGTATGGGGATGGAGGAGGGAGGAGGGTTCAGGATGGGGAACACATGTATACCTGTGGCGGATTCATTTCAATATTTGGCAAAACCAATACAATATTGTAAAGTTTAAAAATAAAATAAAATTTAAAAAATATATTTTTTCCAAAAAAAAAAAAAAGAAAAGAAAAGAAAATTTAACTGTAGCTAATTGTAATAAAGTCACTAGAAATCCTCAAGAATGTGCTACAGCATGTTTTTAAGCAGGTAAATACATACATACATAAAGATACACATGCATACTTTGAGAAATACATACATACACTTGTAAGATACTAAGTTTATGTGACATTTAACATCATCTCTTTATTGTGACACATGTACATGGTCTTTCTTAAACGGAAAATAATTTTAATTTACTTAGTTTTGCTGCTGTGGTTTTCCCCACAGAAAAACCTCACTGTTTCTTCTTATAATCCAGCTAAAGGTTAAAAATAAATTCCAATTTGTCTTTGATATTAAATGCCTTTCTCTTTTACTGTAATTCCTTGCACAGTTTCTTGATGATGTGAAGACCACATATAAAATCCAATTTTTAAAACATACTGTCCAAAATTTAAAACCATGTCCACACTAAGAGTTATCCAGGAAGGCTTTTCTTAGATGGAAATGAATAGTCCATTCAACCCTATATAACTGCCATTTCATCACAAATTGAAGGCAAGCCTGGACAAACAGGAATAAAAACATTTAAAGCCCCATAAATTCAATGTGTTTGCAATTCCTTCCAAACTGCTTGTTTTACTATAATCTAGTAAAGAATCAGCAATTATCTTCAAAATTTTCTTTAAATAAATACATACAATGAAGTATTTATTTATAAAGACTTTTATTTTAAAAGAAATTCCCCTTTTGATAACTGTTGGCATTTTATAAAGTTTAGATATATCTTCAAATAGTCTTTCTTATTCTAGAAATCACCTTGCTATATTTTGTAAGATACCTAATGTCATCAATTACATTCATAATTGCATACTGTTAAAAATATCTGTTATAATAGCATAATTTACTAATTCTTATGTAGCTAAGAAGTAATATGAACATACAAGGTGACGTTATTAGAAATCTTGACATTTTAATGAACTGATCCTCTGAAACTCATTTTCTGAAAAATACAACAATTTTGCTATTAATAACATTATGCTAAAGTTATTACAATATATAAAAATACAACACTCCTATTAAACCATTCATTTTCCAAATTATCTAAAGCTCCTCATAACTACTGGTTCCCAGGCAAAATGATGAAGTACACCTCCAGAGCAAAGCAGGTAGTTCAATTATGCACTGTTCATAAAAGGGGCAAAATTAGATAGCGATGATTTTTCATAGCTGTGTATTTCAATTTATAAGAACTAATCATTTAAATATCACAACACATTTCAGGAAGAGAAGAGAAAATGAAGGAGAAGTGAACTGAAGAGCAAATATTGGGTGTAGGCTAAAAGTAGCAATGAGAGTAAGCCAATGTAATTAAAGGCATTAGAAGACAAAATTTAACTTCCTAGCTCCTTTCCTAACTAGTTTTGGAGTCTCAGATGAACTACTTTCATTCTCTAGGTTTCAACTTCCTCATTTATAAAATACGAAGGTTGTCTTAACTGATTTCTAACCATCACTTAAAACACTGTGATTCTACAATGAAAATGGTAACACAATTGGCTAACACTTATGTGCCCACATCGCCCTTCATAAAAAAAAAAAAAAAAAAATCACATAACGTAAAACAAGGGGAAAGCCTGTAGCCACTCTGGAAAGTAAAAGCAGGGCAGTCTGAATAAACTGGAATTTCTTACAGTGATGCTGCAGTGGCTACCAGATTGAAAGTAATATCTGATAGTGAACTCATAAAGAATGCTGTGGACTTCTAATAGAACCTGGTTTCCTGGAGGATAAGGGAGACTGACCAAAAGGGCCTTAACTTCCCCTGAATTTGAGTAAACTTCAGACATGCTTCTTTCTTAGACTAAAAGCCTCTGCCTCCCTTTTCTTAGAGCTTTTACTTTAGAAAACTTTCGATTATGAATTCTTTCTCTAGCACTTGGATACAACAACCTTCTCCTAGTCTCTCTAGCAACCTAAGAATGCCTTTCTCAAAAACCTGGGAGCCATCCTCTGAAACATAACCATAAAGGAGACCAACATCATTCTCCAGTGTCTGTGGGAAGGTAGGAGTCTAGATTCTATAGGGAAAATTGGCAAAAGCAAATGCCCTGGTTACATTGAAGACCTCCTCCACTAGTGTCCCACAATACTTTCCCATTATCTCACCCCAACACTAAGAAATCCTCCACCCTTCATTTCAAGAAACTTTCCAGTCTCTGCCCTACTGCAGTAGTCTTGAATAAAGTCTTCCTTGCCTATTTAACTCTGTTCAGTATAACTTTTTTTTAATCTAACAGAGAAATGGCCTTTTGATATCAATAGATAAAATATAAAACAAAGATTTAATAATCAGATGATATAAAATATATTAACAAAAATACTAAATACAAAAGGAAGAATTTTCAGAAATAATTTTAGGGAGAGATACGTGAAGAAATTTCTCAGTTTTCTTTTGTTTTTTAAGTTAGAAATAGCTATAAATTCAAGAAGATATTTTTTAAAAGTTGTTCCTAAATTATTCTAGGTCATGGATTCCTTTAAAATTTATATGAAAATTTTACATTTTCTCCCCAAAATAGCATAATGAAAGAATTTTCCAGACTATGTCAGAGTAATATGTAGCAATCTCTGAACCAATTTAATTGCTTGCTATTTGTTATTATTTCATAATGAATAAAATCAATGTGCTTTAGGGAATTCCCTGGTGGTCCAGGGGTTAGGACGTGGTACTTTTACTGCCATGGTCCTGAATTCAGTCTCTGGTCAGGGATCCCACTTAGATCCCACAAGTTATGTGTTGCACCCAATATATATATTATAAATATAAGAAGAAATAGTAAATACTTCACTATTTAGTATAGTGAGCACTATACTCTGGATTTCTGAGAGATGATATAAATAAAAAATAAACTTAAAATTCCAAAGCTGAAAATTATATTTTTATATATCACTTATATACATATACTTTTTCCAGGTGCCCTTATATCATCTATAAAAGATATCAAACACTAAGAAATTAAAAACTTGATACAAAGTAATTAAAAAGATATTTTAAAATATTATACAGAGTGAAATAAGTCAGAAAGAGAAATATAAATATTGTATACTGACATATATATGGAATCTAGAAAGATGATACTGATGAATTTATTTGCAGGGCAGCAGTGGAGAAACAGACATAGAGAACAAACCTATGGACACGGGTGGAGGGGAGAAGGGAGAGGGTGAGATGTCTGGAGAGAGTAACATGGAAACTTACAATACCATATGTAAAATACATAGCCAATGGAAATTTGCTGTGTGACTCAGGGAACTCAAACAGGAGCTCTATGACAATCTAGAAGGGTGGGATGAGGAAAGAGATGGGAGGGAGGTTCAGGAAGACAGGGGACGTGGATGTACCTAAAAAACGAAATTAAAAAGAAAAAATCACACAATACTCTCCCAAGTTAGAAGGCGATGGCACCCCACTCCAGAAAATCCCACGGATGGAGGAGCCTGGTAGGCTGCAGTCCATGGGGTCACGAAGAGTCAGACACAACTGAGTGACTTCCCTTTCCCTCCCAAGTTAAAATATTAAGAAAGAAAGTTTCCTATATTTTAAGGAAAAAAAAGAAAGAAAGAAAGAAAGCAAACACAACACAAAACCCTTTAAACTTTTTTTAACAATCAAAACTGAGGAAAACAATATTTGTTAAACATAGAGGAATAAGCAAAACTCTATTGAAAAGTAAAATCATACATTAAATGTTTTCAATAATAAACTAGAAAGAAATAAAATAAGCAATAACTTCAACTAGAAAAAAAAGTTAAACAAAATATTATTGGTAAAAGAAAGGGGGGAAAGGGGCATTAAATAAATAAATAGGTTTGAAATTTAAAAAAAACTTTCTAATTAGCAAAATTTGAAAAATCGGGCAAATGTCATCAAAAAGAAGAGAAAACCTTGGTAAGTACAATCAAAAACCAGACAAATATTAACATTTTGAAGATGAAAAACAATGTAACAAAGAAAATGAAAATTATAAATAACATATACACATCTTCACATTTATAATTTTTATTTTTTGATTTATTTTAGTTTACAATAAATATTGTATTGGTTTTGCATACATTGACTTGAATCCACCATGGGTGTACATGTGTTCCCCAGCCTGATTTTTAAAAGACTAATTACATAAAGAATTATCCATTATAAAAATATTTACAAAAGTTCTGAAAAAAGAGTACAAATTTAAGCTAATCCATTCTTGTCAACTGCTGACTCATAATAGGGTACTGGGAAATAAGGCAATTTGGTACTGGGAAAGGCAATTTGGGTTTCCAGAGAGCTAAGGAAATTTTAATGAGATTCACTAAAGTGATTTGTTGAGGCTATGCCTTTAGGAGAATCCTGTGAGGAGACAGGATGAGAGGAAAAGCTAAACAAAAAATAATTTCAAAAACCTAGCCTCTACTTGATCCTGTGTTGAACTCCAGGAATGAGTGGTACATTTGGGAGAGGTCTACTTGGTATAACAGGGTCACCCTTTTTCATGTCAATTGGTTATGATATACCATCTAGAAAAGTTGTAGCCTCTCAGAAATCACCAGGTGAGACTGTACTCTCTGATCCTGAAAAATTCTCCCACGGCTGTGAGCTCTCAGCAGCCAATACCTGGAAGAGCAGAGGAAGGTATCAACCCCTACAGCACAGAGGATTAGAGCAGACAACCAAGTGCCTCAACTAATGGCCTGTTGTAGAAGAGACACTGTTAACATTTCCTTAGCATCTATTTTTAAATATCAAGATGATTGGAAAAAAATATTTCCTGAATTTCAAAATTTAGCAAGTGAATGTCATTAATAAGATAGTATTTCACTGTTTAATCTCAAGTATGCTTTACTTTTTTTTTTAATTTATTATTTAACTTTACAATATTGTATTGGTTTTGCCATATATCAAAATGAATCCGCCACAGGTATACATGTGTTCCTTTAGAATCAGAAGGGTTTAACTGAAGAAGAAAGTCATCTGAGCTTTAAAGAACGAAAGGCTAAGGAAGTGGGGGCGGGGGAAGATGGAAAGTAAGAACAGTTCACGTGACTGAGACATCAGTGGCTAAAAGTGAATGAAGTTTACGATTATGAAAATATAAATGAATATCAAATTGAATAACTTTTAGATTTGAAAGAGGCAATAGTAACATTTCTGCACTGCTTGAAATTAATACTCTCAGTTTATCTACAAAGAAAAGAACCTAATTCTCAATAATTTAGGGCAATACAAGTAAAATATTCTGAGTGGCAGTGGTATAAATCAAATGCTATGCTTATAAAAGGAAAAGAAGACATTATGCTGTTTGAAAGAAGAGTCATGCTATAATGATTTCACTTATGAAGCTTTAGGACAAATGAAACTAATATATGGCAGGAAAAAAAAAATGAGCACAGTGGTTTCATACAGTGGATTAGGGGCAGGAACTTAGTAGTTAGAGGGATGAACAGTCCTTCCAAGATAGGAATAATGGTCTAGGTTCTACGTAGTACTTGGTGTTAGGTAGGTTGCATGCACAATCCAGTTACACTTTGTCAAAACCAGCATATGTTTATAAAATTTCTTCATTTTATTGTATATAAAATAGGAGAGTGAAATTGTTAATGATATACATAATAAAAGACTCAGGAGGAAGTGGACTAACATCTGCAATTTTCTTTAAAATTCATCAAAAAAGTTGGATGGTGGAGGGATAGAAGAATGGATAAAGGGAATTTCTGTGATATTAATAAAACAAGCATGATGAAATGTTGAAGGGAGAATTGCAGTGTTTGGTGTATGGGCATCCATTGTAAAAATTCTCAAATTCTTCATTTGTTTGAAATATCCATCAGAAAACATTGAGAAAATATGCTTTAAAAATTTTTAAAAACTCATCTGAAAAAGTTAAAGGGAGTTTTGATCCTGAGTTAATTTCATATTCTAATGTAACATTCAGAAAAGAGAAGCGGTCATTTTCCCTTGCTAGATATTTTCTCTCTAACCTCACCTGTGACTGATCTCTTTACTGATTTAGAACATCACTAGAAGAGATGCATATTTAATCCTTAGGATTTCTAGTAAATTAGACAGCAGAACTTGTGCAACTTAAGAAAGCAATGTTACGTTGGATTTGGCAATTGTGAAAGGCAAAAGGGGAAAGATATTTCATACATTTGATTGTAATGACTGAGCTTCTAAAGTGACTTCCTGCCATTTCTACAGTACTGGAAGTTAGACTCAAATATCAGAAAGCATCATGGTGTAATGGAAAAGTTGGTTTAAATTTTCTCATCACTTGAGAGGAAGACTTATTAAACTTTTAACCTGTTACCTAAGCTCTTCGATCATTAATTTATTCATCTGTTAAGTGTGATTCTTAGAGTATGTAAGATTCTTGACATATTGTAAGTATTCAATGTGTTATTTAATTTTCCATTCTATTACTATAAAGCAATAAAAACACACCAATGTCACCCAATATTAATTAACTAATGCTTACCACAATATTAATCATTTCAAAAATTTGCATGGACTTTTCCATCTAAGGATTTGAGACCTAAGATTTGACACTGTTGTTTTCTATTATTCCCAACAGTGTGGTTGCTTTGAGCAAATATAATTTCACTTTCTGAAAATGTAAGTCCGTCTGAAAAATTACCACAGCAGTACTTTGGGTGAAATGTGTCCAAGTGACAATTTCAGCCACTCCAACTTAACATCGTAATCTCAAAAATTACATTATGACTGTCATCACAATCTATGCCATGTCTCTCTACTAACTTTCATAAAGGGAAAAATCAAAATGCACAGACAGGCACACAGGGACCCATGGACACATGCCACCAAATACAAAGAAACAAGCAAATGCAATAAAGTATACTGGAAAAAGATTTACTTTTGGAAGACACTTTCAATTTAGCTGGTGAAGTTTTTTTGTTTGTTTGTTTTGTTTTGTTTTTTCTGTTTACCAAAGCCAAATTAAAGCATGTTTTAACAGAGACGTAATTAAAAATTTATCAGCTTCCTTGTTCTTATTTTTGGCAAAAGACACTAAGGTGATAGCCCACTCAGTCAAGCAGTAAGAAAGTGTTTATTTGTGTAGTGTGGAAGTAATATGATTCAGTCACAGCTCATGTGTTTAAAGTGCCCCCTGCTACGCATCTTTTCCTTTGTCAACACAAGTCAAATCTCTCAGCGACACATTTATCTCTTAGCTAAGTCATGCGCAATACGACCAGTCTAAATTGAAAAAGTTATTTTGTAGCTTTACTAAGGAAAAGAAATAATTGAAAACAGTCAATGCACATAAATATCGGCATTAAAATCGTTTTTTCCTAGATTAAAGCAAATAAAACATAAGTGGAAGTTACTCGCCTTAATGGTGAAATATAGTCCTTCCAAACCATGGAATGGGGCACTCATGACTTTCAGCAGTGGGTAGACATATATTTTAGGAAGGTTTTTTATATAACTTCCAGTTTTGCAGTATTTCAACATTCTCTTAAGTCTGTTAACACATGTATTAACTGTAATGCAATAACCTCAAAGAAGAAAAAATATGTTCATAATTATTCAGAGAACATGAAATGACCTTGACTTAAAAATAAAAATGGTAAAAATAAAACAAAAGTTTTAAATGTGTTTGTTCATTTACTTCTCATCCATCATTTGCTTCTCCACCACTGTTTTTTTTTTGTTTGTTTGTTTTGTTTTTTGATCATGAAAAACTTTTATATCTGAATCAGTTTTCCTGTTACTTCATTATCCACCACTATCAATTTAACCTGTGGTTCTTTCAGCACAGCACAAGGTTGCTAGCACAGGAAACAGAAATTTTTCTAGTTGGTCACTAGAGCTTCTGTTCCTGCTTCTTGATTCCTGGAACTATGATTCTTGGGAGAAATAGCACCAAATGGTGGGTGTTGATTCAGATCATATCAAATATTTAGATAATATTGCCCAAGCCCTGCAATGTGTTCTCTCTCAGCTGGCAGCTATGAATGACCTATCAAAAGACCATTTCACCATTCTATCAAACTTCGTGCTTTAGTATGGAGTGGAACATTGTAAGACTGGTGAATTCAATGAACATGAATGAGCTCATTAGGTGATGATAGGCATAGCTGGGGAAAGAGGTTGAGTGGTATTCACAAAACCAGTCATTCTACCCCATTAATTGTTAACAAGTGCATTCATGCTAAGTCACATCAGTTATACCCAACTCTGTGAGTTGGGTTGTGAGTCATACCCAACTACAGCCATCCAGACTCCTGTGTCAATGAGATTCTCCAGGCAAGAATACTGGAGTGGTTTGCCATTTCCTTCTCCAGGGCATCTTCCCAACTGAGGGATTGAACCCACATCTTTTATGTCTCCTGCATTTGCAGGCAGGTTCTTTACCGCTGCACCACCTTGGAAGCCCTACTTATTTATTTATTTTTTTCTTTGCTAATGTCACCCATTGGTGAACATTCATACGGGACACAAATATCTTTGCATTTTTTGCCTATTCAGAGAGGTTCATCACACTTCTTCCCCAGATTTTGGAGTCACAAAGTTTCCAGCCGTATTTCATCCAAATTGCCAACCATCAGCCAAACCAGTGGCCACAGCCCCCTCACTGTGGTGTAAATCACACATCTGGCCATTTCTCCTTCCAACCAGTTGCACTGCTGTTAAATTCTGTCTACTTCAAGAATTTTCCTTCATCATTGTCCTTCAAGGTTGTCCCAGAAAGCGGCTACTGTGCTAAAGCTATCCACTTTGGAGTGGCACCCGAATTTCATGCCAAACAATCTGTCTACCTGGTTCAAATCTTCTCTTGAGTGTGGAGAATTTCCAATGCAGTCATAGGTGGAAGCTGAAAGAAATAGGACAGTAGAGCAGAAATATGGGTCATGAGCATGTGGGCCCCATCTTTACATAACTTCAGATGCCTTCAAGACTTGCTGGGACCCAATCATGTATATGCCACTTCTATCTGATGATGGAATATACCTGCCCCTGCCCAGTTTATGGCTTGGTAGGTCAGATAATAATCTGATGTGGTGGGCAGCTCAGATTGCACAGCAGTTTATACTCCATGATTGAGTCTTCAGTCTTTACTAAAGCCTAGTAGATATACTGGAGAAGGCAATGGCACCCCACTCCAGTACTCTGGCCTGGAAAATCCCATGGATGGTGGAGCCTGGTAGGCTGCAGTCCATGGGGTCACTAAGAGTCGGACACGACTGAGTGACTTCACTTTCACTTTCCCTTTCACGCATTGGAGAAGGAAATGGCGGCCCACTCCAGTGTTCTTGCCTGGAGAATCCCAGGGATGGGGGAGCCTGGTGGGCTTCCGTCTATGGGGTCGCACAGAGTCGGACACGACTGAAGCGACTTAGTAGTAGCAGCAGCAGCAGCAGCAGTAGATATACTGGAGCTATATATTAAAAGGAGAATAGGTATCCATAGGCAAGGTCAGGACTTTGCTTCAAAATTAAAGAGTTTGCCCTGTGATTTACCTACAAGGGCTTTCCAAAGTCTCCACTCAGCATCTCTGTCTGCCACTGACACTTCACATGCCTTAGGAGCTGCCGGATCATACAGCCAAAGCAGCGGGGTAGGTCACACAGAAACATGAACCTATTGCAGAACCTTCTCTTATTCTGGGTTCCACCCCAAAACAGCTTTCAAGTCACTCAGTAAATTGGTCAGAGTAATGCACCAAATGAAAACTATGTTGTCTCTCAAATCCACTGTGCCCCTTATTTTGATTATAAGAGGAATAGGTGTAACAACTTATGCTTCACCTTAGAAGAGACATCTTAGCATGACCCACACCAACACTTCCATCTCCAAACGTCCCTGAGGTAAAAGAACCCTGAATTACTGTTGAGTTTATTTCCTACCTTCTGGCACATATGTGTCTTTCCAATAAGTTAGAGAAGTTGCTACTTTTTGCTGTCTACAGCCAATCAGGCTGTTATTAATATAATGAATCAGTGAGATTTCTCATGGAAGGAAAGGCTATCGAGATTCCTGAAAACTAAATTATGACATAGCACTAGAGGGTTGATATCCCTTGAGATGGGACAATTATTGTGTGTTACTGGCCACTACTGATTGAAACCAAAATGTGTCTGTTGATCTTTATGGACAGAGAGAGAAAAAGATAGTCACTTATATCAATAGACTCATACTAAGTATCAGGGGATAAATTAATTTTCTCAAGCCATGAATCCATATCTGGTACAACACCAGCAATTACAGTCACCACTTTGATTCAGTTTTTAATAATCCACCATTATTTTCTGATATTCATCTGTATTCTGCACAGGTAAAACAAGCAGAGTGATTAAGGATGTAGGGAGAATATCCACCCCTAATCCTTAAGGTTCTTCATAGTGACGGGAATCTGGCAGTCCCACCAAGAATGCGGTATTCCTTTTGGTTTACTATTCCCCTAGTTAAAGAAATCTCTAGTGGTTTCCCATTAGCTTTTTCTACCATGATAATCTTTAATCTATAGGTCAAAAAACCAAAGTAAAGGTTCTGTCAGCTACTGAGATTCCAGAATTGTGCATTCTGGAATTTGGGGAATAACAAAAGGATGGTACAAGGACCCACTTTGCCCACTGTGAGGTGGTGCTGGTTTAGTTGCTCGGCCGTGTCCAACTCTTCAAAATCCCATGGACTGTAGCCCACTAGGCTCCTCTGTCCATGGGATTCTCCAGGCAAGAATATTGGACCAGGTTGCCATTTCCTTCTCCCACTGTGAGGTGACCCTGAGTTAAAACTTCACTGACCACTTGCCCTCTATAAATCCCCACTCTGACTGATGGACCACAGGAATATTTTGCATCTCCTAGAATTAGTCTCAGTTCATAGTCAGTGTTCAGTAACCCTAAAAGACACGGTTTATTTATTTATTTATTTATTTTCATTTCACCCAATGAACAGTTATCCTAGGTCCTTTTAGAGAAGCTGGGGAAAAAATTAACAGTATAGACTTTTTGTAGAGTCCTGAGGTCACTCCTCAAGGGGTCCCAGCTTCTCTTTCATTCAGAGAGTTCTAGGTCTGTAAACTGGCTCAGGTCTGGGAATTGATTAAGGGACTGTGGCTCTCTGCTTTTTATGATTCAGACCAACTTGTTTACTTGACTTAAAACTTTTCTGCTTATACAGATCAAATAAGGATTTAGTAGGCTACTCAGATCAAGTAAGAATATAGTATGCTTCCTATTTCACTTCTAGGAACACTGTGATCAATCAACTAGCCAGCTCCATTAAGTCCATGCAAGTCAGACTATTCTGATTGCTACGTTTATTCTTCTGCCCAAGAGTAAGCATCTTGTGGTTGTTGAGTGCCACCACATGGACCTTGACATCCCAAGATTTTATTATTTCTGTTGCATTTAAATTTCCCAATTCAATGACAGCAGTTCCTTTTGTAAGGTCTTTTATACCTAGAGAGAAGGGGGACCCAGGGGTCTTCAAGAATGCCAGTGGACCCCTATCAAATTTATTTCTCTCAGTATCAGTGAAACAAGTGTCTTCTGGATCCTCTCAGTGTGACTGAGTACAGGTCTTAAATGACAAATCTGCTGTAACATTCTAATCTGCTTAAGTCATTGAATCCTTTCCTCTACATTAAACCGGATGGGTCTGGTGTTACTGGAAGACTCACTGTGAGGCACTTTTTGGTCCATGTTCCAGCCAACAATCCAAACAATTAGAACCCCCTTAATTCCTGAGTTACAACCTCAAATACAGACTCTCTTCCTAGTGATCCAATCTCAATAACTTTAATCGGATCCAACTTTATATTTCCTCCACCATTTTTCACACCCTCAATCTTCATCCCCACATAAGTTCTCTGAAATTCTGCTTGTATAACTTAGAAAGGTCAAGTAGTCCTTTGAGAGTGAAGCACATTTCCTTGTGGGTCATATTTTCTTCCTTGTCTTTATGAGTCTCTTTGGGCTAAATCCAGTTATGGATCTGGAAGCAAAGAAGGGTTTGTGGAGATGGGTTCTGAGGGCAATCATCATTGTCTTACATGACAACTGCTTCAGTGAAAACATTTGAGTCTTATCGGGTAATGTAAAGCCAGTCCCCTCAGAGGGGGTGCCACTCCCACTTGGGGGGACAGTCCTTTACTGTCCCCTGGAAAAGAGGATTCAGCTGAATTGAAGAGTTCATCAGAGCTTCACCAGAGTGTGAGGACACTCTGCCCGTCCCAATTTACAAGACCCCATTCTTTCTTAATTAACCCCTTTACTTTAGAAGTAGACATCCCATAAGACTGGAAGTTCAATTCAAACAGTTTCAGAAATTGAGGCAGGACATAGGTGGGCTCCAGGCTAGACATTTACAACTGGCCTCCTCTTAACATTTCCTGGAGTAAGAAAAAGACAGGCTTCAGTCTGGACATTCACTGCTGCTGCTGCTGCTGCTAAGTCGCTTCAGTAGTGTCCGACTCTGTGCGACCCCATAGATGGCAGCCCATCAGGCGCCCCTGTCCCTGGGATTCTCCAGGCAAGAACACTGGAGTGGGTTGCCATTTCCTTCTCCAATGCATGAAAGTGAAAAGTAAAAGTGAAGTCGCTCAGTCGTGTCCGACTCTTAGCGACCCCACGGACGGCAGCCCACCAGGCTCCTCCGTCCATGGGATTTTCCAGGCAAGAGTACTGGAGTGGGGTGCCATTGCCTTCTCCGGACATTCACTACCAGTGTCCTATTTATATTTCTTGAGACAAAAGACAAATGGATTTGGGGCTATGCCTTTTTGACGAGACTCCTGTCTACATTTTGAGATATGCCCTTCGATATAAAAAATAACAACAGGAATAGGGTGGATAACTGGACCTTTGCAGGAATAGAGAGGGATTAAACCCTGTTAGAAGATCAAGAGGTCATACACTTCTCATCCTTGGGGCAAAGGAGACACTACACATACACAAAGGTCTTCACGGGGTCAAAAATAAAGGTGACTGTAGCGAGTCTTGCTATTTCCCTCCCAGATACCTTTGCCATGAAATCCGTCTTGACTGAGGGGTGCATGTACACCCAGGGGAAGGTCTTGAAACACATTTGATTGGGAGGGGGGCAATACAAGATGATTGACCAAGAAGAAGACAAAGACCTGGAAGACTGCCCCTTTACAAAGGTTTAAACTTTCCAAAGTCATGACCCGAGACTCGCTGTCTTTGTCCAAGCGTTTTTCTACATATACTCTGTTTTTCTAATAAATACTTCCACTTTCCTCTATACCTTCCATCTCTTTGTCTGATTTCTCCTTTCAAGGCAGACAAGTACTGGGGAGTTATATTCTAGCTCCTGGTCCCTGTGAACTAGCAGTTAAGAGTCCTGGTTTCCACCCAGGCAATTGGTTCAATTCTTAGTCAGGAAATTAAGGTCTTACTTCCAGCAAGTGCTTACTGCAAGCTACTGCTCTCTGTTGTGTCCATTCAGAATCAGATTCTGTATTTGATTTTTAGCAATCTCAGCCCTGAGACTATAGCAGATAAGGGTCTACTTCAGGTCCCATGTAGGAAATTTCAGGACATCTGGCACCCCACTCCAGTACTCTTGCCTGGAAAATACCATGGATGGAGGAGCCTGGTGGGCTGCAGTCCATGGGGTTGTTGGGAGTTGGACACGACTGAGCGACTTCACTTTTATTTTTCACTTTCATGCATTGGAGAAGGAAATGGCAACCCACTCCAGTGTTCTTGCCTGGAGAATCCCAGGGATGGGGAAGACTGGTGGGCTGCCGTCTATGGGGTCGCACAGAGTCGGACATGACTGATGCAACTTAGCAGCAGCAGCATGCATGCTTGAGGGTCTTCTCTGGTATCTCAGTCAGTAAGGAGTCTGCCTGCAATGTGGGAGAGCTGGGTTTGATCCCTGGGTTGGGAAGATCGCTGGAGAAGGAAATGGCAACCCACTCTAGTCTTCTTACATGGATAATTCCATGGAGAGAGGAGCCTGGTGGGCTATAGTCCATGGGGTCACAAAGAGTAGTATATGACAAAGTGGCTAACACTTGTCAGCTGTCATGCATGCTTGAATTGCACATTTAAATCATTAGTTCATCCTTTCCTTTCTCCACTTTGTCCAAGAACACTAGGAACATTTATTATAATCATTTGTTTTCAAAAAATGTTTGAAAGTAGTGTATAGATTCAGCATCCTGATTCTTATAAGTGATTGATTGAGTATTCAATGAAGATGCTTTGGAATTCTTCCAAATAGTTAATGCTACAAGCCCTCAATACTCTCTTTACTACTAGAAGCAGAGTCATAAGAGTCTCTAAATCTGATAACACTGGAGATATAATGCCACAAATTTCAGAACCCATTCAGAAAACTCATGGCTAAAATTCTGTTCTTTTAGAACCACTTTTGGTACCAAAATCTTGTAGTCATCTAAATATGTCTAGCTCAGTCTTCCCTATCTTATATGACATTATTCCCTCCTATTTTCAGCCTTATTCTCTGGTCACTCTTCTATTTCATAGTCATTTTCCTACCTTTTGAATTTTTGAGCTTTCTAAAATTAGAAACTAAATACATCCTACTAAAGTATCAGATGACTCTATAAAAACACTATTTGTAACACATAAGCCCACATGCAACATGTTTTTTAGAGCTACAAAATGTGATAAGACATATGGTATGATTGATAATACTCTGAGAGGTACATGCAAGAAAATTACATTAGAATTTAAATAGATTCTGTATTGCAAAGTGACGTAATCAATAAGAAAAATAAAAAAGAAATTTAAAACATTTAAGTTATCATTTAAAAGCTGTTAAAGACTTTTATAAAGTGACTCTAACTTTAAAAACGAAGAATGTGAGAGCTGCAACATTAAATAATAAAATGTTGTCACCAAACAGTCTTCTTCCTGCTTGTTTAAACTATCACATCTACTTAAATAATTGGGCAATTGGGTACATTTTATACTATTAATTCTGGAAGCTATGTGCACAAGTCACAGATCTAAAATTAAAGACCTCATGTCAACATTATGCAGTGTTATGTTCAGTATAATTAAAGCTGTAAAGAATAATTACACCATGGTCTGAGATAGGGTTGTGAATAAGATTATAAATGTATAATGAGGAAAAAGTACAACTATTCAGTAACACAAAAAGTATTCAATATCAACTATTCAGCTCAAACCCCAATTAGAAGATACTTTAGTGCTTTTGACTTCTTGCCTTATTAAATTAATTCTAGAAACTGAACACTAAATAGAAGGATCTGTGAATCTTTGCCAACAGAACATTCTGGCAAAACCTGCAAAGATTGGTATTGTTTCTGTTCATTTTTTTGATACTGAAATTAGTGTGTGGAGCAATACAGAGATAGCTTGACTAAAGACTAAAACTGACTTGGAATTAAGCCATTGCCTGTAATTTGCATTTTGTTTGGTGGCAACTTGCAGAAATTGTTCAGTGACTCATTTCATAAATATGTGGCTCTCTACTGCGCATTATACTTTTCTTCTATGGTACATTGACACTGTGAATTTGTTAGAACCAACGAATACCCTTACTTCTTTTGACCCCTACCAAGAGTATCTAATTGGATTTTTCCCTTTATTTCATTTTCATAATGTGTTAGGTATTCACTTCTCACTTGCTCAGCATGAACATCTCTGTGTTTCTAATCTTGCCTTTAAGAGACAATGGATCATTAGCTAATGACTGTAGTTGACGGTGGTACTCTCTCTAGAGCAATGGAAGGGAATGAGGCCAGTGATGAAAAACAGAAAATCAAAAACAATATACCTTTAATAATTATAGAGTGCAAACCACTAAACAGGATGAAGATACGTAGGTACAAGTGGCAAAATCCATGAAATAGCCTCGTTGACATTAATTGTCTAAGAAAAGCTGAGGTATTAAATAAATAGGTCTAATCATTTTTAGAATGGAGGATTCCAGGGAAACTTAAAAAAGGCAAATTCATTAAAAAAAAAATGTGACCTTCAAGCTATACTCATGTTTCAAGACAGATGAGGAAACAAAAAATGTACATGTTTTGCAATTTTTTAAAGATTAGAGTTCTTGAGCTTACTATTTGGACAATCATACTTTGAAATAAGTAGAAAGAAAAACAGTTCATTTTAAAATTCCTCCAGAACATATAAACATAGAATTCAACAATGGGAGTGGATGAAAGAATCATGTCTCTGCTTTATGTGAAAGTGACAAGTCCTATTCTGGGATATGAACCATCTTTGTTTTCTAAGCACCAAGGGTGCTTATTTATCTTATTGTTATTCAACCTTGTGAGATGTCTTTGTCACTTTCCTTTTGTTTTTTTTAAATTTACTTCCTTTACTTAAACAGCACTAGGAAGCAAATGTTGTGCATGTGTAATTCCTTTTGCAGAGTATAATTTTGAGATCTGGTGGGTATAACTCTCCTGCAGTCTTGTTTTTTTTTTTTTTTCAATTTTGTTAACTCTCATTTTGAATCCTCAGCCACTTCTCTTCATTTGAATTCTCAACTGTTCACATTCACACATATATTGCTTTCCATGTAGTAAGGTGTCTGCAACTTGGCACCAGCAGTGAGCTGGTATACACGATATGAAAATTGAAGAAAGCCCAGTGTGGCTTATCCACACTCATTACTGAGACTTATTTGTATGTCTTGTCATACTGTTAAAGATAGAATTTTATATGTAGAGCACAATTTATATACCTACCCACTGCTCTGAAAAGGACCCATGGTGGAAGCAAGGGGCAAAGGACTTAAAATATCAGACTGGGCAGCAAATCTAAAGATAAAATAAAATTAAATTAAAAAATAAATAAATAAATACAGATTATGAATCAAATTTTGGTCATTTTATACATGAAGAAATAGGCATTTCTCTGAATTCTTAAGTATGGACATTGAAAATGAGAATTTGTATTTTGAATGCAAGTGAATTTGTTCTAAACCACCAACATACACTATAATATAAAAGATAAATAGTGTATATATAGGTAGGTAGATAGAAAATAAATGATAGATAGATAGATAGATGATGGATAGACAGACACCCAGTATATAAATATTAAGCTTGTTCAGTCTCAGTTTTAGGTACAGCAGAAATACAATCAATATCGAATACAAAACACAATATTGACTGTCTTAGTTTTTTTAAAGAGGAAGATAAGCCAAAATTGATGATTGACTCCTTCCCCCTTATCCACCTGACAGATTAAAAAAAGGAGGGTGGTTAAAAAGAGAGAGGCTATTCTATAAGGGTTTTTCTTTTTTTTTTGAAAAGGCAGTACTGTGAGGCCCTATCTTCCAATGGTACAAAGTGGGATGAGTGGAATGTTACTCAATGAAGAGAAAGGAGGACTTTGATACATCTCTGCTTCATTACATAGACTTGTTTGTGCCTCCCACCTGGGAAATCTAGAGACAGGAAACAAGAGAAGTGGAGTGGCTAGTAGATTAGGCAGGTACGTGGAGAAGACATGCAGCTACTGCAAATACCATGTACTCGTGCTGCTGCTGCTGCTAAGTCACGTCAGTCGTGTCCGACTCTGTGCGACCCCATAGACAGAAGCCCACCAGGCTCCTCTGTCCCTGGGATTCTCCAGGCAAGAACACTGGAGTGGGTTGCCATTGCCTTCTCCAATGCATGAAAGTGAAAAGTGAAAGTGAAGTCGCTCAGTCGTTTCCGACTCTTAGCGACCCCATGGACTGGAGCCCACTAGGCTCCTCCGTCTATGGGATTTTCCAGGCAAGAGTACTGGAATGGGGTGCCATTGCCTTCTCCGACCATGTACTCCTACAGCATGTGAAAGTAAAATGAACAACTCTCAGGAATAAGAACATGTAGCAGGGCCTGAAAGGACAAAGCTTGTTTATGGCAACATAAGGTGACAACTTCCATGTTGCTCTAACTCCCCTCCCTCAACTACTTCAACCTAGCCACACCACAAATTTTAGTTAAGTGGATGAGGAGGTGGGAAAGCTTGAGAAGAAGGAGAACTCCATCCTGTCCTTCCATAAGAAGCTAGCAAGTGACATGTCCATCAGAGATCATGTAGATTTCATCTTCAATTTAGTGAGTTTCATCACCATTAATAAGCAGATGCATGTAACGTCTGAGATGAAAATATGCTGTTTTTTTGTTTTGTTTGTTGTTTTTTTTTAGTGTAACTATAAGTGGGAGTAAGTAAGCCAAAAAGCAGGAGAATGCCTGAGTTTTCAAACAAAGGGCAAATGAAGAAATTTATCACTGAACACAGTTTTAATAGACCACCTGAGAGAAAAATAAAGATGCTTTCTGATTGTATCCATGAGTCCTGGTTTCTCAATGCACTATTACAGTGTACAAACCATTTCTGCTTTCAATAACAAAAATGTAGAAATACGTACTTTCAGAGGACATGAAATTTATAAGTCCATTAGACTCATGCGTAGTGAAAGAACTATTGTTTTATTGCTCAAATCTTGTTTCTAACCCAGCCTTAACTCTCCAAATAGTGGACAACGTATTTTAGTCAGTTTAATGTGTTTTCTTACTCCAAATGGGCTTCCCTTGTAGCTCAGTCAGGAAAGAATTTGCCCGCAGTGTGGAAGACCCACGTTCGATCCCTGGGTTGGGAAGATCCCCTTGAGAAGGAAATGGCAACCCACTCCAGTATCCTTGACTGGAAAATCTCATAGACAGAGGAACCTGGTGGGCTGCAGTCCATGGGTCACAAAGAGTTGGGCACAACTGAGCGACTAACACTTATTTAACACTCCAAATGAATATTGTTTCAGGGAATTCAGGATATACAATTCAGTCTTTCAAAGGTGAATAGTCATTTCACAATCCTCTCTTCTTTTACTTCCTTAGTTCTTGAGCTGCTTTCAGTTTCTAGTATGAAGAGGAGAGATTTGTTTTGTTTTGTTTTCTGGTTGGCTTTTGATGAAGTGCAGCTTACCTCCTTTCATCTATGTGTTGTTCATGCCCCTGTATCTTCTGCTGAAGCATCCACATGAACTAATTTCCCTCCAGTAATCCACTCTGGACATTTGGTATTCTTCTCTCTAGCACTGCAAGTCCCTTTCAGGACTGCACGTCCACTGTTTCACTCCCTGCCAAGCTCCACCCCTCACTCTGAGAGACAGAAATCCTTTCAGCTCTTTCCCCTCCACACCATAAGGAGTGGGAATTTGCAAAGGTAGCTCTCTCCAGCCCCCCGCCCAGCTGCCAGTGTTACCCCATGGTGGAAACCAAATGTTGGTTCCAGGATATAGATCAACAAACACCAATGTGGGTAATTGACATGGGAGTCTTCAGGATGGGAGAGGAAATTGAGATTCTGTGGAAAACATGATCAGCTCTTTAATAAGGTTCATGTGCCCAGGAGAAAGAAAGAAGGAAGATATGTATTACAAACCTTCCTGTAAACATGCTAACGATAGACTTCTTGGCTAAAAAATATTAATTTATTCATCAATGACCCTTTATTTATGTAATGCTGCTAGCAAGATGTGAGTAGTTTGTCTAGTATTGCTTATGGCAACCAAATCTTAAATGTTAAGATTTATATGCATAGCTCCCTGGAAGAAGTCATGTAACTATGTAACTATCTTAGTGTAAAATATGTTTCAGGAGTGAAATGTCTCCATTTTATGTACATAAACCAGCCATGTATATTACTTAGAATCATAGCATATTAATCTGGATGGAGCACATCTGAATGTGGCAATAAAAGACCTACTGAAAAGTGTTGACGGTCTCAAACCTCCAAACGTATCCTGTATACCCTCAAAGTGATCAGTAAAGGTTTAGTTCAGTTCAGTTCAGTCGCTCAGTCATGTCCGACTCTTTGCGACCCCATGAATCGCAACAGCCAGGCCTCCCTGTCCATCACCAACTCCCAGAGTTCACTCAGACTCACGTCCATCGAGTCAGTGATGCCATCCAGCCATCTCATCCTCTGTAGTCCCCTTCTCCTCCTGCCCCCAATTCCTCCCAGCATCAGAGTCTTTTCCAATGAGTCAACTCTTCGCATGAGGTGGCCAAAGTACTGGAGTTTCAGCTTTAGCATCATTGGTCCTTTGTAAAATCTCTGATTACTATGAATCCAACCTGACAAGTTGATTCTTCCTGTTATGTTTAACTCAGTTTCACATCCCAAATATAGAAGCTATTTCACAGATCGATCTCTGTGCAGGTATCAATGTTTTTAAAAGTTATTATAATGTTAATTTGGCTAAGATTTGATTATGCTATGCTGTGCTTCATTGCTCAGTTGTGTCCAACTCTACACAAGCCCATGGATGTAGCCCACCAGGCTCCTCTGTCTGTGGCAATTCTCCAAGAAAGAATACTGGAGTGGGTTGCCATGCCCTCTTCTAGGGGATATTCCCAACCCAGAGATTGAACCCAGGTTAGTCAGACATTGCAGGCGGATTCTTTACCAGCTGAGCTACCAGGGAACCCCAAGATTAGATTATTTCAAGTGAATGAAGGGATTTATAAAATTTTGCAAAAAATTGCAAAGGAATGTGTTTTGCTGAGCATCAATTATAAAGCAATTGTGTACTCTAGAATTATTTCTCTGTGTGTTTTCCCCTCAGATTTTATTTCAAGAAGTGACAAGCACTGAAAGTCAATAGAGTAGTCAGTGGACATTGTCGACCTTAAAAATTTAATGAAAAAGTCTCTAGCCAAAATGAGTTTATTTGAGAATAGCAGAAGAATTGTAATTTGGAACACACAAACTATGGCAAATCATAGGCAAATCTAAAGAGACCAAGGGAAGGTCAGATTTTACTGGGTTTTAAGAGGAAAGTGGAAAGGCTGTGGCTTATCTGTTTGAGCTGCAAGCAGTAGGCAGCTTGTTGCTGGGTCAGAAGAAGGCAATCATCTTTCTTCCCACTGAGGTCAGTAAACTGTGGTTAGTGATACGTGCTTGAGGTCCCTTCCTTGGCTTCCAGACTCCATTTTAACTTAGGTTTCCCTGTTCATTTTCACAACACACATCCATCATTTACCTGCAGTCACTGCTGCTGCTGCTGCTAAGTCGCATCAGTCGTGTCCGACTCTGTGCGACCCCATAGACGGCAGCCCAACAGGCTCCTCTGTCCATGGGATTTTCCAGCCGAGAGTACTAGAGTGGGTTGCCATTGCCTTCTCCAACCTGCAGTCAATAATTGTTAACATTTTTCCATGTCTGTTTTATCTCTCTGTATACATATAAATACATATTTTGCTGATCCATTTAAAAATAAAAGCTACAGATTTTATGATGCTTTATCCATAAATATTTCAGCATGTATTTGCTAAGGCATTGATTTATACATCCACCCTATGATTATTATACTCAAGGACATTGATATTTATACAATTATACTATAATACCTATTGAGGCTAGATCCCAATGTTCCCAATTTCCCAATAATATCTCTATAGCTGCTCTTAGTTTCTACTAGTGAATTTTTGATAATTTTCTCATTTGGAGGCAATATATACTCAGTTCAGATTTAAGTATAAAAAAGAAATGTATTGCCCCATATAACTGAGAAGATGTGGATTGATTTTAGGCAGAGTTTTAAAGCTATTAATATTAACATCAAGCCTCTCTCTCTCCCTCCCTCCATCTTCCCATTTTACTCTCTTCTCTATTATGTCATTCTCATGTAGGATTTCTCTATGTTGTGTGAATTGAGCTTACATCATTTACAGTCTGGAGTTCAAAGGAGAATAATATTTTTTTAATCTAAAAATTCTAGCAAGCATCTCCAAGATTTATTTTCACTGACCACATCTAATTTTTGGTCGTGGGCTACTCCTAAAATGAAAATGTTGTTCAAGCATGGGACACAGGTAAATCCTTAGAGTGTGGAGTTGACTCTGCCTAAACATGGGGCAGAGAAGGGAAGGAGTGGTGACACAAAAGGGAAAAACACACAGGTTGGTTTAAAAACAGTGGGAGGTATCAATAAAGACTTGAGAATGTAAATATTCCACGCCTAGAAAGCTCCCACTGTGCGGTTGGGGAGATGAACATGTAAACAAATGCACACAACATTGATACCAAATGCAATAGTAAAGGCGTAATTCACAGTAAAATCACAATACAACAATATTCATTAAGATGCTTTTTAATCCAGAGTATCTACCTTCATGTGTAAAATAAATAAAACACTCATTCCTGCCTTTCATTCAAACAAAATACGCTTATGCAATTATTTGCTTATTTTGGTTTGGGAATTGTTTTATAAATTAAGTAGCTGAAAAACTCCAGAGTAGGTGTCTCAGGGTTAAAGGGTAAAAAGTCCATTACTTCATTTCTACTTTTGAACACCCATTATTTCCAGTCATTCTACTAAGCATTGGGATAAAAGATGGTCCTTGCTTTCAAGAAGCTTAAAGTTCAGTAAGGCTGCAATAGAAAATCACCTTAGTTGTGATGCTTGTCTTTATTTATGGGTCCCAGAGCTTATTCTTCTCCTTGACTTCACCTATTTCTCATTTCCTGTCAATGCCCAGAATACTCTTGGTACCCATTTTGCTCTGATTTCTGTGTGATATGTATCTTCTTGGTTCCTGGATGTCTACCTAAGTTCTAGCCCCATCATTTTCCCGACCCCAATTTTTCATGTATGTGCTATGCTTGACTTCCTCAAACCCAGAAAGTTTTTGACTTAGTAGCATGAACACCATTGTGTGATAATGCCTGCAAAAGCTCAAAGCAGAAGTAGTGAAATAAATGCCTTATACCTCCATGAGCAATAACAAATCAAAATAACACTGTAATGTACCTAAATATTAATTATGACATCTGCTAGCTAACTATAAATGTAACTGTTTTCCTGCCCAAATCTTGCCTAACAAATGCAATATTTGAAAACTTCATTTTTAGAGTATTTATTATTAGAAGCAATATTATTTTGCACACTTTCACATATATGTCAATGTCCAACTCTATCAATTTCCTTGGAATAAATTATTAGAATAAAATAAAATGTGATAAAAGTGGGATAAAGATCATAAAAATATTAAAGATTCTTGCATGAATATTGACAAATTACTCTCCCCCAATTGGACTAACTTTCACTCCCACCAGTATCATGTGAAAATGCTTTTTTTAAATTTCCTAATTATTTATATCATTTGTTTCACATCTTTGCAAAAATAAAATGCAAAAGATAGTCTAACTAGCTTAAAGTTATTTATTTGATTGCTAATGTCAATATTTATAAATATATTGATTATACATTCAGATTTTTTCCTGTGTTAAATATGTGTTGTTACTTTCACCTAAAGTAGTTATTAGGATGTTAATGATGATCTCACGAATGTGTATCTATACTTATTAACATATATATACTAATCTATTTTCTACCATATTCATGGTAAATATTTCTCCACTTTGTTGGCTGTTAAATATAGAATCTAGTTTAATGTTTTGGATTAAATATAAAATATGTGTCTTCTGATGGCTGGATTCACATCCAATTCATCTTTATGTCTCAGTATGCCACTATAAGAATCATACTGATATTTTTGCATCAAACAAGCATATGTGCACATGTATATGTAAACATTTCAGCAAATGATGTGAATAATTTTGTTATACACTTACAAAAAGATGGTTTGACTCATCATAACTACAGCTAACAATATCAAGAATCCAATGTCTCAGGGTGATAACAGTAAATTAACTCCCATTTTTAGCTATTGAAGGAGATCAGCCCTGGGATTTCTTTGGAAGGAATGAAGCTAAAGCTGAAACTCCAGTACTTTGGCCACCTCATGCGAAGAGTTGACTCATTGGAAAAGACTCTGATGCTGGGAGGGATTGGGGGCAGGAGGAGAAGGGGACGACAGAGGATGAGATGGCTGGATGGCATCACTGACTTGATGGACGTGAGTCTGAGTGAACTCCGGGAGTTGGTGATGGACAGGGAGACCTGGCTGTTGTGATTCATGAGGTCGCAACGAGTCGGACACGACTGAGCGACTGAACTGAGCTGAAATGAACTGAAGTAGCCTTATTTGTGTTTTGGCCAAAGTGAAGGACAAGATGTCAATTTAATGGAGATACATCATTTCTAAAAGTTTCATCCTTATTAGAGTGTGAAGGTGTGATTGGGCTGATGTTTCTTTCAAAAGCTTTTCCAAATATCTTTATTGTGGCTTTAGTCATTAATACCTCTCTCACAATTGTCCATTAATAATGCTAAGTTTGACAGTGTTATCTATGTTAGAGACATTCTGATACTAAACAGATAGATCATTAACCTGTGGTTGTTTTATTTTTTCCTATCAATTCAGTCATGAAGTACTATAAACAGTTGTCCAATAGTAAGAAGCATGAGGATTTGACAACTACCTTGTAATTCTAAGCACACAGTTTAGTGTTTTCCCTTGCATCTTTAGACCTGTGGGATATCTACTATATATTTAAGGAGGTTGAGGTCACAAAGAGCTGGACACAACTGAGTACACAGGCAAACAAACAAAGTAAACAAAAGATTTTTTTTCCCCTAAAATTGAAGGAAATTCTCATTGGATTCCTGAATTACTGTTGCTCCTCGACTTGTTAGCTTCTATTCATTTACTTTCATGGCAGGTAGACATCTTCACGTTTAATTTCCATGTCTAGTACTGCCCCCCACTGCTTGTTCTGAGTACTAAAGGGAAGAGGAGATCAAGTTTGAGGGAAAAATCCTAGTAGGCTCATAGTTTCAGGTTCGCAGTTTACTGGATAAGAAGAAAAATGAGATAACCAGTTCTTTCCTGGAGAAAACTAACAATGACAAGAGACACGCTAAGTTATGCAACTACCCAGGTTTCTGACATGAAGCTGTAGACTGAGCGGGAAAGACAGGAAGACAGTATTTGTGCTGAATAGCTGAGCCCTGGGAATGTAAGAGCAATGAAGTGAGTAGCTTATCCGAAGTGTAGAGAATCTTCTTTTAAGCACATTAACTGGATGACTGAAAGCATCAGTCATGGCATAATAGATTATACTCTCGGCCACCTTGACATGTTATCCTTCCTGCATGTTATAGAAATGGAACATACCTATAGCCATAATCAACCATTTAAAAGTGAAAAAAAGAACCTTTTTTTTTTTTAATACATGAACACAGTCTTTGGAGTAATGCTGCCGAACAATTTCTCAAGCAGGGTTTGTAGAACACCCTTTGAAAATTCCATCCATCCATCCAGTAATAATTAATGTCTTTAGAAAACCAAATTTGCATCAAAGGAGACATTTGTTTGCTGTAACCTCTCCTCATGATACACACTTAGCTGTCACCATCTTTGTTGTCATAGATTCTTTGAAGTGCCAATTCTTAACAGCCAGAAGCTTTCAGGCTGCACAAATTTGCTATAGTTTCTTATCAACTGTGTTCCTTCTTATAATTCAAAGGACCTAGTCACACAGAGAGTTCATATAGTGTACATGCTAAAAACTTTATTTAGCATGTTACTGGTTTCAGTTCAGTTCAGTTCAGTCACTCAGTCATGTTTGATTCTTTGTGACACCATGGACTGAAGCACACCAGGCCTCCCTGTCCATCACCAACTCCCAGAGTTTACTCAAACTCATGTCCATTGAGCCAGTGATGTCATCCAACCATCTCATCCTCTGTCATCCCCTTCTCCCACCTTCAATCTTTCCCAGCATCTTCTCCTCCCATCTTCAATCATTCCTAGCATCATCATCTTTTCAAATGAGTCAGCTCTTCGAATCAGGTTGCCAAAGTATCGGAGTTTCAGCTTCAGCATCAGTCCTTCCAATGAACACTCAGGACTGATCTCCTTTAGGATGGACTGGTAAGATCTCCATCCATCCAGCAGTCCAAGGGACTCTTAAGAGTCTTCTCCAACACCACAGTTCAACAGCATCAGTTCTTCTATGCTCAGCTTTCTTATAATCCAACTCTTATAATCCAACATCGATACATGACTACTGGAATAATTAGAGCCTTGACTTGACAGACCTTTGTTAGAAAGCAATATCTCTGCTTTTTAATATGCTGTCTAGGATGGTCATAACTTTTATTCCAAAGAGTGTCTTTTAATTTCATGGCTTCAGTCACCATCTGCAGTGAATTTGGAGCCCAAAAATATAAAGTCTATCACTGTTTCCGCTGTTTCCCCATCAATTTGCCATGAAGTGATGGGACCAGATGCCATAATCTTAGTTTTCTGACTGTTGAGTTTTAAGCCAACTTTTTCACTCTCCTCTTTCACTTTCATCAACAGGCTCTTTAGTTCTTCTTCACTTTCTGCCATAAGGGTGATGTCATCTGCATATCTGAGGTTATTGATATTTCTCCTGGCATGCTTGATTCCAGCTTATGCTTCATCCAGCCTGGCATTTCTCATGATGTACTCTGCAAAAAATTTAAATAAGCAGGGTGACAATATACAGTGTTGACATAGTCCTTTCCTTATATGGAACCAGTCTGTTGTTCCATGTCCAGTTCTACTTGTTGCTTCTTGACCTGCATACAGATTTTTCAAGAGGCAGGCCAGGTGGTCTGATATTCCCATCTCTTTCAGAATTTTCCACAATGTGTGGTGATTCATATAGTCAAAGGCTTTGGCATAGTCAATAAAGCAGAAATAGATGTTTTTCTGGAGCTCTCTTGCTTTTTTGATGATTCAGCGGATGTTGGCAATTTGATCTCTGGTTCCTCTGCCTTTTCTGAATCCAGCTTGAACATCTGGAAGTTCTCTGTTCATGTACTGTTGAAGCCTGGCTTGGAGAATTTTGATCATTACTTTGCCAGCATTTAAGATGAGTGCAATTGTGCAGTAGTTTGAGCATTCTTTGGCATTGCCTTTCTTTGGGATTGGAATGAAAACTGACCTTTTCCAGTCTTGTGGCCGCTGCTGCATTTTCCGCATTGGCTGGCATACAGAGTGCACCACTTTCACAGCATCATCTTTTAGGATTTGAAGTAGCTCAACTGGAATTCCATCATCTCCACTAGCTTTATTCGTAGTGATGCTTCCTAAGGCCCACTTGACTTCACATTCCAGGCTCCAGTCTGGCTCCAGATGAGTGATCACACCATCGTGATTATCTGGATCACGAAGACCTTTTTTGCATAGTTCTTCTGTGTATTCTTGCCACCTCTTTTTAATATCTTCTGCTTCTGTTAGGTCCATACCATTTCTGTCCTTTAGTGTGCCCATCTTTGCATGAAAGTGTCCCTTGGCATCTCTAATTTTTTTGGACATGTCTCTAGTCTTTCCCACTCTATTGTACTCCCCTATTTCTTTGCATTGATCACTAGGAAGGCTTACTGGTTTATTCTGTAACTAATGTCAAATAATGAAAAGGCTGCAAAATTTTTTATATAAATACACAGAGTGCACGCAAAAAACTGAAAGGTATATCAAGGAGAGACATTTCAAATAATCTTATCTTTGAAGAATAGTGAACACAAGGGAACACACAGACAACACTATCAAGAGACAAGAAACTGAGATTAATTTTGATTTAGAGTGGAATTTAAAAATTGTAAAAATAGTATGCTTTTAAAAAATACAAAGTAGAACTCGAAATCATTTTTTCTCATTAAAATGCAATCAAGATTTAGGTAGCTTTTATTGGAATGACACTCAGGATATGTCACCTCTAAAACTATATAAGATCACTAAATGGGTTTTTGCACAGATTTTAGGTACATGTTAAAGTTAATTTCCAAACAGAGATTTTGGCTTCACAATACTGACAGGAAATGTGGCTTTCATGGTTTCCTGTAGGTTGTTCAAACTACAAACTGTTCCAGGAGTTACCATATGTGTTGGCATCTCTCTCTAATCCAGTTTTGAAGGACAAGCTAAATCTAATGTAGAACTTCTAAATATGTGAATATTGTGTCTTGTAAAAATATAACTCAAAAAATAAAATAAATAAGTTCAATAGACTTTACTGTAGACTCCAAAATCAGAGACAGAAAGGGAGATAAACAGAGTTTTCAAGTCTTATTTTCCTCGATTAGTAACAGTGAAATTGTAGACATAGAAAGAGTTAGAAAAATCAGTAAATACAATTCAATAATACAGCAGCAGCAACCAATTTCAATTATGCTTTGTTTTCTTAAATAGACGCTGGACTGTTTTACCTGGGTGTTTGAGGGTGGTTGATATAAAGCTCACTTGTTCTATATCAATGATCATATATCCCTGTGTGGAAACCCTGACTCAAGGAACTTGATATATTTTATGCTCTAACTGGACATGGAACCACGGACTGGTTCCAAATTGGGAAATGAGTACGTCAAGGCTGTATATTATCACCCTGCCTATTTAATGTATATGCCGAGTACATCATGCAAAATGCCAGGCTGGATGAAGCACAAGCTGGAATCAAGATTTCCAGAAGAAATGTCAATAACCTCAGATTTGCAGATGACACCACCCTTATGGCCAAAATTGAAAAGGAACTAAAGAGCCACTTGCTGAAAGTAAAAAAGGAAAGTGAAAGAGCTAGCTTTAAACTCAACATTCAAAACACGAAGATCATGACATCCGGTCCCATCACTCATGGCAAATAGACAGGGAAACAAAGGAAACAGTGACAGACTTTATTTTCTTGGGCTCCAAAATCATTGCAGTTGATGACTGCAGCCATGAAATTAAGATGCTTGCTCTTTGGAAGAAAGGCTATGACCAACTTTGATAGCATTTTAAAAAGCAGAGACATTACTTGGCCAACAAATGTCTGTCTAGTCAAAGCTATGGGTTTTCCAGTAGTTATGTATGAATGTGAGAGTTGGACCATAAAGAAAGCTGAGTGCCGAAGAATTGATGCTTTTGAACTGTGGTGTTGGAGAAGACTCTTGACAGTCCCTTGGACTTCTAGGAGATTGAAGCAGTCCATCCTAAAGGAAATCAGTCCTGAATATTCATTGGAAGAACTGATGATGAAGCTGAAACTCTATTACTTTGGCCACCTGATGTGAAGAACAAATTCATGGGAAAGACTCTGATGCTGAAAAAGATTGAAGGCAGGAAGAGAAGGGGACAACAGAGGATGAGGTGGCTGGATGGCATCACCGATTCGACGGATATGAGCTTGAACAAGCTCCTGGAGTCAGTGATGGTCAGGGAGGCCTGGTGTGCTGCAGTCCATAGTATGCTTAGTCGGACACGACTGAGCGACTGAACTGATGGAACTTAAAAATGATATTTTTTCTAAAACTATTCTAAATTTGTAAGGAAATTCCAGAGTTACAAAGTTTAGTAGTCATATTGTATATCAACCATGGTCCATGTTAAATACAGAATGATATCTCCATGTGAATCAGAGAGACATTATCAGGCATTCAAACATGGGTGAGATACTGACCAATGCTCTTTTGCATCCACTTCCCTGTATTTCTTCTTTAATAAACAGTGCTACTGTGTTAATAATCAAAAGAAGCCAGATTAAAAGGCAGAGTGAGGCATTAATTAAGCAGAGAGGCGTGTAAAACACAGGGGAACCACCAAAACACTCTAATAGCTAATCAACTGTTAAATTCTCAATTTCTGTGTGAGCAAAAGTGCCATGCTTGCCCCTCCCTTTCTCCTTACTCTGTTTTTTTGACTTTGCATCAGTGCCCCTCCACATCCATGGCTAAGAAAATAATACAGCAAAGTCCAAAGTTTAAAATTGAATCACTATAAAAATTCTCTATTAAAAAATGCTTAAAATTCATATAGGGCACCGATTTTAATGAAACAACAGCTTTACCAACCAAAGGTGACAATCTTCATTGCTAATATTGTTTTCTCTATCTTTATCAGCATCACCAATATACAATTCTTTCTTATTCATTTTTCAGTTCAGTTCCATCACTTACTCTTGTCCGACTCTTTGTAACCCCAGAGACTGCAGCAGGCCAGGCTTCATTTTTAGGAGATTTTTATAAAAGAATATGATCAATGTAAAAATTTGACCAACTGATTACAAGTTAAGAACACGGGCATTGAAAACCATTGATCTATGTCTTCCTTTAAACGCAGGTTTTTAAAATTTAACAGTTTTGCATCTATGAGGTTCTTGTCCCCATTTTTAAAAGAGAAAAATCCCTACTATCTGTAAGGTGAGTGCAGAGAAAAAGAGTGAGCCGGGCAGTCAGGCAAGAAAAGGAAATTTATTAGAGGGAAAAGAGAGGGTGACTGGCTTTTAAGGAGAATCAGCGTTTTCCCTTTCTGATGGAGTCTTTCTTGTACCCCACCAATAAAAAATTCTCTGAAGGGATGGTCACGTAGCCGGAGGTCTGGAATCTGGTGGCCTCGCAGCTTTGAGAAGATAGGAGCCAGTGAGATAGCAGGATGGCTTGTGGTCAATTTGGTCAGTCCCACAGATCACTATGATTTATTCTTTGTTTGCGAGGTCGACATAACAAGCCATCTTATCAATGAGATCCCTGCTGGGCCCTATTCAAGTTTATATAAATGATATATTTAAGCACACTTTGCTGAACTGCACTGTTTTCCACAGATACTGGATGCTTCCATGATAAGAAAGATTTACTTCCCCTCCTGGGTGATACCAGGCGATGACATAGGTTTGCTTTTGCCTGCAGAAGTGATGTGTATAACATATGGACACAAGTCTTGAGAAGCATCATGTGATTTCACATTACATCTCTTTTTTTTCTCTTCCACAGATTGAAAATACTTCAGACAGCAGTGTTCCATCGGCTGGATACCAGAGTGAAGGTGATGCAGAGCAGAATTACAGTCAACATTTGGTGGACATGTGGCATAAGCAAGAAATAAATTTCTAATTTTGTAGAACAGTGAGAATTAGGGATATTGCACCAGAAGATGGCTATTCTGAAAGACACAAGCACACTTAGCAGAGTGCTGGTGCATGATAGTCATGATAACTTTGATTATTAACAATGAAGAGCTTCAATAATCAGAATATTTCATCTTCTGATAGTTCATGAGAAAGAGGTATCCTAAAATAAAGAAGTATTGTTCAGATTACAGAGACCTGTTAAGATAAACAAACAGAAAAATAATGAATTTCAGGGTATGACTAAAGATACTTTGTTTGACCAAACTTTAGTCAGATCCCCTGAACCCTCTTGCTAACAAGACTCCAATATATACTTCTTACAGAATCCAGTTTTAGCAAGAATCCTACTATATTAGCTTAAAGTCCCTACTCTATACATCTGATCACAGGCCCAATATCCACTAACCCCCAGATGATATCTGATCATTCTTGCCTGCTTTCAGCGAGAGTTCTGTTTGGTAACTTAAGCTGGAATCCTTCCAGACCTGATGTGTCCTCTTATTAATTTTCCATTCACCAATTACCCACATCTCCATGTTTGCACTTGACTGCAAATCCCCAGGTATTCTATTCAGAATAAGCCCGATATTTTGAATTTTGTTGTTTTGTTATCCAGCCTGCCCTGTCTGTCCTTCATTATCTCCTGGTGTTTGGTCAAATTCATGCCCATTGACTTGGTAATGCTATCTAACAGGCTTATCCTCTGCCAGCCCCTTCTCCTTTTGCATCCCATCAAATCAATTCAATTAAGAATTTAACCCAGTTTTATTCTGGAGTCTCTCTTCCCCCAAGGCAATATTTTTTTTCATAATAAAATCTATGTTAGCCTCTTTAACTTTTGCCTGGATCTTTTTTTTATTTAACAAGTATATGGTGAGTTCAGCACAGATTTATCCTAATACCAGATAGCACATTTTGTAGCTCAACAAGATTTACCATTTAATTTTGAATATATCACTCACTTCATTTTAGCATTAGAGAAACTGACAGCCTCTGAGATGAGGAATTTTCATAATATCACTGAGCTATTAAAGAAAAAAAAAATCTAGAATCCAGGTCAAATTATTCATAGCTGCACAACAGTTAGCACTGACCCACAAATATTTGAGGGTAAAGGGGAGGAGGGGAATCAAATACTACACACTTGTGAATTATTTGTTATTGTTGTTTAGTTGCTAAGTCCTGTCAGACTCTGGAACCTGTGGACTATAGCTGGCCAGGCTCCTTTGTCCATGGGATTTCCAGGTAAGAATACTGGAGTAAGTTGCCATTTCCTACACCAGGGGATCTTCCAAACCCAGGGATCAAATCCATGTCTCCCACTTGGCAGATGGATTCTTTACCACTGAGCCACCTGGGAAGCCCACTTGTGAATTATTAACAAAAGGTAAGTTTTTAGGTATCTATGTTCTAAGGTAGGCGAGCAGGAAGCACATTTTAAAAAGATAGCTTGTATATAAGCATTTTGATACAAATGGCAAATTTTTCTCAAAATGGTTCATAAAATATGAGTTAATATGTTGCTAGATAACCATACGTGTGGAGAAAATTTTCACTTTTTCTGAGAGGACAAAACCTCAGTGAAGTCTTATGGCCAGTGATAGATGTTAGGTCTCATCGAAAAGACATGACCAAGGTGAAGGTTTGAGGCACAGATGGGGCAAGCTTCTGAAGAATTATTTTCTCACTAAATAGTAAGAGAGAAATTGTGAAATATAACTGAATATAGATAAGTCATCTATTTAACGGGGTCGCAAAGATCAGATATGACTGAGAGACTGAACAACTGAACTGAGCTGAAAGCTTAGGAAAGAGCAAAGTCTTACAAGTTCAAAATTCCATTTCAGGAGAATATTGGAAAGGTGAGAAGATGATACACAATCAATTTTGTGGGCTTTACGTGTGAATTGCTGGCCTAGTTATAAACTGAGAATTCATATGGTATGAGAATGAATAACTGCCTGGCAATAAAGAAACCAGATAACTTGCAGTGACAAACTTGAAGACTTGGGAAGCCTCAAGAAGAGTATTGGCTGATTCTACCCTGAGAATACTGTTTTGTCTGCCTGTAATCAATCTTTTATCCAAGGTATTTGTCAAAATGCCTGAGGACAGTTTATAAAGACAGGTGATGTGTCTGCTTATGCATGTCCTTGCTAAGGAACTTTGTACATTTCACAGAATTCAGTCTATGATTAACTTTCATTGTAACATATTCCCTGGTAGTGAGCTTATGGATTAGGAAATGTCAAAGGTAATGATGCTATGCTAAGTCACTTCAGTCGTGTCCGACTCTGTGTGACCCCATAGGCAGCAGCCACCAGGCTCCCCTGTCCCTGGGATTCTCCAGGCAAGAACACTGGAGTGGGTAATGATAGCTGCTATCAAAGGTAAACCTTCAAATTCCAGTGTATAAACACAGCAGAGCTTTATTTGTAGCCAAGAGCAAAGGATTCTCTACCCTTTTCAGTATTTGCCTTCTAAGATTTCCATGATCAAAGAAGAGGAGCTAGACTTAGACGTGATCAATCTGGTCCATATGTCATGGATCAAGCATCATTACAGAGCCCCATAAAGGATCAAGGAGAACAGAATATTGTTCTATGCTGGACAATACTATTAACCATAAAGGAAAGCAAAAGTCTTGGTGGAAAGATATCTCTCTGCATCAGTCCACTTCTTTGATCATCAAATAGCCTTGAGCCTTGTAGTTTCTTCTTGAAGCATCTATTTCATACTCCCTCTCTCTCAAGAGTAAAAATATACTGCAGTCCACATGTAGCCTTGGTCAACTTTACCAAGTATTTTGCCACTAAATAACATGGGACAGTTTTTGGAAGTAGTAGTATCCCAATTCCATACAGCTAAGACAACTATGGCTGATGAAATAACTATTCCCTAAAATTTCAGTGATTTGCCACAATAGTTTATATTTGCTCATATAACTATCAATTGGTTGTTGCAGTGGTCAGGGTAAGGAAATGCTCAATAGAGTCATTCAGAAAACATGTCATCTTCAATGTGTAGCTCTCAAAGTCATCCTGAATTTTATTTTATTTTATTTTATTTTTAAACTTTACATAATTGTATTAGTTTTGCCAAATATCAAAATGAATCCGCCACAGGTATACATGTGTTCCCCATCCTGAACCCTCCTCCCTCCCCATTCCATCCCTCTGGGTCGTCCCAGAGCACCAGCCCCAAGCATCCAGTATCGTGCATCGAACCTGGACTGGCAACTCGTTTCATACATGATATTTTACATGTTTCAATGCCATTCTCACAAATCTTCCCACCCTCTCCCTCTCTCACAGAGTCCATAAGACTGTTCTATACATCAGTGTCTCTTTTGCTGTCTCATACACAGGGTTACTGTTACCATCTTTCTAAATTCCATATATATGCGTTAGTATACTGTATTGGTGTTTTTCTTTCTGGCTTACTTCACTCTGTATAATAGGCTCCAGTTTCACCCACCTCATTAGAACTGATTCAAATGTATTCTTTTTAATGGCTGAGTAATACTCCATTGTGTATATGTACCACTGCTTTCTTATCCATTCATCTGCTGATGGACATCTAGGTTGCTTCCATGTCCTGGCTATTATAAACAGTGCTGCGATGAACATTGGGGTACACTTTCCCTTCTGGTTTCCTCAGTGTGTATGCCCAGCAGTGGGATTGCTGGATCATAAGGCAGTTCTATTTCCAGTTTTTTAAGGAATCTCCACACTGTTCTCCATAGTGGCTGTACTAGTTTGCATTCCCACCAACACTGCAAGAGGGTTCCCTTTTCTCCACACCCTCTCCAGCATTTATTGCTTGTAGACGTTTGGATTGCAGCCATTCTGACTTGTGTGAAATGGTACCTCATAGTGGTTTTGATTTGCATTTCTCTGATAATGAGTGATGTTGAGCATCTTTTCATGTGTTTGTTAGCCATCTGTATGTCTTCTTTGGAGAAATGTCTATTTAGTTCTTTGGCCCATTTGTTGATTGGGTCATTTATTTTTCTGGAGTTGAGCTGTAGGAGTTGCTTGTATATTCTCGAGATTAGTTGTTTGTCAGTTGCTTCATTTGCTATTATCTTCTCCCATTCTGAAGGCTGTCTTTTCACCTTGCTAATAATTTCCTTTGCTGTGCAGAAGCTTTTAAGGTTAATTAGGTCCCATTTGTTTATTTTTGCTTTTATTTCCAATATTCTGGGAGGTGGGTCATAGAGGATCCTGCTGTGATGTATGTCAGAGAGTGTTTTGCCTATGTTCTCCTCTAGGAGTTTTATAGTTTCTGGTCTTACGTTTAGATCTTTAATCCATTTTGAGTTTATTTTTGCGTATGGTGTTAGAAAGTGTTCTAGTTTCATTCTTTTACAAGTGGTTGACCAGAGTTCCCAGCACCACTTGTTAAAGAGATTGTCTTTAATCCATTGTATATTCTTGCCTCCTTTGTCAAAGATAAGGTGTCCATATGTGCATGGATTTATCTCTGGGCTTTCTATTTTGTTCCATTGATCTATATTTCTATCTTTGTGCCAGTACCATACTGTCTTGATAACTGTGGCTTTGTAGTAGAGCCTGAAGTCAGGTAGGTTGATTCCTCCAGTTCCATTCTTCTTTCTCAAGATCGCTTTGGCTATTCAAGGTTTTTTGTTTTTCCATACAAATTGTGAAATTATTTGTTCTAGCTCTGTGAAGAATGCTGTTGGTAGCTTGATAGGGATTGCATTGAATCTATAGATTGCTTTGGGTAGTATACTCATTTTCACTACATTGATTCTTCCAATCCATGAACATGGTATATTTCTCCATCTATTAGTGTCCTCTTTGATTTCTTTCACCAGTGTTTTATAGTTTTCTATATAGGTCTTTAGTTTCTTTAAGTAGTATTTTATTCTTTCCGTTGCAATGGTGAATGGAATTGTTTCCTTAATTTCTCTTTCTGTTTTCTCATTATTAGTATATAGGAATGCAAGTGATTTCTGTGTGTTGATTTTATATCCTGCAACTTTACTATAGTCATTGATTAGTTCTAGTAATTTTCTGGTGGAGTCTTTAGGGTTTTCTATGTAGAGGATCATGTCATCTGCAAACAGTGAGAGCTTTACTTCTTCTTTTCCAATTTGGATTCCTTTTATTTCTTTTTCTGCTCTGATTGCTGTGGCCAAAACTTCCAAAACTATGTTGAATAGTAATGGTGAAAGTGGGCACCCTTGTCTTGTTCCTGACTTTAGAGGAAATGCTTTCAATTTTTCACCCTTGAGGATAATGTTTGCTGTGGGTTTGTCATATATAGCTTTTATTATGTTGAGGTATGTTCCTTCTATTCCTGCTTTCTGGAGAGTTTTGATCATAAATGGATGTTGAATTTTGTCAAAGGCTTTCTCTGCATCTATTGAGATAATCATATGGTTTTTATTTTTCAATTTGTTAATGTGGTGTATTACATTGATTGATTTGCAGATATTGAAGAATCCTTGCATCCCTGGGATAAAGCCCACTTGGTCATGGTGTATGATCTTTTTAATGTGTTGTTGGATTCTGATTGCTAGAATTTTGTTAAGGATTTTTGCATCTATGTTCATCAGTGATATTGGCCTGTAGTTTTCTTTTTTTTGTGGGATCTTTGTCAGGTTTTGGTATTAGGGTGATGGTGGCCTCATAGAATGAGTTTTGAAGTTTACCATCCTCTGCAATTTTCTGGAAGAGTTTGAGCAGGATAGGTGTTAGCTCTTCTCTAAGTTTTTGGTAGAATTCAGCTGTGAAACCGTCTGGACCTGGGCTTTTGTTTGCTGGAAGATTTTTGATTACAGTTTCAATTTCCGTGCTTGTGATGGGTCTGTTAAGATTTTCTATTTCTTCCTGATCGAGTTTTGGAAAGTTGTACTTTTCTAAGAATTTGTCCATGTGTTCCACGTTGTCCATTTTATTGGCATATAATTGTTGATAGTACTCTCTTATGATCCTTTGTATTTCTGTGTTGTCTGTTGTGATTTCTCCATTTTCATTTCTAATTTTATTGATTTGATTTTTCTCCCTTTGTTTCTTGATGAGTCTGGCTAATGGTTTGTCAATTTTATTTATCCTTTCAAAAAACCAGCTTTTGGTTTTGTTGATTTTTGCTATGATCTCTTTTGTTTCTTTTGCATTTATTTCTGCTCTAAGTTTTAAGATTTCTTTCCTTCTACTAACCCTGGGGTTCTTCATTTCTTCCTTTTCTAGTTGCTTTAGGTGTAGAGTTAGGTTATTTATTTGACTTTTTTCTTGTTTCTTGAGGTATGCCTGTATTGCTATGAACTTTCCCCTTAGGACTGCTTTTACCGTGTCCCACAGGTTTTGGGTTGTTGTGTTTTCATTTTCTTTCTTTTCTATGCAAATTTTGATTTCTTTTTTGATTTCTTCTGTGATTTGTTGGTTATTCAGCAGCATGTTGTTCAGCCTCCATATGTTGGCATTTTTAATAGTTTTTCTCTTGTAATTGAGATCTAATCTTACTGCATTGTGGTCAGAAAAGATGCTTGGAATGATTTCTATTTTTTTGAATTTACCAAGGCTAGCTTTATGGCCCAGGATGTGATCTATCCTGGAGAAGGTTCCATGTGCACTTGAGAAAAAGGTGAAATTCATTGTTTTGGGATGAAATGTCCTATAGATATCAATTAGGTCTAACTGGTCTATTGTATCGTTTAAAGTTTGTGTTTCCTTGTTAATTTTCTGTTTAGTTGATCTATGCATAGGTGTGAGTGGGGTATTAAAGTCTCCCACTATTATTGTGTTATTGTTAATTTCTCCTTTCATACTTGTTAGCATTTGTCTTACATACTGCGGTGCTCCCGTGTTGGGTGCATATATATTTATAATTGTTATATCTTCTTCTTGGATTGATCCTTTGATCATTATGTAGTGACCATCTTTGTCTCTTTTCACAGTCTTTGTTTTAAAGTCTATTTTATCTGATATGAGTATTGCTACGCCTGCTTTCTTTTGGTCCCTATTTGCATGGAAAATCTTTTTCCAGCCCTTCACTTTCAGTCTGTATGTGTCCCCTGTTTTGAGGTGGGTCTCTTGTAGACAACATATGTAGGGGTCTTGTTTTTCTATGCATTCAGCCAGTCTTTGTCTTTTGGTTGGGGCATTCAACCCATTTACGTTTAAGGTATTTACTGATAAGTATGATCCCGTTGCCATCTACTTTATTATTTTGGGTTCGAATTTATACACTGTTTTTGTGTTTCCTATCTAGAGAATATCCTTTAGTATTTGTTGGAGAGCTGGTTTGGTGGTGCAGAATTCTCTCAGCTTTTGCTTGTCTGAAAAGCTTTTGATTTCTCCTTCATACTTGAATGAGATCCTTGCTGGGTACAATAATCTGGGCTGTAGGTTATTTTCTTTCATCATTTTAAGTATGTCTTGCCATTCCCTCCTGGCTTGAAGAGTTTCTATTGAAAGGTCAGCTGTTATCCTTATGGGTATTCCCTTGTGTGTTATTTGTTGTTTTTCCCTTGCTGCTTTTAATATTTGTTCTTTGTGTTTGATCTTTGTTAATTTGATTAATATGTGTCTTGGGGTGTTTCGCCTTGGGTTTATCCTGTTTGGGACTCTCTGGGTTTCTTGGACTTGGGTGATTATTTCCTTCCCCATTTTAGGGAAGTTTTCAACTATTATCTTCTCAAGTATTTTCTCATGGTCTTTCTCTTTGTCTTCTTCTTCTGGGACCCCTATGATTTGAATGTTGTAGTGTTTAATATTGTCCTGGAGGTCTCTGAGATTGTCCTCATTTCTTTTAATTCGTTTTTCTTTTATCCTCTCTAATTCATTTATTTCTACCATTCTATCTTCTAATTCACTAATCCTATCTTCTGCCTCTGTTATTCTACTATTTGTTGCCTCCAGAGTGTTTTTAATTTCACTTATTGCATTATTCATTATATATTGACTCTTTTTTATTTCTTCTAAGTCCTTGTTAAACCTTTCTTGCATCTTCTCAATCCTTGCCTCCAGGCTATTTATCTGTGATTCCATTTTACTTTCAAGATTTTGGATCAATTTCACTATCATTATTCGGAATTCTTTATCAGGTAGATTCCCTATCTCTTCCTCTTTGGTTTGGTTTGGTGGGCATTTATCCTGTTCCTTTATCTGCTGGGTATTCCTCTGTCTCTTCATCTTGTTTAAATTGCTGAGTCTGGGGTGTCCTTTCTGTATTCTGGCAGTTTGTGGAGTTCTCTTTATTGTGGTGTTTCCTCGCTGTGTGTGGGTTTGTACAGGTGGCTTGTCATGGTTTCCTGGTTAGGGAAGCTTGTGTCGATGTTCTAGTGGATGCAGCTGTATTTCTTCTCTCTGGAGTGTAATGAAATGTCCAGTAATGTGTTATGAGATGTCTGTGGTTTTGGGGTGACTTTGGGCAGCCTGTATCTTGAAGCTCAGGGCTGTGTTCCTTTGTTGCTGGAGAATTTGCTTGGTATGTCTTGCCCTGGAACTTGTTGGCCCTTGTGTGGTACTTGGTTTCAGTGTCGGTATGGAGGCGTTTGATGAGCTCCTGTCAATTAATGTTCCTTGGAGTCAGGAGTTCCCTGGAGTCAGGGTTTGGACTTAAGCCTCCTACTTCCAGTTATCGGTCTTATTTTTACAGTAGTTTCAAAACTTCTCCTTCTATACAGCACAATTGATAAAACATCTGCGTTAAAGATGAAAAGTTTCTCTACTGTGAGGGTCACTCAGAGAGGTTCACAGCGTTACATGGAGAAGAGAAGAGAAGAGGGAGGAGGGAGTTAGAGGTGACCTAAATGAGATGAGGTGGAATCAATAGTGGAGAGAGTGGGCTAGCCAGTAGTCACTTCCTTATGTGCACTCCACAACTGGACTGCTCAGAGATGTTCACGGAGTTATACAGAGAAGAGAAGAAGGAGGCAGGAGACAGAGGTGGCCAGAAGGATAAAAGGGGGAAATGAAAAGCAGGGAGACAGATCCAGCCAGTAATCAGTTACCTAAGTGTTCTCCACCGTCTGGAACACACAGAAATTCACAGAGTTGGGTAGAGTAGAGAGGGGTTAGGGAGGAGATACAGGCGACCTGGTGGAGAAAACGGAGAGTCCAAAGGGAGAGAGAGCAGTCAAGCCAGTAATCTCGTTCCCTAGTGAAAAATGGGTCCTGAAGATTGGGTTCTTAAAGGTACAAAATTGGTAACAAATACATAAAAGCAAAAATTAAAAATCTAGAGTAGAGTTTGGAATTTCAAAAATGTGATGTTAATGAAAAGAAGAAGGAAAAGAAAGAGAGAAAAAACGAACAAAGAAAAACAAACAAGGTTGCGAAAATTATAAAGAAACTACAGGTACAAAATTGATAACTAATACCAAAAAGCAAAAATTAAAAATATAGAGTAGAGTTTGGAATTTCAAAAATACAATGTTAAAAAAAAAAGAAGAAGAAAAATAAAGAGAGAAAGCAAACAAACCAACAAAAACAATGTCGCAAAAATTATAAAGAAAATACAGGTACAAAATTGATATCAAATACCAAAAAGCATAAATTAAAAATCTTGAGTAGAGTTTGGAATTGCAGATATATGATGTTATATAAAAAAAGAAGAGAAAGAAACAGAGGGAAAAAAAAGAAAAAGAAAAAAAAGTCACAGAAATTATATAAAAAAAAACTATATGTACAAAATTGATAACATATACCAAAAGGCTAAAATTAAAAATCTAGAGTAGAGTTTGGAATTTCAAAAATACGATGTTAAAGAAAAGAAGAAGGAAAAGAAGGAGAGAAAAAATGAACAAAGAAAAACAAACAAGGTCGCGAAAATTATAAAGAAACTACAGGTACAAAATTGATAACTAATACCAAAAAGCAAAAATTAAAAATATAGAGTAGAGTTTGGAATTTCAAAAATACAATGTTAAAAAAAAAAGAAGAAGAAAAATAAAGAGAGAAAGCAAACAAACCAACAAAAACAATGTCGCAAAAATTATAAAGAAAATACAGGTACAAAATTGATATCAAATACCAAAAAGCATAAATTAAAAATCTTGAGTAGAGTTTGGAATTGCAGATATATGATGTTATATAAAAAAAGAAGAGAAAGAAACAGAGGGAAAAAAAAGAAAAAGAAAAAAAAGTCACAGAAATTATATAAAAAAAAACTATATGTACAAAATTGATAACATATACCAAAAGGCTAAAATTAAAAATCTAGAGTAGAGTTTGGAATTTCAAAAATACGATGTTAAAGAAAAGAAGAAAAAGAAACAAAACAAAACAAAACAAAACACGGTCAAAAAATTATAAAATATATATATGAAGTTTGCTGAAGAAAAAAAAATAGGGTCTTTTTTTTTTTTTTGCAAAGTAATAGTTATAAAAGTGAAAATTAAAGGACAATAGAGGACTTAAAAAAATTTTTTTTTAAATTAACAAAAAAAAAAAAAGAAAGATTGATCATAAAAATAGTAAAAATATATCTAGGTCTTTCTCTGGTTTTGTTGTGAGTATTGTGGGTTCAGTTCATTTTTGGCTAGTTCCTTGGTCTGACTTATATTTCTCAAGATCTATAGGCCCCTTCCTATTAGTTCATAGTAACCACAGGGTTTTAATCTATGGCCTGTAGCTTCCAAGGCGTTTCCCTCTGTTATAGCTTCTTCTGTTTGCTGGTCTCTTCAGTGTCTGGTTCCCGCCCTGACACAAAGGGGACGGTGGAGGACACTATTTTTTTTATTTTATTTAGGCTCACTTGTTCAGCCACGCTATGGGGAGGGAGGGAGGGATGCTGCAAACAGATAACACTGGCGTGCGCTCGCAGTGCCTCAGCCACACTGGGTCTGCCCCCGCTCACGGCGCGTGTAGCCTCCCTGCCCACACTGCTTGGGCTCTAGGTTGTTCCGCCAGGAACAATCAGAGGCCGGCCCTGGGCTGAGCTCCCAGGTCCAAGCCGCTCAGGTTCAGGCACTCGGGTAGTCCTCAGAGGCGCAGACTCGGTTGGGCCTGCGTTTTGTGCTCTTCCCAGATCCCAGCAGCTCAGGTGATGTGTTTGGCGGGCGCCAATGCTGCGACTTATCGCCTCCCCGCCACTCGGTTATCTGAGTGTAAAACCGGCGCACCTTCTCAGGCAGATGTTGACCGTCCAGACCCCCAAGAAGTTTTAGTTAGCAAAGAAGCCTGCTTACAGTTTTATAGATAGTGTCTCTCTTGGGCTGCAATTGCCCCCTTACGGCTCTGGCTGCCTGTCACTGGAGGGGGAAGGTCTGCAACCGGCTATCTCTGTTCAGTCCTTTGTTCCGTGCACGGGCCTGGCGGTGTCTTAGGTTAGGGCTGGCTTTTTGCGTGGTAGATATTCCACAGTCTGGTTTGCTAGCCCAAATTATTTCGCTCAGATAGCGCTCAGGACATTCAGGCCGATTCTTACTCTAAGGGACACAGCCCGCGCTGTGCTTCCCTGCCCAGCTCCCACTTGCTAATGCCGTGTGCAGGCGTCTGCGCTGCTTCTCCACTGGGGGAGTTACCTTAGGGCTCACAATCTGCGATTTTTAATTGTTTATTTATTTTTTTTCTCCCTTTTATGTTGCCCTCTGTGCTTCCCAAGCTCAGCACAGATTCGGCAGTGAGAAGCTTTCCTGGTGTTTGGAAACTTCTCTCTTTTTAAGACTCTCTTCCCGGGACGGAACTCCGTCCCTCCCTCTTTTGTCTCTTTTTTTGTCTTTTATATTTTTTCCTACCTCCTTTCGAAGAGTTGGGTTGCTTTTCTGGGTGCCTGATGTCCTCTGCCGGCATTCAGAAGTTGTTTTGTGGAATTTACTCGACGTTTAAATGCTCTTTTGATGAATTTGTGGGGGAGAAAGTGTTCTCCCCGTCCTACTCCTCCGCCATCTTGGCTCCTCCCTCCTGAATTTTAATATATTGCTAAGACTAAGAACAGAGGGAATGAGGAATCATAGGTGGGTACAGGCTTTGAAGTAGTACACTTCATTTTTGTTCACAATTTCTTGTCCCAAATGCACTCACGTGGCCCTAGAAGATAATAGGAGACAGGAAATGTAGACACATTCCACCATGGAAAGGGAACAGAAATCTATGTTCTATAACCAGATGTTGAGTTTCCCAGGTGGCTCAGTGGTAAAGAATCTACCTCCAATATAGGAGATGCAGGTTCCATCGTTGGGTTAGAAGATTCTCTGGAGAAGTAAATGGCAGCCCACTCCAATATCTTTGCCTAGGAAATCCCATGGGCAGAAGAACCTGGCAGATTACAAGTCGATGGCATTGCAGAGTTGGATATAACTTAACGACTAAACAACAAGCCAGATATTCCAAACCCCTGCTCACCTCTTACTGCCAGAAGTTACTGATAATCAGGCAAAAATTACTTGATAATTTCTAACTGGTCAGATAAGATGAAACCAACGGTAAACTAAGCACTTTAGTGAATGTTGCTCTGTGGGCCTGACAAAGCAAGACACAGTTACCTCAATGCTTTCTAAGTCATAGAGGAAAGGGACTATAAAAGAGGTAATGAGTCACACAGTATATAAATTTTTTTAAGTACTGCTGCTACTGCTAAGTCACTTCAGTCGTATCCGACTCTGTGCGACCCCATAGACGGCAGCCCACCAGGTTCCCCCGTCCCTGGGATTCTCCAGGCAAGAACACTGGAGTGGGTTGCAATTTTTTAAGTACAATTATTACTAAATCTGAGTTCAGAATTAAATTTTATCATAAGACTTCATACAGAATGCTCCTAGCGTAAATAGGAACTTCACTGTAATTTTTATAGTTTCCCTCAGTGTGAGCCTACTATAAAAAATTATTTTAAAAAGTTGAAAAATGCAGTAATAGAAATGTTGCCTGTTGATATTCTGGCTTTGTTCAGTGGAAAATTTTCAACCACCTAGTGTTGGAATATAGACCTTTCAGGAGTTCCTCATCCATTTTAGCTTTTCTATTGAATGTTATTACATTTGAAGGGATCACCCTAAGAAAGAACCAAATTACAGATACTCTATCTACTCTTAATATCATATACATATGGTTTAAAAGCCAGCTCGGTAGAGAGAGAAACACCCTTTACTTTTGAAGTTTGAGATTCTAAAGCAGACTCTATTTGAATAGAAAATCTTTCTACTTCTGCATGAAGTTGAATCAAAGAAATATCACTGCTAACGGGACTATTTTCCAAAATTTGCTACTGTACTCTCCCCATGGAAGAATAGGTAAATGAGGGTGACCCAATAGTTCCTTCCAAGGTTCCTGACTATAAAATTATTAGGTTGAAAAAAAATCTCAAAATATGTTGTTAAGGACCTGTATAACATTATTATCAATATTGATTTCTTACAGCTTTATTCCATTGATTTTTCTACTCCACTGAGTCCTGGAAATGAAAATATTTTCAAACTGCTAGAGTTTTGAAATATCCATGCACTGAGCCATAAGCCCCTTCACAGTCAAATATGTCAGCTTTTAATCTTGGTGAAACAATTAAAGGAATTTTTTGAGAAAACATAGTCCTATGTGACTAAAGGAGCTTGATTTTCTCTAAAGTGCTTTTCATTTTGTCAATCAAATATTAGAGAACATATTCCAACATGATGTCATTTTCTATTTGGTGTCTGTCTATAAGTACATTGCAGGGTGAATTGTCAATTAGGTTATTGGTAGATGGTGAAAAAACAACCCCATATCATTGTTATATAAGATATTGCATATGTGTTGTACCACATTAAATAGAAAAATGAGGTAATAAGCAAAATTGTGATAAACCACTGTGTAGAAAATAAGTGTAAAGCTCTGGAGATAAGCGGGAATGAATCTCTGATTTGCATTTGATCGATTGTTACTTGATTCATCCTGAGACTCTCTGTCCTGATTCTGACTCTCCTGAGAGTTTAGGTGCAGTACAGTGAGATCATCAACACCTGTATTAAGTTCTTAGAGGTTAGCTTATTAATGATTCTTGTGCATTGAGTTACAAGGCATAAAAGGTCAATAAGAACTGTCAATGGCTTTGAGCTATTCCTAATAGATTTCTCTAGTGGGTGATTTGGAGTATAAAAATGATCAATAGCTGATAACCACTTTGAAATTCTGTGTAAACTGACATTAGAATGCTGGCCAAAAAATGTCCTTGCAAATTATCAAGAAAGATCCAGGCATACTCTGTATGCTTATTAATTCATTTTGTTCATGTTCATAGAAATGTTATTGAGTCAAATCTGAGGTAGGACCCATATAATCATCTCTTACTTAGACAACTAAATTAACCATGTATCTACCTGTTTCAACTCTAAATATTTGTGCTGTTTTCTACTTTAAACTTACTTTTTAAAAATTTTTCATGCAATTTTTAAAGATTGTGCTCCATATGCAGTGGTTACAAAGTATTGACTATATTCCCCTTGTTGAACAAGGCATTCTTGTAGTCTCTCTTCTAACCAATAGTTTGTACCTCCCACTCCCCCATCATTATGTTGTCTCTCCTCTCTCCCCACTGGTAACTACTAGTTTGTTATCTCTATCTGTAAATCTGTTTCATTTTTGCCATATTCACTAGTTTCTTGTATGTTTTAGATTCCCACATATAAGTGATATCATATTGCATTTGTCTTTCTCTGTCTGACTTATTTCACTTTAGCATAATGCCCTCCAAGACCATCCATGTTGTTGCAAATGACAAATTTTTGTTATTTTTTAATAGCTGACTAGTATTTCATTGTTTATATATATACCATGTCATCTTTATCCATTCATCTTTGATGGACACTTAAGGTTGTTTCAATATCTTGGTTATTATAAGTAATGCTGCCTTGAACTCTGAGGTGCATGCACTGCTTCAAGTTAGTGTTTTCATTTTCTTCACATATATACCCAGGAGTGGAATTGCTGAATCATAATACAGTTCTATTTTTACTTATTTGAACTTTTATATTATTTTCCATAGTGAATGTACCAATATATATTCCAACCAATGATTTATCTTTAGCTTTATTTATTTATTTTGTCTCAAGATTGTTTCAACTATTTGGGGTCTCTTGTGTTCCATAAAGGGCAAATTTTAAGATTATCTGTTCTAGTTCTATGAAAAATGTCATGAGTATTTTGAATTAAATCTGTAGATTGCTTTGGGTAGTATGGATGGTTTAGCAATATTAATTCTTCCAACCCACAAATGGAATATATTTTCATTTATTACCCTGTTTATTTAACTTACATGCGGACTACATCATGAGAAATGCTGGACTGGAAGAAGCACAAGATGGAATCAAGATTGCTGGGAGAAATATCAAAAACCTCAGATATACAGATGACACCACCCTTATGGCAGAAAGTGAAGAGGAACTAAAAAGCCTCTTGATGAAAGTGAAAGAGGAGAGTGAAAAAGTTGGCTTAAAGTTCAACAGAAAACAAAGATCATGGCATCCAGTCCCATCATTCATGGAAAATAGATGGGTAAGCAGAGGATTCAGTGACAGACTTTATTTGGGGGGGGCTCCAAAATCACTGCAGATGGTCATTGCATCCATGAAATTAAAAGATGCTTACTCCTTGGAAGAAAAGTTATGACCAACCTAGGCAACATATTTAAAAGCAGAGACATTACTTTGCCAACAAAGGTCTGTCTAGTCAAGGCAATGGTTTTTCCAGTGGTCATGTATGGATGTAAGAGTTGGACTGTAAAGAAAGCTGAGCATGGAAGAATTGATGCTTTTGAACTGTGGTATTGGAGAAGACTCTTGAGAGTCCCTTGGACTGCAAGGAGATCCAACCAGTCCATCCTAAAGGAGATCAGTTTTGGGTGTTCATTGGAAGGACTGATGTTGAAGCTGAAACTCTAATACTTTGGCCACCTGATGGGAAGAGCTGACTCATTAGAAAAGACCCTGATGTTGGGAAAGGTTGGGGGCAGGAGGAGAAGGGGACGACAGAGGATGAGATGGTTGGATAGCCTCACAGACTCAATGGACATGAGCTTGAGCAAGCTCCAGGAGTTGGTGATGGACAGAGAGGCTTGGCGTGCTGTGGTTCATGGGGTTGCAGAGAGTTGGACACAACTGAGCAACTGAACTGAACTGAACTGAAATTTCATTTACTTTTATTGTCTTCAATTTCTTTCATCAATGTCTTATAGTTTTCAGAGTATAGTATTTGCACCACCATGGTTAAGTTTATTCCTAGGGATTTTATTCTTTTTGATGCAATTGTAAACAGGGTTGCTTTTTTTTTTTTGAATTTTTTTTTGATAGCTCACTATTAGTAGATAGACAAGCAACAGAGTTTTATATATTAATCTTATATCCTGCAAATTTACTGAATTAATTTTTATTAGTTCTGATAGTTGTGTGCATATGTGTAGACTTCAGAGATTTTTATATAAAGTGTTGTTTCATTTGCAAATAATGATTTTTTGTTTTGTGTGTTCCTTCATTTCAATTTGGATATTTCATTTCTTTTTCTTGTCTGATTTGTGTGACTAGGAGTTCCATTAGCATGTTAAATAGAAATGTTGAGAATAAGCATTGTTGTATTGTTCTTAATTTTACAGGAAAATTTTTAGCCTTCTACTATTGACTATGCTGTTAGCTCTGAGTTTATCGTAAGTGGCTTTTGGTATGTTGAAATATGTTCTCTCTGTAACAACTTTGAGAGAGTTTTTATTATGAATGGATGTTGAATTTTTGTGAAATGTTTTTCTTGGGGTGGGGGGTCCATTGAGATGATCATATAATTTTTATCCTTTCCTGTGTTAATGTGATGTATCACATGTTGATTTGTGATACTGAGATGTCTTTGCATTCCTGGAACAAATTCTACTTGATTAAATTATGTTTTTCATATATTTTTTAATTCAGCTTGCCAATATTTAGTTGGGGATATTTGTATCCATATTCATTAGATTTATTGGCCAGCAATTTTCTTTTTGGAATGTCTTTTTTTGGTTTTGGTATGAGAGTAATGATGGCCACATAAGAAACATTTAGGCATGTTCTTTTTTTTAATAATTTGAAATAGTTTGGGATGGATGAGAATTAGTTCTTCTTTATATGTTTAGTAGAATTCCCCTGTGAAGTCATCAAGTCTTGGACTTTTCTTTGCTGGGAGTTTATTTATTGCAATTTCTATTTCACTATTTATAACTGGTCAATTCAGTTTGTCTATTTCTTCCTGAATCAGCCTTGGAAGGTTTTATGTTTCTAGAAATTTTTCCAGTTCTTCTAGGTTGTCCATATTGTTGGCATATAATGGCTTGTAATATTCTCATGATTTGTATCTCTGTAATATTAGTTGTTATTTCTTCTCTTTTTTTTTATATTATTGGGACTTATTTTATTATTGTGTTTTGTATTATTGAGTCTTCTCTCTTTTTTTTCTCTTTAGCCTGGATAAAAGTTTATCAGTTTTGTTTATTTAAGAAAAAAAAAAGTTCTTGATTTTATTGATCTTTTCTATTTTTTTCCTTGTTTTATTTATTTTGTCTTAGATTTTATTATAATATTTTCTTAATTTTACTGACTTTGGGCTTTGTTACTTTTCTACTTCCTTTACATGGTAGGTTTGGTTATTTGAGATTTTTTTCATTTGCTTCTTGAGGTAAACCTGTATTTCTATAAACTGCTCATTTAGAATTATTTTTGTCTTTTCCCACATATTTTGGAAAGCTTTTGTTTCTATTTTCATTTGCTTTGTGCTATTTTCTGATTTCCATTTTGGTTTCTTCACTGAAGCATTGGTTTTTTAGTACCTTGCTTTTAGTTTTCACATGTTGGGTTTTCTCACTTTTTCTTTCTGTCATCGATTTCTAGTTTCATATTATTTCAGTCATAAAAAAAAGTATGATATTATTTTATCCCCGTAAATTGGTTGAGACTTCTTCTGTGGCCTAGCATGTGATCTATCTTGAAGAGCATCCTGTATGCACTTGAAAAACGCATATACTGCTATGTTTGGGTGGAGTATCCTGTACGTATTCAGTAAGTCCAATTGGTCTAGATGCCTGTGGAGAAGATTGAGCCTTGGAAAATGCCAGTATAAGAAAGATATTTAATAAGTAGCTTATTTTGATGTTTGGTAGAAACCAACACAATACTGTAAAGCGACTATCCTTCAGTTAAAAATAAAGTAAGCTGTAAGTAAATAGGTTAATTATTTGTGGGAAGATTAGGTTGTCAATAAAAAATAAAATTAAACTGAAACACAGCCAGTCCATCCTAAAGGAGGTAAGTCCTGTGTGTTCATTGGAAGGACTAATGTTGAAACTGAAACTCCAATTCTTTGGCCATCTAATGCAAAGAGCTGACTCATTTGAAAAGACTCTGATGCTGGGAAAGATTGAAGGCAGAGAAGCAGGGGACAACAGACGGTGAGATGGTTGGACGGCACCAAAGGCTCAATGGACGTGAGTCTGAGTGAACTCCAGGAGTTGGTGATGGACAGGGAGGCCTGGTGTGCTGCAGTCCATGGAGTCACAAAGAGCTGGGCACAACTGAGCGACTGAACTGAAACACATTAAAATCTCTCTCAAAATAACAAATAACAAGAAATGGAGCTTTAGTATCAGATTTTATTAAAATATAATGGATTCCACATAAATATTTGCTGATGATTTAAAGGATGTAAATATATATATATATGTATGTATGTATATATATGTATGTGTGTGTAAGATTTACTTATATGTAATTTTAATTGCTAAAGTAATATATATACCTATTATAAAATATTTTGAAAGAGTTGGAAAAATATAAAAAATGAGTATTTCTATAATTCATAGTCATGTTATAATCACTTAGTGTTGACAGTTTGGTATGTATTATTTCACTCTTTTTTTGTGTACTTGGCTCTAATACCTACTGATATAATTATATAAACCACTATATATGACAATTAATATGTATTAAGAAGTATATAATTTATTTATTTTGAATCACAATTTTCAATATATTACAAAAATTTATAAAATCTATAATGTCAAATATATGCTCATAAAAATAAAATTTAATGACTATAATAATGTGTCACACTGCATAACACAGTATAATTTTAACAACTTTTTTCTTAAAGATTTACTTATTTCTATTCTCTCCATGTCAAGCAAGGGAAAAATATGCTCAACAAAATATTTTTAAGAATATTAATTAAATTTGTAATACATTTCCTGAATATTTGTATGGCTATATGATTAGAATGAATATTCAGAAATGGCACCAGTGTATAAAAATATATGAGCAGGATAAGAAATTTCAATAAGAGCTTTCTCCAATACAATGTATTTCCACAATAGTGTGAATATTAAGTACTATATTACACTATTTTTGTACTCCTACTCAAGAGCATAAATATGGCCTATATATAGCAATCATCATGAATTAATATTATAGAAAAACCCTTGCTGCTCCAACAATATATGTTATTTATTATACACATTAGATAAGAGTTGTTAGGATTTTAAGAATGGATGTTTGTTGTGTTGCCAATGATAATACTGGTGATGATAGAAAAAAAATTCTTTTAATAAAAAGGAAAATATTATTAAACTCTGGACTTTCTCAGTCATGTTAATACTCATAGACAGAAGTGTCCAAATATAAAAAGTACACTTATTATTGCAATTTCTGGAAGAAAAATAACTTTGTTATATTGTATTATAAAAAATAATGATTTCACTGGGAAGAAAGTGCTTAGAAACTAAAGTGTTCAAAATTCTCTTTTTCTCAACCTCTTTTTATCCATTTGCTCTTTTTACATCAGAGTTTTTGATAATAGGAAATTTCTTAGAAAATAAGTTTCTATTGTAAAACAGCATTGCACCTATTCCATAACTGACTTTCTAAATAAGGATTATCCTCTTACTAACAAAACTGAGATGGACCATTTATCTACATTTTTTCTTATTCAAATATCACTTTGGAAATATTAAATAATGAAAATGTCTCAGTGATCTACATTTCAGGAATATTAAGTAATGAAAATATCTCAGTGATCTAACTAGCATTTCTTTAATTGCTGAAGTCCAAGTATTTTTCATTTTTAGCTTTGTTCATTGTTATTATGCTTTTGTAAGTCATTTACTCTATTTATAAAAATCACCTATTTTTCCGGTTTAGTTGTTGCTTTTTTTTAAATAAATCACATTATCTACACCTGTTACTTAGGAGACAAAATAAGGAAAAGTTGGTAACTAATTGTGTGTAACTGGAAAATAAGGACACACCCAATAAAAGCATTATAGGCAAAAACACAATTTTACATGATATGCATTTAACTCTTTGGTATAATTTGTTAGATAATAAATACATACTCTTTTAGCAATGTTAAGTAACAACCATGTTTATATGTATATAGATACTTGTTTTATCAAATTTTCAAATTATTAAAGATGAATACTATAGCAATTCTAGTGGCATTAAATATACAACCAATATTTTCCATTAGCTCTGTATTATAGGTTCCATTAAGACCATGTTCCTTTTTGCATTTGTGTTTTCTTCACAAGAAAAAAAAAATCTTTTTTCGATGCAGTCACTCCATTCCAATGGCTCCATAACATCGATGATCACAGCTATTGTTTCTCATTAATCACATGTTCATATTAGGACACAGTAACATAAATACAATTACAAACTCATTAGCTGTTAGCTCATGCATACTTTTCCCCATTTTTCATTACAAGTCCATTTATAATTACTATCACTCTTGGGTCTCCACAATATATTTTCAATAAATCATAGTTGAAAAATTTTTCATTGAAGTAAGTGTCTCAAGTATAATTGTCAATACATAGAAAAAATATTTCCAGCTAATAGCAAATGCAAAACTGAACTACAGTATGAAACTTACTAGTTGTAATGTGCTTGGAAAGATAATTCAGAGTATACATATATATTGTGTGGGTAAAATTAAACAGAAACAAGGTTTGATAGAATATTACTAAAGATGAAAAATACAAATACAGATAATTACTGGTTCATAATAAAATAAAGACATATCCTAAGAAACGCACATATGTTTCACAGTCATAGAGAGATTTATAATTGTATGCTAGCTAGAAGTATGGTAATACTTCTAGCTAAAAATTGTATCATTTTCGTGTTGTATTTATATATAGATAACAAGAACTTAAATCCAGAGGAGAAATTGAGATAAAAATGAGTTCTAAGAGTTTGTGATAGAAGGAGAAAAACCAATCTACTACTTTCAAGGTGAGATCTTAGGCAGATCAAGGGTTATCTCACATAATATGTAGAAATTCAGCAGAACTGTTCTGACCCAGTACCCACCAGTTCCTCAACAGAATCCAGTTGAATTCTAAGTTTGAAAATGTCACTCAATGGCACTGGGACAATCTGAAGCCAGTAGGTTAGTTTAATTAAGGCATAGAAATAATGAAACAGACTAGACAAAATGAAGTTCACAAAATCACATTCTGAAAAAGAAAAAATATATATACAAAACTGGGTTTCATAGGGATATAGTGCAGCTGAAGCCCTCTTTTAGAGCACTGGTCATCTCCAGCCTAAACTCAGTAGTTCACTCAGCCTAATCTTCATTTCTATTTGCTCAGCTCTGCACATCTTCCTGCCTTACCAGACAGCCATCACTGTTTGACTCCTGCACATGCTTCTCTTGCTTGACTGGGATGTTTTTTGGCACTGCTCATGACATTATTCTGAAAAGAAATACATTTTATTGAGGATAACTGATAGACATCAAAGTGCACATATTTAAAAGCATATAGTTTGAAAGAAAAAGCTTTTTTCTGTCTCCTTTATAACTCCCTTCCCCGTGCCACCTAACATTCTCTCCACCTCATCCTAAGGCAACCATTTAGATGCTTCTGTCTCTGTGGGTTAGTTGGCATTTTCATATATTTACATAATTGAGATTGTATATTACCAATATTTTTGCTTATTTCCCTTCAGTTCAGTTCAGTCACTCAATCGGGTCCGACTCTTTGTGACCCCATGGGCTGCAGCACCCCAGGCTTCCCTGTCCATCACAAACTCCCGGAGCTTGCTCAAACTCATGTCCATCCAGTTGGTGATGTCATCCAACCATCTCATCCTCTATCATCCCCTTATCCTCCTGCCTTCAATCCTTCCCAGCATCAGGGTCTTTTCAATTGAGTCAGTTCTTTGCAATAGGTGGCCAAAGTATTGGAGTTTCAGCTCCAATATCAATCCTTCCAGTGAGTATTCAGGACTGATTTCATTTAGGATGGACTGGTTGGATCTCCTTGCAGTCCAAGGGACTCTCAAGAGTCTTCTCCAACACCACAGTTCAAAAGCATCAATTCTTCGATGCTCAGCTTTCTTTATAGTCCAACTCTCACCTGTTGCCCATTTCTGTTTCCCTCTAACCTGTGTGCTTGCGTGCTAAGTCATTTCAGTCATGTCCATTGAATCCACGTCTCTTACATCTCCTGCACAGGCGCCACCTGGGAAGCCCCCTCTAACCTTAAAAAAAAAAAAAAAACCTATTTATAGGGATGAGATCACTAAGCAATTGAAACTGATTCTTGACTTATGCTCTCCTGAATGCATACCATGCCTTGTCTAAACTATTTATTCATTTTCCTAGATAAAAAAAGAAGAATTAAGCAGTTAAAAAATGACTAGCTGGCGACCCCAATAGGTCATTAGCAATTCTGCAAGAAGATCTCTTGGGCAAGATAACATCTGAAGAGTCAGCCAGTCTGCACACAATAGACAAGGATGCAGAACCCAACCTTCTGCCTGGATGATTCAAGGAGAATCTTCCCCCAATTTTTCTCTTAAAAAACTGACATGGCTGAGAAGAATCTTTGGAGTTGGTCTCTGAATATGAGGCCATCTTCTCCACACATTGCTGGTTTTTCTGACTTAAGTGTTATAATTTTCTACCAATGCTAGCCTTTCAAATTATTGGCTTATGAGCTGTGAGCATCCGAACTTGGGTTCAATAACAGTATTCCATTGTATAGGGCAAAACAGTTTGTTTATACGTTTACCTATTAGCAAACATTTTCCATTTCTTCCTCATCTATTTGCCATGAAGTGATGGGACCAGATGCCATGATATTAGTTTTCTAAATGTTGAGTTTTAAGCCAATTTTTTCACTCTCCTCTTTCACTTTCATCAAGAGGCTCTTTCGTTCTTCTTCACTTTCTGCCATAAGGGTGGTGTCATCTGCATATTCCCAATAATGAAGATATGGAAATAATATGAGTCCATTAGCAGATGAATAAAGACAATGTGATAAATATATATATATAGATAGATAGATAGATAGATGATAGATGGAATGCTATTTAACATGAAGAAAAAAGAAAATCTAAGATTTTTAACAACGTGAATAGAACTACAGGGCATTATGCTAAGTGAAATAAATCAGATAAAGAAAAAATACTGTATGGTACCACTAAAAAGAATAAATAAATAAGTAAGTTTAACTCATAGAAACAGAGGAAATGAAGTTTCTATGAACCTTCATACACATGTCTATATGTATGGACCAAGGGAATATAGAAGGATAACATGGAGTGTGTATATATGTAGATATTTTAATAAAGTAAATAAATTTTAATAAAACTAATAAAATGTATGTAGACATCTTTAGAAACTGTCAAAGGGCTTTTTAAGCAGTTATATTACATACTTAGGGCTTCCTGGTTGGTGCTGGTGATAAAGAATCCACCTGCCAATGCAGGAGATGCAGGAGACCTGGGTTCAATCCCTGGATCGGGAAGATTTTCTGGAAGAGGGCATGGCCACCCACCCTAGTATTCATTCCTGGAGAATCCAGCAGACAGAGGAGCCTGATGGATTATGGTCCATACGGTTACAAAGAGTTGGACATGACTGAAGTGACTTAAACTCAGGCACATCATGTGCTTGGTCTTCCCTGGTGGCTCAGAGGAAAGAATCCACCTGCTAATGCAGAAGATGCAAGAGACATGGGTTCAGTCTCAGAGTCTGGAAGATTCCCTGGAAGAGGAAATGGCAACCCACTCCAGTACTCTTGCCAGGACAGAGGAGCCTGGTCTGCCTCAGTCCATGGGGTTGTAAGAGTTAGATACCACTTAGTCAGACACTACCACCATCATATACTTATGTCAGCAGTTTATAAGAGATCTAGTTTCTCCATGTCCTTTCCAACACATTGTATGGTTACTATTTTTAATTTTAGTCATTCTAATAGCTGTGTGTTAGAATTTTAGTGTGGATTATTTAATGTACTCACAGTCACTGGTGATGATGAATACTGTTTTATGTGCTTCCTAGACATCTCTGTATTTTGGTGAAATATCTTTTCAATTTTTTTTTTATATTTTTACTTGAGTTTTCAATTTTTTTTACTGAGTTTTGAGAGAATTTAAACACTCTGAATGAAATTTTCTATCAAATGTAAGAGTTTCAAATATTTCTTGCCAATCTGTGGTTTGTTTTATCATTCTCTTAATAGTGTCTTTCATGAGCAGAAGTGTTTAATTTTGTTGAGGCTCAATTTATCAATTTGTACTTTTCAGGATCTTATTTTTGGTTTGTGTTTAAGAAATCTTCACATATTTTAAGTCAAAAGATTTTGTTTTCCTATGTCTTATTTTAGAAGATTTAAAATTTATATTTTACATTTTGATCTGTGATATATTTTGGTCTGTGATACATTTGAGTCTATTTTTTAACTTGGAAGGCATTTACATTTATTTTTACATTCCCACATCATCAATCATAGAAATAATGACTTGTATCTCCAACAGGAAACATAACACTGTATGCAATGGAGAACTCAATCTTTGGTCACAGTGTTAAGAGCTCTGGGATTTGGTTCCATCAGCCCTCTCTGAAATGACCTAGAGTCTTTTTTTTTTTTTAATATAGTGTACAGTGTGGGTTAAAGTTTAATTTTCATATAAAAATATCAATTGATCCTGAATCATTTGTATAAAATTGCATTCATATCCCACACATTGCCTTTGCAACTTTGCAAAAATCTGTTGTACTTATATATGTAGGTCTATTTCTGTGGTTGTTTCAATGACCTATTTATTTGACACCAAAGCCACATTGTCTTTATTACTGCCCGTTTAGAATAATTCATAAAACCAGGTAATTACCTAAATGTGCTATATTACAACATCAACTAAAAGTCAAAATATCATCAAAGTATTATCAGCTTAAAAATTCCAAATGTTATTTAAATCATGTGTGGATGAGATTTCAGTTAAGGTCCTTCCTGTATCAAATTTCCTTTTTATTCTATATACTTGCGAATCTAAAAAACAAATTGGCTACTTTCAAAATACAGAGGTGAAGCAGGCTTAACATAGGAGTTGTAGACTTTCTGTTACAAAAAAGAGCACGATTAGCATCTCTCAGACATTTTAAAATCCAGAAGAGAATTCCAGTATGTTTCAAGGTCTAGAAATAATCTCCTGTAGCTCTGTGTCTGCCTTCTGAACCCACATACCTCTATGTGTGTGATTCCAGTCTCTAAGGAGTTCCTTTTTTTCTGAAAAGTAGTACATGGACTTTCCTGGTGGCTCAGTGGCCAAGAATGTCCTGCCAATGCAGGAGACAGGTTGGATCTCTGAGTCGGAAAGATCCGCTGGAGAAGGAAATGGCAACCCACTCCAGTATTCTTGCGTGTAAAATCTCATGGACAGAGGAGCCTGGAAGACTATAGCCAATGGGTTGCCAAAGAGTCAGACATGACTTAGCAATTAAACAACAAAGGATATGTTTACAAATGGATAGTTTTATCAACTTGTTTCCTGTAGAACTTGTGAAGTCTAAGTGACCATATTGGTTAATGAACTTGAACTGTGTCTGAGTTGAATCTGGCAAGCACTGACTGGAGAAAAACGGAACTGAAGGTGCTAGTTGCTCAGTCGTGTCCTCCTCTTTGTGACCCCACCAACTGTAGCCCACCAGTTTCCTCCATCCATGACCCACTTCTCAATAGTCAGCACTTTGGGAAGCTCACTGTTAAATTATTCATAGTTTGGTTATATCTGGAATTTTTTTACCACAAAAATGGCAAGTAAAGCAAGTCAAAATTTTTGTTGTCTTTTAAGAGATCTGGTTTACCAGTGTACCGGCAGATATATTAAAATATGCCTAAGCAATTTATCTAACTGCAGCCACAGCAAACCTAATTAGATCACATCAGTGAGATAAAAATCAATCTTATAGGACATTTCACAAACTGGTGGCCAATTTATGTGGCCATTATATGCAGAAAAATTCATGAAGCAGGCAGTGGTCTTTGAGGTCACTTTCTTTTGATTGTTGACCCAGAAATACAGAATTGTGTGCTGGTATTCTGGTAGCAGGTAGTGCTAGTATTAAAAAATGTACCTGCCAATGCATGACACTCTAGAGACGCAAGTTAGTTCCCTGGGTTGGGAAGATCCCCTGGAGTAGGAAAGGGCAACCAGATCCTGTATTGTTATCTGGAAAATTTTGTGGACAAAGGATCCTGAAGGGCTACAGTCTATGGGGTTGCAAAGAATCAGACATGACTGAGTACACACACATACACATACACATTTTGGTAGCAAGTCCAAGATTATTTATAATGTACCATCTGTCAGGTAATTTAATATGTAAAATACAATATGCATTTATTCCTTGGATTTTGTATCGTTATTTCATGTTTCTTTGCATAATGTAAACATGTTTTTCAAACTCCATTGCTCCCATATAAATTAATTAAAATATGCTGCATCATGTCAGAATTGCTTGTTAATTAAATCAATCACTTCTTCAGTTGCTGACAGATTAATAAAGTGTCCTAGGAGCATGAAAGAAAATTTTAGGCATAAATGATAAAAGAACTTCTACAAGGAATCAATATCATTGATGAGAAAACAATGAATAAGCATGAAATAATTCAAGGAACATATAAAACATAAAGTATAATATCTAGAAAGTGAAAGAAATAAAGATCCTGACACAAATCTAAGAGTTCAGAAGGTGTAGTGTTAAATGCAAGTATCCATCACTGTTGAAAAAGACTGATCATTTTGAACTGGAAGTTGTTTGGCTACTATAACTTAGTGACTGCCCTCAAATTTTTTATAAATTTCCAGAATAATACCAATTTTTGAATAGTATGTTATGCATGTGAAACATATGAACTAGAATTCCACATACAAGTCTTTTTGAGAAATGTTATCCTTTTTTCCAATAGGAAAAAGTGTTTCAGAAGTTCTTTTTAAAATTTATTTTACTAACTATAGGTCAGGAAGCAACAGTTAGAACTAGACATGGAAAAACAGACTGGCTCCAAATAGGGAAAGGAGTACATTAAGGCTGTATATTGTCACCCTGCTTACTCAACTTATTTGCAGAGTACATCATAAGAAACACTGGGTTGGATGAAGCACAGGCAGGAATCAAGATTTCCAGGAGAAATATCAATAATCTCAGATAAACAGATGACACCACCCTTATGGCAGAAAGTGAAAAACTAAAGAGCCTCTTGATGAAAGTGAAAGAGGAGAGTGAAAAAGTTGGCTTAAAATTCAACATCCAGAAAACTAAGATCATGGCATCTGGTCCCATCACTTCATGGGAAATACATGGGGAAACAGTGGAAACAGTGACAGACTTTATTTTGGGGGCTCCAAAATCACCGCAGATGGTGACTGCAGCCATAAAATTAAAAGATGCTTACTCCTTGGAAGAAAAGTTATGACCAACCTAGATGGTATATATTTTTAATTATTTTATTTTATTTTTTAACTTTACAATATTGTATTGGTTTTGCCATATATCAACATGAATCTGCCACAGGTATACACGTGTTCCCCATCCTGAACCGTCCTCACTCCTCCCTCCCCTTACCATCCCTTTGGGTCGTCTCAGTGCACCAGCCCCATGCAACCAGTATTGTGCATCGAACCTGGACTGGCGACTCGTTTTATATATGATATTATATTAAAAAGCAAAGACTTTACTTTGCCAACCAAAGTCCGCCTTGTCAAGGCCATGGTTTTTCTAGAAGTCATGTATGGATGTGAGAGTTGGACTATGAAGAAAGCTGAACACTGGAGAATTTATACTTTTGAACTGTGGGGTTGGAAAAGACTCTCAAGAGTCCCTTGGACTGCAAGGAGATCCAACCAGTCCGTCCTAAGGGAAATCAGTCCTAAATATTCATTGGAAGGACTGATGTTGAAGCTGAAACGCCAATACTTTGGCCACCTGATGAGAAGAACTGACTCATTTGAAAAGACCCTGATGCTTGGAAAGATTGAAGGCAGCAGGAGAAGGGGACAATAGAGGATGAGATGGCTGGCTGTCATCACTGACAATGAACATGAGTTTGAGTAAACTCCAGGAGCTGGTGATGGACAGGGAGGCCTGGCGTCCTGCAGTCCATGGGGTCACAAAGAGTCGAACACGACTGAGCAACTGAACTGAACTGAATAGCTGATTTACAATGTTGTGCAAAAGTCCTTTTATAGTTAAGATATTCATTTTCTATTTTCTATTTTTTCCAGCGGTTATTTTCCCATTCTGCTAATATTTTTCTATTACATGGCTGTTTCAGATTTTCTTAGCATTCAGCACTTTTTCCTTTGCTTATTTTCACAATAAACAAGAAGTTGGAAATGCCACTCATTTGTCTAGGTTTACTTATAATTAGGAATTGTTGTGTGACAAAATTCTCACCAGTATCTCCATGGAAGTATATGTTAGGCTTGAGAAGATATTTGCTTCCTTATAAATGATAGAGTGCTGATTTTTCCTTTTCCTTCTGCCCTGAAAATGAGGATGATTCTAGATCTTTAGAAGTCATATGTTGACCAGTTGCAAAAGAACAAAAGGCCAAAGAATTAAGAATAGTAGAGGAGAAAATTAGGAATAATAGAAATTACTTAGGTCCTTGATGGTGATATTGATCAGCTGAAGAATCATGAGATTACTTATCAAGAATCCTGAAGTCCCTCTATGGCTTAAGGCTCTATTGTCAAATTTCTCTGTTCTTCCAACTATTTTTCCTTTAATGAAGTACAGTTGATTTACAATGTTTCGGGTGTACAGAAAAGTGATTCAGATATATAGATATAGGTATAGCTATAGATACAGGTGGGCTTCCCATGTGACAGTAATGGTAAAGAATGCACCTGCCAACACACGGCACATAAGAGATGTGGATTCAGTTCCTGGATCAGGAAGATCCCATGCAGGAGGGCATGGCAACCCACTCCAATATTCTTGCCTAGAGAATCTCATGGACAGAGGAGGTTGGTGGGATATGGTCCATAGGATTGCAGAGAGTTGGATATGACTGAAGCAACTTAGCATGTACAGATATATATTTTTTCAAATTCTTTTCCTTTATAGATTATTACAACATATTGAATATAGTTCCCTCTGCTACATATTAGGTGGTGTTGTTTCTCTATTTTATATATAGTAGTGTGTATGTGTTAATGCCAAATTCCTAATTTGTCCTCCATCCCTCTTCCTCTTTGGTAACCATAAGTTGGTTTTCTATGCCTGTGAGTCTATTGTGTAAATAAGTTCATTTGTATCTGTTCTTTTTTTGTTTATTTGTTTATTTATTTTTTTAGATTCCACATAGAAGTGATATCATATGATATCTCTCTTTCTCTGTCTGACTTTCTTTACTTAACATGGGAATTTTTATGTTTCTCCATGTTTCTGCAAATGGCATTCTTTCATTCTTTTATATGGCTGAGTAATATTCTATTGTGTATATATACCACATCTTCTCTATTGATTCATCCATTTGTGGACACTGAGGTTACTTCCATGTCTTGGCTAGTGTAAACAGTGCTGCTATGAACATTGTAATCCATGTATCTTCTCAAATTAGAGTTTTTATATTTCCTAGATATTTGCCTAAGAATGGAATTGCTGGATTGTATTGTAATTCCATTTTTAGTTTTTTAGGGAAACTTCAAACTGTTCTCTGGAGAGTACTAATTTACATTCCTATCAACAGTCTAGTAAGGTATTCTTTTCTTCACACCCCTTTTAGCATTTATCATTTGTAGATATTTTTAAGATGGCCACTCTGACTAGTGTGAGGTGATATTTCATTGTAATTTTGATTTGGATTGTTCCAATATTTAGTAATGTTGAGCATTTTTCATGTGCTTTCTGGCTATTTGAACGTCTCCTTTGGAGAGATATTTCTTTAGGTTTTCTGTCCATTTTTGCCCTGGAAAAGAAAATGGCAACCCACACCAGTATTCTTGCCTGAAGTACTCCATGGACACTGGAGCCTGGCAGGTCTCAGTCCAAGAGTTGGACATGACTGAGCTGGCACCCCACTCCAGTACTCTTGCCTGGAAAATCCCATGGGCGGAGCAGCCTGGTAGGCTGCAGTCCATGGGGTCACTAAGAGTTGGACACGACTGAGTGACTTCACTTTCACGCATTGAAGGAAATGGCAACCGACTCCAGTATTCTTGCCTGGAGAATCCCAGGGACAGGGGAGCCTGGTGGGCTGCCGTCTATGGGGTCACATAGAGTCGGACACGACTGAAATGACTTAGCAGCAGCAGCAGAGCTATAACATTTCTAAGAAAACAATGATTATAAATGTTTATTGTTTGAAAAATAAAGGATGCTAAATACAAGTCTAAGAAAACAGCATTATTATCCCAGTTTCTCCTTTCCTCAACCCTCTACATTCTTCACCTTCCTTCAAGGCCAAACTTTGGAAAAGAGTAGTTTAATGCACCCTCTACTTTCCTACCTTCACTCCTCTACTCATTTCAGTCTGACTTCTGTCTCTATACTCTCTCAAAATTTGTTATTAGTATCATTCTATGTATTTTACTATATTTATTACTTTTGTACATAAGCATAAGCTTATATATGTGTGTGTGTATATATATATATATATACACACATATATATGTATGTGTGTGTATATATATATATATATATTTATGTATATGTACATATCCTGGAGAAGGAAATGGCAACCTACTCCAGTATTCTTTCCTGGGAAATTCCATGGACAGAGAAGCTTGAAGGGCTACAATCCATGGGATAGCAAGAGTTGGACACGACTCAGCAATTGAACAGAGAAGGCAATGGCACCCCACTCCAATACTCTTGCCTGGAAAATCCCATGGATGGAGGAGCCTGGTAGGCTGCAGTCCATGGGATTGCTAAGAGTTGGACATGACTGAGCAACTTCACTTTCACTCTTCACTTTCATGCATTGGAGAAGGAAATGGCAACCCACTCCAGTGTTCTTGCCTGGAGAATCCCAGGGAAGGGGGAACCTGGTGGGCTGCCATCTATGGGGTCGCACAGACTTGGACATGACTGAAGTGACTTAGCAGCAGCAGCAACTGAGCATGAGCATGAGCACACACACACACACATATATATTATTCAACTACAAGCTTTACTTTTGAATTTTTCACCAATGTATTTTCAATGCTACCGAAAGCATGGGAGAAAAATATCCACTTATGTAATAAATAATCATTGAATAACTACAATAAATGTGTGTGTGTGTATGTGCGTTTGTGTTTGACTGTTTGAGCCCATCAGGCTCCTCTGTCCATGGGATTTCTCAGGCAAGAATATTGGAGTGGGTTGCCATTTCCTTCTCCAGGAGATAGATATTCCTGACCTAGGGATTGAACCTGGGTCTTCTGCATTACAGGAAGATTCTTTACCATCTGAGCCATCAGGCACAGTCAGAGGCATTGGTTATATGATAGAGAACATGATAAATTACATACTTTCACTATTTTTATGTTCTGATTTTATGAACTTGCCTCCAGTGAACATTAACATAAGGTCTTTGTGTTAATTATATTTCAATAAAGCTGGGGAAAAAATAAGGTTTCTGTGAAAAGGTGAAATTTAAATTGAGTTCTAAATTATAAAATGTCAACCAAACAAAATTCTGGGGGATAACTATTCAAGACAGACAATAAAAAATACAAAGACTCTAATTTATTGTTTCAAGATATAAACAGAAGTTCATATGGCAGTGAATCATAATGTAGTAGAAAGCAGTTTATAGATAATATTGTGAAATTAAACAGAGAACAACTTTCCCAGAGGTTACTGAAGAGTTATAAGCAAGTATTTGCAGGGATTGGAAGGAAAGAAGAACGAGGAAGGAAGGAAGAGAGGGAGAAGATGAGGAATTTACTGGCAGTGCTCTGATGATATTACCTGCTGATTGAGAATATGGCTAAAAGAGAGTGAAGGGTCTCCTGCTGCAGCCTTACATAGAGTGATTTCAAGGCATTGTGCAAGTTCATTGAACCTGCTACTTCGTGTTAACTGACATCTGACCAACTGGAAATTTCTAAAGCTTGGCAGTCACTTCCAATATCCTCATATGATCCTGGAGCTTCATTTGAGTAACTTAATGCTTCAGCTAAATGAATTCTCCATGAATATCCTTTTGACATGGCGATTATCTCCTCATTTCTCATTGTGAAGAGGTCAATGTCAGACAGGTCTAAAAGGAGGGATGCTGAGGCTCTGTGTGTGAAAGAAGCCATGCAGGAGGCCCCATCATGTCCAGAAGCAAAGCCTGCAGGGATGCATGCAGGCCATGAACATGAGACTAGGTGGACTCACAGAGTCCCTCTCTTTGCCAGGAGCCCCACGACCTCCTCCACATCATGTCATTTCAGCCTAAATTAACAAATATATCCTGTAATAGAGATTTTTGATGAACTGCTATTCCCCAACATGCTGGTTACTACTTACTCTCTTGTTCAAGTTATTATCTCATTAAACACTAGTAATTTGAGACCCAATTTTCATTCTAGCTACTCACATATGAGTCATTAATTTGCAAATAGGCAATTTGTTTGCTAATTATTCAAAATACACATGTAGGCATATATACGTTTTGCATTCTGGACTATATATGTTTCATTTTAAATACTTGGCTGGTGAAAATGAAGGATTTTTAAAGTAGATTTATGTGTGTATATATATATATATATGAATTTGGATAAGCTTTTGTATAAATATTGACTATTTAAAAAAGATTTTGATATTTGGAAAAACTAATACAGTTATGTAAAGTTTAAAAATAAAATAAAATTAAAAAAAAGATATTGTATATTCTATAATTTCTCTTTTCTAATATTTTTTATTCTCATCTTTATGGTTTTTCATTTTCTTTTGGAATATATTTATATGTGTACATACTTTAGTGCGTTTGTGCTCATAATGTAATTATTTTATTACAATAATAGCTTGCATTTATTTGGTATCAACTCTGTATCAGGCAATGGTTCAGCACAGGTTACAAGGCTAATCTCACTTAATCCTCAAAACAGCTCTATGAGCTTGTTGTTATCAAACAAACCATTAAATATGTGAGGAAACTATGATAAAAAGACATTGGATAATTTTTTCAAAACTTAGAGGTAATAAATATTAAGACTAGAATCTTCTTAGACTGGCCTGTGACCCCAAGCTCTCTGATTCCAGGTTCACCCATTGATTTGGGAGAATTTGGCATTTGTGCTAAAGAATCTTATTTCCAACTCTGTGTCTAAAAATATTCTGACATTAGTTAAATGGTAAAGAAAAATTTCATTTGGAACCATGTTGATAGATGTGAAAAATATGATCATACTCAACTCCAAACACAACAATAAGTGATGATCTATAGCCAAGGAATAGGTTGGTGGTTGGGGAGGAGACGAGGGTTGGATGGAAAATTTTTAAGGGAACACATCAGAGATAGTGAGGATTCATGCTAAATTGATTTAGCAGGATTCAGCTTTGGGTGGACAGATGTGATCAGATAGCATGAAGGGGACGAAAAATTTGATCAGATATTAAAATTGATCATATATCAAGGGTATAATATTTCTTTCTAAACAGACCTGACAGGACTACTGCTATAACTGGGCTATGCAGGTCTGGTAAGGATAGGGACCGAGGTCAAGGCTTCCTAAAGAGAATGGCTTAGCGGAAACTGACTAAGATTTGGTCAAATAGAGTGTCTTGTCAATTTACCACAAAAAAAAAAAAATACAAACTTTTAAAAATGGAGAAGACCTGAGAAATGGCCTGAGTCAATCTGTGCTCTTTATGGAGGAAAGCACTAAATATTTATATACATTTGCTTATTCAATATCACCTGAATGATGGTAAACAAGACCATGACATAGCCCTATGCCCCTGCCTTTCTTAACATTATTATTTCTTCTTGTTGCTTATTTCAATAAAAGCCTTTTTATTATTAATAAGATGTTATTTTAATAAGGGCTTCCCTGGTGGCTCAGATGGTAAAGAATCCACCTGCAGTGTGGGGGACCTGGGTTTGATACCTGGGTTAGGAAAATCTCCTGGAGGATTGCATGGTAACCCATTCCAGGATTCTTGCCTGGACAGTCCCCATGGACAGAGGACCCTGGCAGGGTACAGTCCATGGGGTTGTAAAGAGTCAGACATGACTGAGAGACTAAGCATAGCCCACTGATTATTTTACATATTATTCTAATATATTAGACATTGGATACTCCTTAAATGTAGAGTGATACAAACTATTATAGGTAATATTGGCTTTGGAATTAGCAGTGAAAATTAACATTAATTGCTTTAGATTGCTCTTCTCTCATCCATTTCAGTTCAGTTCAGTTGCTCAGTCCTGTCTGATTCTGTGACCCCCACAGGTTGCAGCATGCCAGGCTTCCCTGTCCATCACCAACTCCCAGAGCTTGTTCAAACTCATGTTCACCAAGTTGATGATATCATCCAACCATTTTATCCTCTGTTGTCCCGTTCTCCTCCTGCCTTCAATCTTCCCAGCATCAGGGTCTTTTCAAATGAGTCAGTTCTTCACATCAGGTGGCCAAAGTATTTGCGTTTCAGCTTTAGCATCAATCCTCACAATAAATATTCAGGGCTGATTTCCTTTAGAATTGACTAGTTTGATCTCCTTACAGTCCAAGGGACTCTCAAGAGTCTTCTCCAACACCACAGTTCAAAAGCATCAATTCTTTGGCACTCAGCTTTGTTTATAGTCCAACTCTCACATCCATACATGACTACTGGAAAAACCATAGCTTTGACTAGACAGGCCTTTGTCAGCAAAGTAACGTCTCTGCTTTTTAATATGCTCTCTAGGTTGGTCATAGCTTTCTTCCAAGAAGCAAGTGTCTTTTAATTTCAAGGCTTTAGTCACCATTTGCAGTGACTTTGGGGCCCAAGATCCATTTATCACTGGTTAAAAAATATTTGGAGGTTTACTAACAAATAGGACGTTTATTGTTTTAATTGGTGTTGACTGGATAGTTATGCAGGATCTTTAAATGTTGAATGGGAGCGTATGGAAATAGATTGGAATTTCAGGCTCTGTGCTAAAGGTCTTCTGCGGAGCTGTAAATGAAAAACAGTGTGTGTGAACATTGTTTTAGCACCTGTTTTATTGCCTGCACTTGATGTAATTAGTGTATTTAAAGACAGTCCTATTGGTTACACCATATGGTTTGTAATCATTAGTATAATAATAGATGTACCATTTAAAAAGAAGCTCAACAGCAGACTGCTATTGTTCCATTATGTTAGAATAATAGGAGGTTTTCAGAGAGTTGACTGAATCCCATTTTGAATCTCTAACACATTTAGGTTCCCTAGCATAAGAAATTTTAGGTGATAAAAAAGCTAATTTGCTAGTGTTATTTGATTTAGATATTAGTAAATATTTTTATGCTTCCTTTGACTTGTCTGACCCTAAAATAATGATATTTTAAATAAACTATTATTAATGATGACAGTGAATCTCATTAACATTTTCAGATGTGAAGGTGTGCTGTGTTGTGGTTTACTAAAACTGGATTTTCATTGTGAACATTAAATTAGCTTTTTATTCAAACTAATTTCAGTTGTTATTAAAATAAGAAACATTTTTCCTGATATAAAAAGTTTAGCAGGAAATAAAATTGACACAGTTTCTTATAAACTGTAGAAAAATACCTTTAAAAACCTTGAAAACATCCTTGTGTTTACAGTTGACTCCTAAGTGAAAACACCTAGAAGTTAATCGGTGATTCTATCTTCTCACTTAGTACAAGCTACAAGAGCTGACAAGCAAAACAAGAATCCCATTGGAGATAAGATTACAAGCAAAATTAGACAGTGTTTTCCAGTGCTGTTAACCAAAACTTACATATGCCTGTAACACATTTTAGACATATGCATGTTAAGAACCTATATTTATGATTGTGTATGATATACATATCTTTAAGTATAAATTTAAATGTGAATGCCTACTATCTCCATACCAAAAAAAGAAAAACCTAATCTATGTGTTAAATTTCAAATTTCAATGAAGTTAAAAATATATATATATCCTCAAAAATGGAAGCTTAAATATTTTGTTTTTCTCCAACATATAAAATAGTGTTTTATTTTTATAATTTCTAAATCAAATATACCAACTTAAGAGGTCTCTGATTTTTTTGCACGAGAAACTGAATTAGTAAACAAAACAAAATACAATATTTTATTGTCTCATGAGGCAAGAAAGGTTTTTCTAATTCAAAAATACCCCATCAAAAGAACTCTATGACCTTAGTGCAGCTACTTCTTGCCTGCCACTCCCCACCGCCTGTGCTGCTTTTTATTTTCTTTATCGTTTCATGTTTGTGGAGGCCATTATTGTCGCATACTTGCCAATCAGGCCAGCTTGATTTATTACCCATGATGCATCGGTCCCTGCTCTTAGGTGTTGCCTGCGCCACTGCATTTGCTGTTGGTGTTGGGATGCTTGCTTTTCTGTGTGCCCTTGTCATGTGTCCTTAGTGACACTGAGCTTTATCACTGAGGATATATGTATATATGTTTATACCATTAACTCATTTATGGAGACATACAGTGGAAGGCTTAGTCTGTACGTTGTTATTATTAACCTACCCTTGTTCTTTTACATATTCATTATGATTGCAATTTTAACATTGATATATTTTACTTAGTTGAAATGTCCACATTTGCTTAAATCATTCCTCAATTAGTGGGGCGTTTACACTGCTTCTCAGACAGAATGTCCTCCTGGTTCTTAGTAGAAGCTACTTTAGTAAGCCAATAAGTACTCTTGAGTATGACCTTAGCGTTTGTTTTAGACAATGCTTTAACCACTAATGGGGTTAGTCACACATGCTAAAAAAAAGATCTCTGCCACTCAATAATTTATCTGTTTAGGCTGAAACTTCTAGTTACTCCAACTGTTCCCTTTCCACTAGTTTCTCATTTCTCACTCCAAACAAGATAAGGTGACACTGAGCTTTTATCACTATTGGCTCATTTATGGAGGCATATAGCAGAAGGCTTCTTCAGTCTCACAAATCATACGTATTTACGTCAGCGGAAGTACACAGAACATTCCTGGCAATCATAGATGCTTTAAAATGCAGTGCTCCTATATAGATATGCATAGTGAATTGACATGGAAATTAAGGGGCACAGTTGAAACAAAATTAAAGAAGGGAATTGTGGGTAATGAAACTGAATTAGGAGCTATCATAAGGCAAAAAGGAAACTATGGATGTGCTTTATATAATAGATGGCTCTTATTTTAGCTCACTCTCCAGAAGTTGTGTGAAGCTTATGGAATATTAACATCTTACGAACCAAGCCCATTTGTTGAAAAGATTATTTTTCTCAATAGAATTGTCTTGTACTTTTCTCAAAAATCATTTGATTCTATAGGTGCTTGCATATATCCAGATTCTTCTGCTGTACTGTTCCTTTGTCCTACATATCTGTTGACCTATTTGTTTATACTTATAAAAAGTTCATACTGTATTGATTATTATAGCTGCATAGTAATTTTTTTAATCAGGAAGTATGAGTCTTCTAATTTTGTTGTTCTTGCTCAAGATTATGTTGTCTATTCTATTACCTTTGTTATACTTTATAACTCTTAGAATATGCATGTAAAAATTTTATGCTTTGCAAAATTTGTCAGCATATAGTTGAGCCTTGCCTGTTTACCCAATATACTATTACATTGTAATTGGAATATTTAGTTCATTGGTTTATAATTCTTCATTAAGGTCTCTTGTGATCTGTATTTCTGTGGTATCAGTTTTAATATGTCATTTTTCATTTCTAACTTGAGTGTTCTCTTTTTCTTAGCTCAGTTAAAGACTTGTCAATGTTGTTTATTCTTTCAAAAATCAACTCATTTTTACTGACCTTTCTACTGTGTTTTTATTCTCTATTCCATTTATTATGGGTTATCATTTGTCAATCCTACACTTACTCTTTTACCAAGTACTTCTGTTAACCTGAACTAATTAAAAGTCCTGAAATATTTTATTTTTTAAGCCCTTGGTCTTTCCTTTACTATATCTTCATACTGATCACATTTTCTTTGTCTCATTAATAAAAGAAACAAAGCATTTACACCTTCCTATAAACTAGCTTTCATAAAGCTAAACAAAAACTTCTCTCCATGTCTTATTGGTGGTACTTAATTACATATATATGTGCTTATCTTCAAAGGAGACTGGAAAACATAAACAAAATTCCAGTCCTGCCCCAAACACAATTAATTTTATTTTAATAAAAAGGAAACTCAATAATGTAGAAATAAGAAACTAGCACTGTTTGCATAATTTACTCTCTTGGCTACATAAATACTGATAAATATGTAGCATCTATATAAACAGACAATTGTCTTCCTTAAGAAAAAAACAAACAAACAAAAAAAAATTACTGTATACAAGTTAAATTCTATCATCTCTGAGCATACTAAGGATCTATCCATTGGTCTTTATGTGGCTATTTGTGGTACAAAAACCTATAAAATAAATGCTAACCTGCACTTGACATAATGGAAAATAAAGATAATAGCCATGGTTAAATACTCACATAGAAAGGAAAAAACAGAAAACAAAGCTCTCCCTACAAATTAAGTTACTGGGCAGGGGTAGTAGAGATTCTATGTACCAGAGTGTATTATAGGTGGAAATAATGTGTTATCTCATTCTGTAGCTTCTCCTCCTATTACAGGGAAGGACTTGCTGGGTCTTCATTCTTTGGCCCGTAGCTGAGTTGGACATTGGAGGATATATTGCATGGGGGCTTCACAGTTGTAGCAAGAAACTTCTTATTAAACAGAATTAGAAAATCTTGTGCTCTGTTAAATATCTAATAGGCTTGGTCCATTTCTTTTCAGGCTGGGGTTTCTTTTCATTATAATGGCTTCAAAAACCCAACACATTTCTAGTCTGTTTGCTGGTTTTCCACTCCATAGATGTATTTGACAGTCAAACGTTTTATAAGGTGTGATTTCAAGTTTTAGTATCATTATTAATATTACTAGTGGATGCAAACACAAGGTTTCTGTTGTGAAGTAGATTATTATTTACACATTGTAAATAATTGACAAATAAGAACTATGTGGTTTCTCTGTGCCCAGATTCTTACTCCAAGGCAATAAAAGTCAGTTGTTACTCTCCATATATAAGTTCTGTACCATAGAAAAGAAACCCCAATAAATTTAATCTAAGTGTGGAGAAAGTCAGTTTTCCCTTCTCCCTATCTGCAAGAGTCTCCTTGGAAACATAACAGAAATAATCCTGAGTTGTTATTGCGATTCTTTGGATTGTAAGTAAACGTCTCCAGAAGAAAGAATAGACCAGTATATCCAGCTTTTTAATCCATAGTATCTCATAGTCCCAAGTCTTATCCTCCCTTGAAATTTTCCTCTAAAATTAAGTAAATCTCTCTGGAATCCCCATTAGATGCAGTTTTGTTATTTCATTGGTAAGTCATGTCCCACTGTTTTTCAACCCCATGGACTGGAACCTGCCAGCTTCCTCTGTCCATAGGACTTGACAGGCAGGAATACTGGAGTAGGTTTCCATTTCTTCGTCCAGGGGATCTTTTCAACTCACGGAAAGAACCACATGTCTCTAGAGTCTTCTGCATTAGTAGGTAGATTCTTATAGCTAAGTCACCAGGGAAGCCCTTCCTCATTAGCTAATCAGGTATAAATTAACTTCTAGGGAGCATAGGCCCTAAGTTTCAGTAAAATTTTCTCCAAAAGTCCTAATCCTACAGAAGCGTAAAGTTTATTTTCTCTATAATCTAACAGGTTTCAAGCTTGAAAGTCATCATTTAGTTACCTGCCTATATATTCAGCTTTTAAATCTAGCCTTCAAAAAAAAAAGTTTAGCTATCTTTAAATATTTAAAACAATAAGTGTCAATGAAAAACGCATCTACCACTTTCTTTCTCAACTTACAACCTTTATGTTATTGTCACTAATATTTTCCTAAAGTTGTGATTTCAGTACCACCAGTTGAAAGTGTTTAATTTAAGGAACAGAAGACTAAAAGTTTCTCAGCTTTCAAAATTACAAATTAAAGAATATTCAGTCACTTAATTTGCAATCTATATGTAGGACTCTCTTAACTTATTCACTTCTGTTTGAAGATCTGACTTCAGTCTGACTTTATCTACCTCATAGGTCTTTACTGTAAGACTACATCAACATATATCAGAATGCCAACATACATGAAATTTCATTATTTTAATTTTTACTCTTAGTGATAGATATAAAGCAAGATGTCCAAGATATAGGAAATTACCGGTAAAATATTTTATCAGATTGGTAAAGCTTTCCAGCTTTTTAATCTATAAAATCTGCCATCGCTTTTCTCAATGCCTCAAATCCTTTTTAAGCCAAATTCCATTTTCAAGTCATTTCTCTTTAAGAATTTATCTTTCAAAAGGAAGCAAAATATCAATTAAGCTTAGGATTGGATTAAAATAATGGAGACATAAAGACAGTGACACAAACATATCAGGGGGGGAAGTGGTTGGATGTTGGAATGATGACTCAATGAGTTTGCTTGAGACAAAGTTTCCTTCATTCTTTCTGGGGAGTCATTTGTGGCCTTCATCCTCAAGGCCACCTCCTGGGTTAAAATGGGTACAAATTTTCAAGGTATTGTGCCTTTCCTCAAGGCAGCAGAAATGAGGAAGAAAGAAGAGAGGATTTATTCTTCACCTTATATAAGGATTTAGCTGTATTTCATTGGCCTACACTTCAGAAAATTGGGAAATGTGTTCCTATAACAGTTTGCATTGTAAACCTGAGAAAGAAACAGATTTTTTTTAGAATTCAACTGTCAGACACAGTTAAATGAATTCTGTAAGACATATGGAATCTCAAAACTATCCTTTATTTCTTTTCTTCATGTCAATACACATGAATACATTCAGGAATTTAGCAAATTATGGCCAGGCATCTGTTTATGTACTTATTAGTTAGGAATCTGAATTTGTAGCCTTAATGTTAATTACAGTGTTTTAGGTTATACCTCAAGAACTCATTTATTTCAATTCAGTTCAGTTCAGTCACTCAGTCGTGTCTGACTTTTTGTGACCTCATGGACTGCAACACTCTAGGCCTCCCTGTCCATCACCAACTACCAGAGTTTACCCAAACTCATGTCCACTGAGTCGGTGATGCCATCCAACCATCTCATCCTCTGTCATCCCCTTCTCCTCCTGCCCTCAATCTTTCCCAGCATCAGGGTCTTTTCAAAATACCTCAAGAACTCATTTATTTGGTTATTCATTTATAATCAGTTCAGTTCAGGTTAGATAATTAAATTTCAAAGATCATTTTAAAGCTTTGAAACAGAATGGTATTATTATGAACAAAGATGATAGATAATGAAGAAAAGAGGTGTGAAGATTGAGGCTTGAGGCACTCCACCATTTAGAGGTCAGGAAAATGAGAGTTTGGGATAAGAAGATAGGTAAAAGGAAGTGGAGAGTGTGATTAAAATAGTTAGTGATGTATTTAAGGTGATATTCAAATTTGTTAAATGGTGTTGAGAGGGCAACTTACCAATACTTACCAAGAATTTATTAGCAGATTTGACAGTGTGATGCTTATCCTAAAAAAAAAAAAAAAAAAAGTTGTTTTGGTGGAATGGCAAGAAGAAAAAAGAAAAATCCACTTTAGCAAATAAAGGGAATAGGAAGAAGCAAATTGCAGACAATTGGTATAGACAAAATTTTATAGCTATAAGTATTAGCTAGAAGCCATTGTGGAGTAAAAAGATGGATTTAGGGCTTTCTTTTTCTTGAGAGTCCCTTGGACTGCAAGGAAATCAAGCCAGTCAATCCTAAAGGAATCAACCCTGACTATTCATTGGTAGGGCTGATGCTACAGCTGAAGCTCTAATATTTTGGCCCCCTGATGAGAAGACTCGACTCATTGGAAAAGACCCTGAAGCTGAGAAAGATTGAAGGCAAAAGGAGAAGAAGGTGGCAGAGGATGAGATGGTTAGATAACACCACCCACTCAATGGACATGAACTTCAGCAAACTCCAGGATATAGTGGAGGACAGGGAAGCCTCATGAGCAGAAGTCCATAGAGTTGCAAAGAGTCACACGTGACTTAGTGACTGAACAACAACAATTTTCTTCTTTGGATATATTATTATTAAGGAAATTGATCCCATAAATATGAAAACTCAGTGAAAGCAAAAGAAATTGCTGTAACCATGTTACTGTGGAGATTGGTGGAGTTAGGACTCACTATATTGCTGAAGTGCTGTAGATGGAAATATGTAGTTCACCCAGAACAGATGATTTACAACAGACACTAGAACATCAAAGCCTCCATAATGCTGAATATTTAATTTTCAGGTGCTGCCATAGCAAGCTACCAAAATCTGGTGGCATAAAACAACAGAAATTTATGCGGTTCTGGATGCTATAAGTCTGAAATCAAGGTATTGGCAGGGCCACAGCATCTATGAAGTCTCTAGGGGGAAAAAAAATCCTAGAAAACTACTTCCTTGCCCCTTCGTAGCTTTTGGTGGCCCCCAGTAATCCTTAAAACACTTTGGTTTGTAGCTGCATCACTTTAATCTCTGCCCCCATCTCTCCATGATCTTCTTCTTCGTGTCTCTGTGTGTCCTTTCTCTCTGTTGTAAGAGTGCTTACATTGGATTTAGGACTCACACTAACCCTTTCATGAATTACATCTGCAAAGTTCCTATTTCTAAATAAGTTCACGTTATGAAGTTCTGGATAGACATGAATTTTAGGGAAATATTATTCAACCTGCTGTAAGGACTGATACCCAACTATCATCTTTATCAATATTTTGATAAAAAATGTTTTCCCATATCAAATTTTATACAAAGAATAACCTCATAATTATAGATATTATGCCCTAATAGTCAAAATTGAGACATTATATCTTCTTCCAGGGACCAGGCTGGATGTATACATGGAAAGAGTATTCATTCCTTGGAGCCAATATATTACCACTTTTCCTAAGTATATATGAGATTATATGAGAAAGGTCATCTCTAATTTTCGTGAGTTTAAGAGTAAATAGCAATTCCTGACAATAGAAAGGGATAAATGTTTTCTGAAACAGATGACCCTGGTACAATTGAATAGATCATTCAGACCTTGCTTACTCTTGGTTCAGGATCTAGTAAAATCTTTTCAGTAGTGAGACATGCTGAAAAAACACGTTTAAATGGAAATTTTTTCCAGCCAAACTCTACCAGCTAAGATAAATAAAACCCTCAGGATTCTTTGCATATTATGTTTCTATATATTAGTTGATCCATAAACACTATACATTATATATTGTATGATGTATATTAAGATATGCTACATCGCTTCAGTCGTGTCCGACTCTTTGTGACCCTACGGACTGTAGCCCTCCAGGCTCTTCTGTCCGTGGGAATTTTCCAAGCAAGAATACTACTGTGCCCTGCTGCAGGGGATCTTCCCTACCCAGCAATCAAACCCACATCTCTTACTTCTCCTGCATTGGCAGGCAGGTTCTTTACCACTAGTGCCAGCTGGGAAGCCCATATAAGATATATTTATATGTAAATTAAATCCATTTATACAAAGATTTGAAGAAAAATCAAATTTCCATTAATTTTATACAACACTTTAACTAATACTGAACACCTAGAGTCACTTATTTTCCCAATACCAGGGCAAACTAAATATTTAACATTCAGTTCAGTTCAGTTCAGTCGCTCAGTCATTTCCGACTCTTCGTGACCCCATGAATCGCAGCACATCAGGCCTACCTGTCCATCACCAACACCCAGAGTTCACTCAGACTCACGTCCATCGAGTCAGTGATGCCATCCAGCCATCTCATCCTCTGTCGTCCCCTTCTCCTCCTGCCCCCAATCCCTCCCAGCGTCAGAGTCTTTTCCAATGAGTCAGTTCTAAGCATGAGGTGGCCAAAGTACTGGAGTTTCAACTTTAACATCAGTCCTTCCTAAGAAATCCCAGGGCTCATTTCCTTCAGAATGGACTGGTTGGATCTCTTTGCAAACCAAGGGACTCTCAAGAGTCTTCTCCAACACCACAGTTCAAAAGCGTCAATTCTTCAGCACTCAGCTTTCTTCACAGTCCAAATCTCACATCCATACATGACCACAGGAAAAACCATAGCCTTGACTAGATGGTCCTTTCTTGGCAAAGTAATGTCTCTGCTTTTGAATATGCTATCTAGGTTAGTCATAACTTTCCTTCCAAGGAGTAAGCATCTTTTAATTTCATGGCTACAGTCACCATCTGCAGTGATTTTGGAGCCCAAAAAAATAAAGTCTGACATGTACACTATTTTATTGTAAAATTTATTCAATGCAATTGCCCATTAACCAAGAAAATCATCCCATATTTTATTTGCTGAGAGTGATATCCTCTCCATTATACAGAAATGATAACCTATCATGTAATATATATTAAATATGTTCTTTTTGTTCAGTCACCCAGTCTTATCCTACTCTTTACCACCCCATGGACTGCAGCATGCCAGCCCTCTCTGTCCCTCAACATTTCCTGAAGTTTGCTCATGTTCATGTCCATTGCATCAGTGATGCCATCCAGCCATCTCATCCTCTGAAGCTCTCTTCTTCTGCCTCAATCTTTCCCAGCATCAGGGATTTTCAAATGAGTCATCTCATTATCTTATTGCATCAGATAATCAAAATACTGGAGCTTCAGCTTCAGCATTAAACCTTCCAAGTATTCAGGGTTGATTTTCCTTTAGATTGACTGGGTTGACCTCCTTGCTGTCCAAGAGACTTTCAGGAGTCTTATCCAGCACTACAGTTTGAAGGCATCAATTCTTTGGTTCTGCCTTCTTTACAGTCCAGTTCTCACAACTGTACATGACCATTGGGAAGACCATAGCATTGACTATACGGACCTTCGTTGGCAGAGTAATGTCTCTGCTTTTCAACACACTGTCTAGGTTTGTCATAGCTCAAACACATTAAACATAGTTGTGTTTATTTCTTGAAAACCTCTACAATATTTTCAGCGAATTGTTATGGGCTATTCAGCTGCAGTAAGTACAAGATATAGAGAATAGTGTGCTTCATTTTGCTTTCATGCAATTTCTTTTCATTCCCCAAATACTACATAGACATAGAAAATACAAAGGAAAAAAGTACTGTAAGAATAAGCTTTTATTCTTAAAGCATAAAGGAGGGAGTAAACCACTTAGCAAATGTATACTCAATACCTTTTTTATTATTTATTTTTTAATTATTTTTTAATTGTTATTTAATTATTTAATTGAAGAAAAAATGAATTATAGAATTTTGTTGTTTTTTGTCAAACCTCAACACGAATCAGCCGTAGGTATACATATATCCCCTCCCTCTTGAACCTCCCTCCCATCTACCTCCCTCCCCATCCCACCCCTCTAGGTTGATACAGAGCCCCTGTTTGGGTTTCCTGAGCCATACAGCAAATTCCCATTGGCTATCTATTTTATACATGGTAATGTAAGTTTCCATGTTACTCTCTCCATACATCTCACCCTCCCCTCCTCTCCCCTCTCCCCATGTCCATAAGTCTGTTTCTCCATTGCTGCCCTGAAAATAAATTATTTGGCATCATCTTTCTAGAGTCCATAAATAAGTGTTAGTATATGATATTTATCTCTCTCTTTCTGACTTACTTTGTATAACGGGCTCTAGGTTCATCAGTTAAAATTGACTCAAATGTGTTCCTTTTTATGGCTGAGTAACATTCCACCACAACTTCTTTATCCATTCATCTGTCAATGGACATCTAGGTTGCTTTCATGGTCTACCTATTATAAAGAGTGCTGCAATGAACATTAGGGTACATGTGTCTTTTTCAATTTTGTTTTCCTCAGGGTATACACCTAGGAGTAGCATTGCTGGGTCATATGGTGGTTGTATTCCTAGTTTTTAAGGAAACTCCATAACTTCTTCCATAGTGGCTGTATCAGTTTATATTCCCACCAACAGTGCCAGAGGGTTCCCTTTTCTCCACAGCCTCTCCAGCAGTTATTGTTTCTAGACTTTTTGATGATGGCCATTCTGACTTGTGTGAGGTGATATTTCATTGTAGTTTTGATTTACATTTCTCTAATAATGAATGATGTTTAGCATCTTTTGATATGTTTGTTAGTCATCTGTATGTTTTCTTTGGAGAAACATCTGTTTAGGTTTTTTTCCCACTTTTTGATTGGGTTGTTTTTCTGACATTGAGTTGTATGAGTTGCTTGTATATTTTAGAACTTGATCTTTTGTCAGTTGTTTCATTTGCTGTTATTTTCTCCCATTCTGAGGGTTGTCTTTTCACCTTGCTTATATTTTCCTTTGTTATGCAAAAGCTTTTGAGTTTAATCAGGTCCCACTTGCTTACTTTTGTTTTTATTTCCATTACTCTAGGAGGTGGGTCACAGAGGATCTTGCTTCGATTTATGTCACTGAGTGTTCTGCCTATGTTTTTCTCTAAGAGTTTTATAGTTTCTGGTCTTAAGTCTTTTATCCACTTTGAGTTTATCTTTTTGTATGGTGTTAGGAAGTGTTCTAATTTTATTCTTTTACATGTAGCTGTCCAATTTTCCCAGCACCACTTTTGAAGAGGCTGTCTTTGTCCCATTGTATATTCTTGCTTCCTATGTCAAAACTAAGGTACCCATAGGTGCATGGGTTTATTTCTGGGCTTTCTATCTTTTTCCATATTAGTAGCTAGACTACTTTTGGGCTCATTGGTAATTTGATAGGAATTGCATTAAATCTGTAGATTGCATTTGGGAGTGTAGTTATTTTCACAATATTGATTCTTCCTACCCAGGAACATGGAATATCTCTCCATCTGTTTATGTCGTCTTTGATTTCTTTCATCAGTGTCTTATAATTTTCTTTTGTCTCCTTGAGTGTATACAGTTTTTTTTGTCTCCTTGAGTGAAGTGAAAGTCGCTCAATCGTGTCTGATTATTTGCAACCCCATGGTCTATACAGTCCATGGTATTCTCCAGGCCAGAACACTGGAGTGGGCAGCCATTCCCTTCTCCAGGGGATCTTTCTAACCCAGGGATCACACCCAGGTCTCCCACATTGCAGGCAGATTCTTTACCAACTAAGCCACAAGGGTAGGTGGGTTTATTTCTAGATATTTTATTATTTTTGTTGCAATGGTGAATGGGATTGATTCCTTAATTTCTCTTTCTGATTTTTCATTGTTAGTAAATAGGAATGCAAGTGATTTCTGTGTATTGATTTTGTATCCTGTGACTTTGCTAGGTTCACTGATTAGCTCTAGTAATTTTCTGATAATATCTTTAGGATTTTCTATATATTAGTATCATGCCATCTGCAAACAGTGAGAGCTTTACTTCTTTTCCGGTCTGGATTCCTTTTATTTATTTTTCTTCTCCGATTACTATAGCTAGGACTTACAAAACTATGTTGAATAATAGTGGTGAGAGTGGATACCCTTGTCTTGTTCCTTATCTTTGGGGAATGCTTTCAGTTTTTCACCATTAATAATGTTTGCTGTGGGCTTATCATGTATGGCCTTTACTATGTTGAGGTAGGGTCCTTCTACGCCCATTTTTTGAAGAGTTTTAATCATAAATGGGTGCCGAACTTTGTCAAAGGCTTTTTCTTCATCTATTGAGATTATCATATAGTTTTTATCTTTCAGTTTGTTAATATGGTATATCACATTGATTGATTTAAATATATTGAAGTATTCTTGGATCCCTGGAATAAATCCAACTTGATCTTGGTGTTTGAGCTTTTTAATGTGTTGTTGAATTCTGTTTGCTAGAATTTTGTTGAGGATTTTTGCATATATGTTCATTAGTGTTATTGGCTTGTAGTTTTCATCTTTTAATGCCTTTTAATGTATTCAATTTCAATGAACTCAAAAGTAGTCCAGCTGCTAATATAATCTTAAGATAAAAGTATGTATAAGGCCCAAACTGACATATTATCACTTGCTGAGCTATTTTAATAGAAATTAATGACACTAAGATACTCATGAAATAAAGTTATTTTTGAGGCAAAACAAAACAAAATTTTTAAACATAAAATTCGTTTGAGCCACTACCACCTTATTTTTCTTCTTCCTCTTTTTTTTTTTTTTTTTTTTGCATAGTGCATCTATATTTTCCGTTAATCAGTTTCCCTTAGAAGACAAAGGAATATGTATTTACCTGGCCCCAGCAATATAACTTAAGAGATAACATTCCTTTCCCAGTTGGATAAGGGGTTACAATAACCCATTACTTGCCTTGTTGAACTTTGTAAACTGTCAGTTCATTTCTTTGATGTATAACCTTTTGTCTCAAAAACTTGCCTAACTGTGCCTTGACCTGTCCCAGGTGGAACAGTCTTCAGAATTTTCTGAAGGATTTTTTTCCTGGGTTATAATTCTCAGGTTGGTTCCAACAAAATTTTCCCTTTCTTTCTTAGGTTGACTATGGATTAATATTTGTGATGACATACCCTTTCAAGCTACTAAATTAAATGGAATCATTAATTCTGGGAGGAAGCTCTTTAAATATGCTAACATATATTTCCTTTCAGAAATGTTGAATAATTAAAATATAGGGCTAAATTGAGGGTAATGGCAAACATAACCAATATATATAAGCTTTACAGCTAATAATATTTTTAATTAGTCAGCATAGCTATTTCTTTAAGTGGTTATGAAAATAAATGCATATATTAAAAGACTAAAAGGAAACATATTGCAGTTAGTAAACTCAGGCAACAAGCCTAAAAGAGATATAATATACTTTTCCTCACCATTTGCTTTGCTCTTATTATGTAGTCAGTTTAATCAGAGATACATCGAGTGTTCATTTGCTGAAGGATCTTTAGTTCTTTCCATCAGATAGAAGGGTTTGCTACTCAAGGGAGGTAGCAAAATAGAACAGTGTTTACTGAGACTGAAAAGAGAGATGCAAATCCTATGGACCAAAAACCATGTACAAGAATTCTGGGAAATTTTACACTCTTTTAAAGGGCAACTTTTCTTAGTTTTCAGTTTCGATCTCCTTTGAGGCAGGGAATTCTCTCTTACCCAGCCAATGAATTATCTTGACTAAGACCACTTCTGGCATTTTCTCAGGTACCTGCAGTGCTCATTCTGGCTGTACTATTTCCCACAGTGTGGGCAGATGGCTCCAAAAAAATTGACTAATGCAGACAGCAGTGGTCTCTTTTGACACGTGAATGGGTGATACTTCAGACCAAAAATAATCCTTTTACTTTTTCCAATCACAAATGGAAGGAGTTCTTATCAAGTGTTCTTCATGGAGAATAATATCTTATGTTTCTCAAAAATCCTGCTTCTTTTGAGAATTACTGGTGTTATGCTGAGAAAAACCCATCGAGCACTGCATCCTCAGGACAGAAAGAGGCTACAAAGGCAAGATATTGGGAAGCAATAATATGTTTAAAAGCTGCATTTGTATTCATATAGTGTAGGGGTTGAAATATCATAGCTTTCAGTGGTTAAAAAGCAAATAAGCTAGAAAAACACTTTGCCTTGAAGAAAAGCAAGTCTTGAAAAACTAAAATGTGCTGTAGGATTCTCCACTTTAAAAGCATATGTAAACAGCAGTATAATTGACACAAATTAAGTTTGACAGGTAGATCAAAGAATGTTTGGAAAAAAAAAAAAAAACTTCAGCTTTAATAGTGTACTAAGGTGTGCATACAGTCAGAATAGAATAATCTCTAAACTGCATCCCATTTATTTCTTTAATCTCCAAGATTCACTATGGGACAAAGAAGTTAAGGAATGTCACATTTATACAGACAGGTTATGGGACAGGTAGAGTCATATGGTTAGGTATATTTATGAGACGTGGTAGGAATAGCAAATGAGATTAAATATTGGATATCTCAAAATAAAGTCACAGAAAGGACCCTAAGAAGTCAGACAAAACAAAAAGCAAATACCTGATCTTCAAAACCTGTTTGTTTATTTGATCTTTAAGGAAATAAATCAATATGGGTTTTTTTTTTGGTAAGAAAACAATTTATCTTGCATTTTCATATTTTATAGAATACTTTAAATAATTTCCAGAGGCATAGCTTGACTTATGTTCAGATAATATAAGTGATAAATATCTCAAAAGCAGGAACATATATGTATTAAATATTAATTATTATAATCTGTATTAAATATACTTCAAGGAAAAAATTAACACAGAGCTACAGCTTAATTAGTATAAATAATACACCTGTCACCTGAAACTATCACAATATTATTAATTGGCTATCTTCCAATACAAAATTAAAAGTTAAAAAAAATGCACTTGAATAAGAATCTGCAGCAGTGTATGGGAGAGCTGTCTTTGAAAGATTACTGTCAAGATTAAACAAAATATATTGAAGTATATGATTTTGAGTTACTGCATTAGATAAATTTACACTATTTACACTTATATTTTCAAGAATACTGATGTGCTTTTGTTATCACAGTAAATTAATTGAAGTAATAAATAAAGAGTCTATTATTCTGATGAGTGAAATTTAGGAATAAATAAATCTTACTGACAGAACGTTTGATTCAATGCTGCTTACTGAATTAACTTTGAGATGAAGAAAGCAGTTAGTAATTGGGACCTTCTGAAGGCAGTACAGAAAGACAATGAGTATAAATATACAGAGATCTGGATACAGTCAGGATTACAGCAATTCCTGATCCAAAAGTGTGTGTTGAAATCACCTAAGGTCCACGATAAGAGATTAAAAGGCTAGAAGGTAATCAACACAGCAAAGGCTGACAATAGAAGAAGCAGTTAGTATAAATCTCACATATCCAGCTACCCAGTTCTTGGGAGTCACCTAAATTGTGAAAGACGCTCTCTAAGATGCTACTCTATTGTACCACCACCACCCTCCAAAAATGTTTCTTTTCTTAGGAGTCTGAGCATTATGAGTGCTCAGTTGTATCTATTTTCTACGGCACCAATTTAAAGAAAGAAAGTGAAGAAAGTGAAACTCGCTCAGTCTTGTCCGACTCTTTGCCACCCCATGGACTATACAGTCCATGGAATTCTCCAGGCCAGAATACTGGAGTGGTAGTCTTTCCCTTGTCCAGGTGATCTTTCCAACCCAGGTCTCCCACATTGCCAATGGATTCTTTACTAGCTGAGCCACTGGTGGTGGGGGGGTGGGGGGGAGCCGCCAATTGAAGCCTAATATTTAATACTCATATTAAGGAGTTTATTAATATTTTGTTATTATACAAATACTGCTATAAAAATATATGCTCATGTAAACTTATGATAATATGAAAATTTTCTTTAGGGTATATACCAAAAAATGTACTTGCAAAATCAGAGGAACTACGTCAGCAAGCTTAATAGATAAAGCAAAATTGTTTTTTCAAATTAGTTGTGCAAAACCATATGCTCACTAATAGAGTTTATGATTCCCCAGTGCTCTATTTAATTATCAATATTTAGTATCATGGAACTTTTTATTGTTTTGCCAATCAAGTGAATGGAAAATTAGGAATTTTAATGTAGCTCTGTGAATAGTTTCTATATTCAGAAAAGCTCTAAAATATTTGTAAGAATTTTTACATAAATAAACTGTATAAGCCTTTTTGAATATCATGGTGCTTATTTTGTGCTCTTCATATATCTATACCTATGTTTATTTGTGTGTATATAAATATATGTATAAAGGTATATGTATACATATAAAATCTTATATTTGAATTCAGAAAGAGCCTTTTATGTTTATTTATAGCCCTGAAAGTCCATTTCTTACTTATTATCTAAAACAGAAACTCAATAAATATCCATTAATCAAGACGTCCATTTGAAAAGATCTGACACAGGTATTATTTTCAATTTCATGACAAATTCAAAGAAAACATATTTAAATTTTCCCAAGACAAACGATGCATGAATACAACTCATACCATAAGAAAAACAAGCATGCAAGTGAAAATACGACAGTTTGTATTTGGTAGGTTGGTCAAACGTAATAGCTCAAAATTTTTGTAGGTCGGTGTCACAACTTGCAAAGGATCTTTGTATAGACCTATCATGACAGTTCTCTGAGTTAATAGGAGAAATTAAAGCTTCCACTTTAGAGCCAAGGAAAATGAATTTTAGACAGGTTGTATTTCAGGATGGCATGGTTCATAAATGTTCAGTCTATCTATCTTATCCATCTATGTATCTATCTTTATTTATCATCTCTCTGTTTATCTATCTTCTATCTAAATGTTATTGGGGCTTCCCCTGTGGCTCAGCAGTAAGGAGAATGCATGAGAATTGCCGGAGATATCCTTAGATCCCTGGGTCGGAATCCCATGGACAAAGGAGACTGAAGGGTGCAGCCCATTGGGTCATAGAATAAAACACAACTGATCGACTAGACAACAAATGTATGTAATTAAGACATAGCTTATATAACATAAAATTTGCCTTTTTGATTTTTACAACTCAGTGATTTTTTAGAATATTCACAGAGTTCTGTAGTCATCACCACTATCTTATTTTGGAATACTTTCATCAACTGAAAAAAAGAATCTCATACCCATTACCTTATCACACTACCATGACCCCTGGAAAATGTTAATGGGTTAAGGAGAGTGTTGCTTTGAAAGAGTCAGTTCCTAGACAGCTTGATAAGAAGTCTGGGGCCCCTGAGGAGGAGAAAGGGGTCTGGGGCTCTCAAGGAGGAGATAGGGGTCAGGAATTCCCAAGGAGGAGTAAAGGGCAAACATTTTTTTTCTACATTCCTTAGTCTTAGTCACATAAAATGCTTTTTTTTTTAACCCTGGAGCTGATGTCTACACAAGAAAACAACTCAGCTTAAACTCTATACTAAGGATTATACTGTCAGACTTTATTTTTTTGGGCTCCAAAATCACTGCAGATGGTGACTGCAGCCATGAAATTAAAAGACGCTTACTCCTTGGAAGGAAAGTTATGACCAACCTAGACAGCATATTCAAAAGCAGAGACATCACTTTGCCAACAAAGGTCCGTCTAGTCAAGGCTATGGTTTTTCCTGTGGTCATGTATGGATGTGAGAGTTGGACTGTGAAGAAGGCTGAGCACTGAAGAATTGATGCTTTTGAACTGTGGTGTTCGAGAAGACTCTTGAGAGTCCCTTGGACTGAAAGGAGATCCAACCAGTCCATTCTGAAGATCAGCCCTGGGATTTCTTTGGAGGGAATGATGCTGAAGCTGAAACTCCAGTACTTTGGCCACATCATGCGAAGAGTTGACTCATTGGAAAAGACTCTGATGCTGGGAGGGATTGGGGGCAGGAGGAGAAGAGGATGACAGAGGATGAGATGGCTGGATGGCATCACTGACTCGATGGACGTGAGTCTCCGGGAGTTGGTGATGGACAGGGATGCCTGGCGTGCTGCAATTCATGTGGTTGCAAGGACTCAGACACGACTGAGCGACTGAACTGAACTGAACTGAATGATTATACAACAACAATGTATCCTGCTTGAGGACAGTTTTTCCTTCTTGAAAACCTTCTGACTAATCTGTCATCTTAAAATGTAAATTGTGGGAGTGGGTCTAGTAAGATTGTTAGAACCTTGAGACATTCTTTTGATTTATTGTTCATATCAATTGAAAAATATATAGCACCCTTGCTGAGACTAACAAGGGGGACATTCTCCATCCCCCTTATGATGTCTGTGTCAGAAGGTTTCTCTGTCCCTTTTTCACTTTAATAAAGCTCTGTTACACAAAATCTCTTCAGTGATCAAGCCTGGTCCCTGGACCCAAAGGTAAATCTTCTGAGAGCACGAATCCAATACTATAGGGTATCAGTTTTATCTCCAAATATGGATGAGTTTCCTGAATTTCTTTCCCTTAGAGATTTCTCATTTAGTTATGCTTTTCCCAGAAAACATACTTCATATAATTTCAATCTTTGCATAATTACTTAAATTTGTTGGCCTAACATACAGTCTATCCTGAAGACTATTTCATGTATTCTCAAGAAAAATCTGTATTCTGTCATTAGTTGATGTATTAAAGATATCTGTTCTTCAAGTTGGCTGATTGTGCCATTAAAGTCTTGTTTCTTTATTTTGCCTAGTTATTTTCTCCATTATTGGAAGATGTATGTTAAATTATCCAACCATTATTGATGAATTGTCTATTTCTCTCTTTTCAATTCTATCAGATTTTCAGTTTTGTTGATAGGTGAATATGTAATTATAATCATTATATCTTCGTGAAGGATTGACCCTTCATTGTCATAAAATTTCTTCTTTATCTTTAGTAAGAACTTTTGCCTTAGTGTCCATTTTGTCTAATGTCACAGTGACTCATGCTCTCTTCTCATTTGTTTCATGATCAATCTTTTCTTTCTTTCTACTGTTAACCTATTGATGTCTTTAAATAAGAAGTATTTCCCAGCATAGATATCATAATGCTTGGTGCATTTATTTTTTATTTTTCTACCTATCTCCACTTTTATATTGTAATTTCAAACCTCTTATTTTTAATATATTTGCTGATGAGGTATGAAGTATCCTATTTTGCTATTTTTTGCTGTTGTTTTATGTCTTTTCATTGGTTTTTATTCACCCATTCTTCACCTATTACTGTCCTGTTTGGTGTTAAACAAAAAATTCTCGGTATTGCATTTTAGGGCCTTTGCTCTGTCTTTTAATGTATTCTTTGGAGTTACATTTTAGTGGTTCTCCTCGAAACTACAAGTACCATTGTGTCTTAAAATAATCTATTTTGATTAAGTAAATTTTAATAGTATACAAAAACTCTGTTCCCATATAGCTCCTTTTCTTCCTCAGCCTTTGTACTGTGATCAACATACAAATTACAATTTGATACATTATAAACTCATGAAAGTTTATAATGTATTCTGGAAATCACATTTGATCACACCTAGGGTCAGTTGTTTTTTCCATCTGTTTGCTAGTTTATTGTCATTACTAAAACTAGCTCTAAAAAGTGTGTTTTTGTTTGAAGGTGGCCAGTGAAGTCACTGTTCAGTTAGGTTACTTGTTCATGAAAGACTAGATAGATCTTTTAGTAAAATTCCTTGAACCAGTAGGTCTCCCATCATTTTCTAAGGGGTTCAGTGTGTGTTGAGTCACGCCTTCAACACCCAGGTAGGCAGCTTACTACTCTATCTCAGCCATGACTTTCTACTTGTACACAGCTTCAAGATCAGTCAGAGGTGAGCAGTTTGAATATTTTTGGTCTTTCCTGAGAATGTATACAGCCCCACACATATGAATGAGTTTATGTATCTTTGGATATTGTTGGAGCCTTTCAAAGCCTTTGATGGATATCTCATTCTCAAAATTTTCCTTTTATACTTTTGACCAGCTTATGTTTGTCCCAACTGTTCAGTTCAGTTCAGTCGCTCAGTCATGTCCAATTCTTTGCGACCCCATGAATCACATCACGCCAAGCCCGCCTGTCCATCACCAACTCGCGGAGTTCACTCAAACTCACGTCCATCGAGTCAGTGATGCCATCCAGCCATCTCATCCTCTGTCATCCCCTTCTCCTCATGCCCCCAATCCCTCCCAGCATCAGAGTCTTTTCCAATGAGTCAACTCTTCGCATGAGGTGGCCAAAGTACTGGAGTTTCAGCGTTAGCATCATTCCTTCCAAAGAAATCCCAGGGCTGATCTCCTTCAGAATGGACTGGTTGGATCTCCTTGCAGTCCAAGGGACTCTCAAGAGTCTTCTCCAACACCACAGTTCAAAAGCATCAATTCTTCGGTGCTCAGCCTTCTTCACAGTCCAACTCTCACATCCATACATGACCACAGGAAAAACCATAGCCTTGACTAGATGGACCTTAGTTGGCAAAGAAATGTCTCTGCTGTTGAATACGCTATCTAGGTTGGTCCCAACTGTTGGTGCTGTCTAAGACACACCCTGAAAAGGTGAAGGAACTCCACTGATTGTGTTTTTTACAAATGCCTGGGAGTTAGGGTTTTCTTCATTTAGTGATCTCTGAGGTAAAAAAAAAAGTCCCATAAGCAGTTCCAAGGAGCTGCTAGACAGATCAAATAGTGATAAATTTCAGGGGATTAGATTTTTGAGGGAAATCCAAAAATATTATGTTCCATTTAGGAGCTGCTAGGCTGCTGGTTTTTAAGACTGCCACAGAGCCTGGGGGCAAGAGGGATGGGAATAGAACAAACATAAATGACACAAAGCTTGATTTCTTACCCAAATTTACCTGATTTTCTTGACTAGATTATGAAAGAATTACTGCAAGGTTTTGGTTAAATAATAAGGTTCTGAAAAAGGTTTTTTTTTGTTTGTTTGTTTTTGTTTTTTGACATATTTTACCAGTGTTCTTATTGCCTTTGTTGAGATACAGACATCCACACACTTTTATTTCACCATTCGTCAAGTGTTTTGTGCCAATATTTTAACTTTTATTTTTTGAAGCCAATTTTAAAGCTTTTGCTATGTCACATCAATATGAAGAAAATACCAGTAAGACAGGCTGAGAAAACTCAAAGAAAACATATGGATAGAAAACTAAAGTTGCATGAGAAAGTCATTGTATTGTGGAAACAATGTCAACATTTGAGTTAAACTATATTTGGTTCAAATTTCAATTGTTAACTTTAAGACCTTGAAATTTTCTTTCTAATCATTGGTGCACATGGGTTTACCCATTGAAAATAGGGCCAGGTGGTGCAGTGGTAAAGAATCCACCTGCCAATTCAGGAGGCACAGAGACATGGGTTCAATCCCTAGGTTGGGAAGATAACCTGGAGAAGGAAATGGCAACCCACTCCAGTATTCTTGCCTGGAAAATCCCATGGACGGAAGAGCCTGGTGGGCTACAGTCCATGGGGTCACAAAGAGTAGGACACGACTGAATATGAACACACACATATGCAGTAATATCTTCTAAAAGATTGCAGCAAATCTTAAATAGTACATATTGGAATTTTAATAAGTTGAAATTTTGTTTTAGGTTTTTCAAATATAAACAAACTGACCAATACTAAAAGTTGTTAGTACAATTTGGCATTAGAGTCCTTCAGAAAGGCTGATTTCTGCTTCTAGATTTCATGTTTCCTGGAAGTAGAAGAGCTTGACTCACATCTGCAGGCTTTAGAAAAAAATAAGAGAAACCAAGGATCAAAGGCTTTAGTTTATGTGACAATCTGGTTTCTTTCCAACTAAATATCTTGGTCTATAAAATATGTATTTAATAATGCTAATAACAGAAATACAATTAGGCTATTGTTAATTAAAATACTATGCACCTTCAGGATTTTGCTAAGTTTTATAAGCTCCGAGACAGAAAACTGACTTATCCCAGTATTTCCAATCTGAGCTTTACTGAATCTGCTTATGGATTCTTTGATATTGATGTGACTTGTCTAGAAGCTGGACTTCAAAGAGAAACCAATGTCATTAGGAAAAAAAATAATTTTTCCTACTTTCCATCTTATGATCAGGTAAACTTTTAAACTTAACTCTGAATAAAGAAAAAAAAAGTGTTTGAACTTTTTCTCTTTAAAGAAAGATTGAGGGAAGACTTCAAAGCATCTGTCACAAAAGGCATCATACCTTGGGTTGAAGTTATGATTTCTACAGACCTCAGTTCAGCCCTCAGGGACACATATAGATCCATCTCCAAATGGATACAGGACTGCCTTAGATCTAATCATTTCTTAAAAGTAAAAGTAGACTTGCAAAGACAGGATATAGAAAGTAGAATTTAAAGCACCCAGAGCCACTACACACACTATCAATATTGATTTAAATTGTCTGTCTTCCATGAAACATAAGCCTCAGTGACTCGTGTGCTTTTTCCTCCTTCAACAGAAAACAAAACAACTTTTAAGAGAAACCAGTGTTTCTATTGCAATCTGGACAATAGCAAGAAATTTATTCAATTCATTTTGTTTCTGAATTACCAGAGAATCGCTTCTCAGTCTTTTGGCTAAGATCAAGTGAATTACTATGGATAAGGAAAGAGATAAAGGTCAAAAAATAGATTACTCAGCAACCTATAGAAATTTGTCTAAGTATCTTGAGTATTCTTGAAAAATTTATTCAGATCTTATTTATTTGGGAATCTCTCACTGTTAGAACTAGTATTCAAGATGTGGCCTATTGGACTACAGACAGCATATTAGATTCAGGAGAATATCATTCTTTTCGAAATTTAATGTGGAAGCTTTCATTTCTTTTTAACTGTAGATTTGATTTCATCACAAACCAGCTCTCCTAGCATATAGATACCTCATCATATTTTGACCATCTGTTGCCCAATCCACAGGAAAAAACTATCATTCACAAAATACCCAAGAGTTCCAAATATTTTCTCATTTTTTTTTAATTTAAAAATGTGTAAAAGAAGGGAAAAAGTACACTTCTGCATTTCTGCCTGTATCTTTCCCTATTAAAACTTTTCCAACTTAGCTGATAACCACCTTTAAAAAACCAGACTTACAGATTTCCTCCACCTGTCCCTTATCTCATTATTTTAACTTCCATGAAAGGCAATAGGGGCTTACTCATTCTAACAAATACATTCTAATCCATGAGTATAGGAATACTCATTGCTTATATTAAGAGCAGACAGCACAGAATCACTAAGTACTGGGCACTTGCAGGCTAAGTCATTTCAGTTGTGTCCAGCTCTCTGCACCCCTATGGACTATAGCCCACCAGGCTCCTCTGTCCATGGAATTCCCCAGGCAAGAGTATTGCAGTGGGTTGCCATGCCGTACTCCCGGCGATCTTCCCAACCCAGGAACTGAACCCACATCTCTTATATCTCCTGCATTATCTGGTGAGTTCTTTACCATTAGCACAATCTTTGTCAAGAGTTAAAACATACACTTATAGGATGTCATCTTCATCTTCAAAACAATCAACAGCATAATCTGAATTTTCACCACAACTGACAGTGAAAACTTGAGCTTTACAATAGATGTATATTTCGTAATCCAAAGACTCAATAAGTGTAAAAAGAGAACAAATAAATAACACTTCATTTCAGCTCAGTTGCTCAGTCCTGTCTGATTCTTTGGGACTCCATGGACTGCAGCATGCCAGGCTTCCTTGTCCATCACTAACTCCCGGAGCTTGCTCAAATTCATGTCATTGAGTCGGTGATGCCATCCAACCATCTCATCCTCTGTTGTCCCCTTTTTCTCCTGCCTTCAGTCTTCCCAGCATCAGGGTCTTTTCCAGTGAGTCAGTTCTTCGCATCAGGTGGCCGAAGTATTGGAGTTTCAGCTTCAGCATCAGTCCTTCCAATGAACATTCAGGACTGATTTTCTTTAGGATTGACTGGTTTGATCTTGAAGTCCAAGGGACATTGAAAAGATTTCTCCAACACCACAGGTCAAAAGCATCAATTCTTCAGTGATCAGTTTTCTTTATAGTCCAACTCTCACATACATACATGACTACTAGAAAAAACAGCTTTGACAAGATGGACCTTTGTCAGCAAAGTAATGTCTCTGCTTTTTAATATACTGTCTAGGTTGGTAAAAGATTATCTTCTAAGGAGAAAGCATCTTTGAATTTCAAGGCTGCAGTCATCATCTGCAGTGATTTCGGAGCCCCCCCTCCAACCCCACAAAAAATAAAGTCTGTCACTGTTTCCACTGTTTCCCCATCTATTTGCAATGAAGTGATGGGACCAGAAGCCATGATTTTCAGTTTTTGAATGTTGAGGTTTAAGCCAACTTTTTCACTTTCCTCTTTCACTTTCATCAAGAGGCTCTTTAGTTCTTCTTCACTTTCTGCCGTAAGGGTGGTATCATCTGCATATCTGAGGTTATTGATATTTCTCCTAGCATGCTTGATTCCAGCATGTGTTTCATCCAGCCTAGTGTTTCTTATGATGTACTCTGCATATAAGTTAAGTAAGCAGGGTGACAATATACAGCCTTTTTTTTTTTTTTTTTTTTTTTTTTTTTTTTTTTTTTAATATACAGCCTTGACATACTCCTTTCCCAATTTGGAACCAGTCTGTTGTTCCATGTCCATTTCTAATTGTTGCTTCTTGACCTGCATGCAGATTTCTCAGGAGGCAGATAAGGTGCCTGGTATTCCCATCTCTTTCAGAATTTTCCATGGTTTGTTGTGATCTACACAGTAAAAGGCTTTGGAGTAATCAATAATGCAAAAGTAGATATTTGTTCTGGTATTCTCCTGCTTTTTCAATGATCCAGTGGATGTTGGCAAGTTGATCTCTGGTTCCTCTGCCTTTTCTAAATCCAGCTTGAGCATCTGGAAGTCCATGGCTCACATACTGTTGAAGCCTGGCTTGGAGAATTTTGAGCATTACTTTACTAGTGTGTGAGATGAGTGCAATTGTGTGGTAGTTTGAACATTCTTTGGCATTGCCTTTCTTTGGGATTGGAAGGAAAACTGACTTTTCCAGTCCTGTGGCCACTGCTGAGTTTTCCAGATTTGCTGGCATATTGAGTGCATCACTTTCACAGCATCATCTTTTAGGATTTGATTAAGCTCAACTGGAATTCCATCACCTTCACTAGCTTTGTTTGTAGTGATGCTTCTAAGGCCCACTCGACCTCACATTCCACGATTGCTGGCTATAGGGGAGTAATCTAGGCATTTTGGCTATCTGGATCATGACGATTTTTTTTTTGTATAGTCCTGTGCATTCTTGCCACTTCTTAATATCTTCTGCTTCTCTTAGGTCCATACCATATCTGTCCTTTGTTGTAGACATCTTTGCATGAAATATTCCCTTGGTATCTCTAATTTCTTTGAAGAGGTCTCTAGTCTTTCCCATTCTATTGTTTTCCTCTATTTCTTTGCACTGATCACTGAGGAAGGCTTGCTTATCTCTCATTGCTATTCTTTGAGACTCTGCATTTAAATGAGTATACCTTTCTTTTTCTCCTTTGCCTTTTGATTCTTTTCTCAGCTATTTGTAAGGCCTCCTCAGACAACCATTTTTCATTTCTGTTTCTTTTGGGTATAGTCTTGATCCCTGCCTCCTGTACAATGTCAGGAATGTTTGTCCATAGTTCTTCAGGCACTCTTTCTATCATCTCTAATCCCTTGAATTTATTTGTCACTTCCACTGTGTGATCATAAGGGATTTGATTTAGGTCAAAATGAATGATCTAGTGGTTTTCCCTACTTTTTTCGATTTAAATCTGAATTTGACTATAAGGAGTTCGTGATCTGAGCCAGTCAGCTGCCCATATTGTTTTTGCTAACTATATAGAGCTTCTCTATCTTTGGCTGCAAAGAATATGATCAATCTGATTTCAGTGTTGAACATCTGGTGATGTCCATGTGTAGAGTCTTCTCTTGTGTTGTTGGAAGAGGGTGTTTGCTATGACCCGTGCATTTTCTTGACAAACTCTGTTAGTCTTTGCCCTGTTTCATTCTGTACTCTAAGACCAAGTTTGCCTGTTACTCCAGGTATGTCTGACTCCCTACTTTTGCATTCCAGTCTCCTATGATGAAAAGGACACCTTTTTGGGGTATTAGTACTAGAAGGTCTTGTAGGTCTTCATAGAACAGTTCAACTTCAGCATCTCTAGCATTAGTGGTTGGGGCATAGACTTTGAGACTTGGATTGTTGTAATATTGAATGGCTTGCCTTGGTAATGAACGAAAATCATTCTGTTGCTTTTGAGATTGCACCCAAGTACTGCATTTCATACTCTTTTATTGACTATAAGGGCTACTCCATTTCTTCTAAGGGATTCTTGCCCACAGATAACACTTATGTGACTTTAAATGGGAACAATAGTTATGATAAGGGTTGTGAGGACATGGCTGACTGATGTTAAAGAACATATTTAGGCAAAGTGATTTTTTAATCTAAGTATTTAAGGAAAAGGAAAGTTAAAGTTGTAAATAATAGCAACTTTAATAACTATATATTCTAGTGCAAAAACTTAGAAACTGTGCCTTGTGATAGGTAAACTCTTTTTTTTTTTTTTTTCTGCTAACCAAAGCCTAGGTTACATTAAAAACACACCAAAGCTTGAGTCCAAATTTTCTCCTTCTTCATAATAGATTTTCTTGTATTTCTAAAAAATGTGAATTCAAAGATTCCACTTTTTTCCCCCTTTCCTCAGCATACTTTCCCAATGTCACTTTTGAGTGTTTTCATACTTTAGAAATTATACTTATTTTTATATAATTCCTCTTAAGAAAATTTCTAGGATTTAAAAACATGGCATTATGAACATACTTAAGCAGCCATAAAAGTATCAATATTATATATCATAATGAATACTCTCAGTGAAATAAGGAGATATGCTATAATATAAAAATATGAATTTAAATTGCAAAAAAATTTTATTATGTAACATGCACAAGCTAATTTTACATCATTTTAACTATTGTTCTGAAGAATTTTCTTTTTTTTTTTTTACAGCTGTCACAGAGGTTTTGAATACAGGTGGCCAATTCTCTCCATCCAGCTCCAAGTGGTAGGTGGTAAAAATTGTTACATTTGAATTAATATTGATCCAAGTCAGGTTTTTTTTCATTTTTATCTTTTTGCACATTTGTAGTTACCATTTATCATAAGTCCTGCCTTAAAAGGTTAAGGTAAAAATAAAATAGAAACTCAGCAGTTTTGGCTTCTCAGAATATCCTATTTAAAGTGTTATCCATCTCTAATTTCTTTCAATCTGAATACATAATTCATTTCTTTATAACTTTCATGGTTATGTGAATTTATTTATTTATTTACTTACTTACATGTGAACCAGAATCTCTTCTGTTTTTTCCGTTCATGCCTCCCATATTTAGCCAAGTACCTGGTTTATGCAAGTGTTTTTTGTGTTGTTTAAGAATATATCTTGAATTAATTAATAAATAATGAATAAATGATTATATGAAGAATGAGCCAATGAAACATTTAATCAAATTTAAAACAAATTCATGTTACAGGAATTACAGGAATTAGGAAGTCAGAGCTAGTTTAACTTTCAACATAATCTCTTACAAATCGTTGGCCTGTGACCTATTAATGTTTGCCATATTACATTTCAGTAAGTTCTTTTTCCTCTCCCCTTCCCTGCAGTATTCTGTGGACTTGGTTTCTACTATTGCCTTTTCTTCCGGCTACATCCTTTATTATCCATTCCACTTTGCATTACGTCTGTTTATAACACCATGGCCCATGAAATCTTGCTCTTCATTTTGTCCATTCACAGCAAGAGAATATAAAACAATAATTGTGTAAGTTCCTTTGTTGTAAAAGTCTATGTGTTGTTCTCCTTATTTTTAGCTTGGGTTTTGTGATGTATGACTTGTTTAATGGCAGTTTCTCTAGAAATATATTTTGTGTCATCCTCTTAAGGTTAAAAGCTGTGCATAGAGAAAGAGAAAAGCATAGATTCAAAGGGCAGAGGATTGGAGAAAAATTTGTTATAAGGATTGCGTTACCTTGGTCCTGTATCCCATTCCAGTTTTCTCTTCTTACCTTCAGATTTTCTCCTCTTTCTCTATATTCTCTTCCACATTAATTTACTTTCCCTGCATTTATATATTATCCCCTTCTAGCCAGTTAATAGACTGTTCAGCAATGTTACAAGCATGTATTTTGCAGCCTGGAAGAATCAACTTCTCTAAGAACATGTTTTTCTTCCAGGAAGTAACATAAGCTCTTGGAATATGCATGATTAATGATACACAAACAAAGCAAAAATTTTGTTTTTTTATTAAACCATATTTTCTGCAATATTATAAATGATTATAATTAAAAACCATAACTTTTGAGTCATGAAAAAAATAGTAATATATTTTTTCCATTAAACTTGGTTTAACCTTGGATTCAAGGAACTGTAGCTTTTAAGTAATGCTAAACCATAAGGTCTTCTACTTCTGTATAGCCAGAGAGATTTGCAAACTCAAATTTTATCTTCTCTTAATATGCTTCTCCCCAACATACATACAGAGGAGCTAATGAAAACAATATTAAGTTTGCAGATATCATCCAATTAAAAAAGAGATAAAAATTAAAAGCATCCCAGATATGCAGTCCCTAGAAATTACAGAGCTTTTTGACCTCTACTTTGAAGAATATCTGGGATGGATTTCTGAATTAGAAGATTTAAAGTTTAGACAAATATTCATCTTTTCAGGATAGATGGGCCTGAAAATTAAATCAATGCTTGGTGTTGAAATATTAAACTGCTGAGATATTGAGTCTCAAAGAGAGCTATTCTTGCCTATGCAGGGAGACTTTAAGGGTGAGATTATATTAAACTTGATGAAAACTGACTAGACCCCATGAAAATCAACTTGGTCTATTCATCCCAGAATTAAAATTAATTGAAATTTCAGAATATGTAGTAAAATAAGACAGTTATAAACACAAACAGAAATGATCATATGGGACTAGTGACTAAGCTAATATAAAATTATGGAAGGTCAAGGAACACATTTTTATTGTATGTTTGTGGATATGCAGACAGAACTAAAATTAAACCCCTATACTATGCACTATTTATTTGTAACAATCACATAAGATAATAACTATAGCATTGATCAAAGTGCTTGAAACATAGCCAGTGATTAATAGGTGGTAAATTATTCTTGTTTTAGTGCCTCAGCCAATTTTTTGTGAGTTCCTATATTATGTTACAAAGTCCAGGTATTTTTCTAGATGCTCAGGATACATCAGTGAACAAAAGAATAAAAATAAAACATATCTGATGATCTAGTACTTATATTTGGGTAGAATGAAACAGAAATTATTTAAAAATATGTATGCATGCATGCACATATGTATATGGTTGTTAGTTGTATGCTATATTAGAAAGTGTCAAGTGTTATGGTAGGGATGTGTGGAAATTTTGAATTGTGGTCAGGGAACGTGTCACTGAGAATCTGATTTTGAGAAAAAATCTTATGGAAGCAAGCAAGTGAACCACGGGATGTAGAGGGGAAGAAATTTCAGGCCCTAAAATGAGAGTGTGTTTTGAGCAACAAAGAGCTGATTTGATTGGAGCTGAGTGAGTGGAGGAGAGAGTGAAAGCAAGGGAGGTTTCCAGACTGAGAGGGTCACGCCGCAGAGAAATTTATAGGGCAATGTAAAAACTAATTTGAATGAGCTTCAGAGCCATTTTAAAGATCTCAATAGAACAGTGATGTAACAGGATGTACTATTCTAATGAACACTTTGGTCTTTATTTCTATTTTTTGAGTAGTTTCTGTTTTTATTATGGAGAAAAAGGTAAAAGCGGTAAAACTGAAAGGCACATTGAAGTAATGAACGTAGAATATAATGATGACTTGGGACAGGAACGTTGTGATGCAGATGGTGAGGTGCAGTCGGTTCTGAATGTAGAGATGCTTAATGGTCCAAAAGCAAAGATGACAGGATTGCTGATGTGGGCACGAGAGAAGAAGGTAGATGTGGGAAACAGACAGCAGTGATATCCAGACACTGGACCAAGGAACTGGAAGAGGCAAAAATATTCTGGTTAGAACAGGTTTGGAAGAGAAATGCATAGAGTTTAACATTGGATGTGTTCAGTTTTAACTATCCAGGGGAAGATACTGAGTTCATAATTGGGTACATGCATTCACACGGGCCTGGCGTGTTGCAGTCCATTGGGTTGCAAAGAGTCAGACGTGACTGGGTGACTGAACAACAGCACTCACACGTTCTGAGGGAAATTCTGACAAGGTATTCTAATTACAGAGGGTATTTAACTTCAAGGGCTTTAATGAGATCTTAAAGTTAGAATAGCGATGGAAAAGAACTAACAGGGAACTCCAACACTCAGAAGTCAAAGGTCTGAGCAAGTTCAACAAGCGAGACTAAAAAGGAGTAAGTCATATTCTCATGGGAGGAACACCAGAAGAGAGCGATTTTCCTGAAAAGCACTGTTGAGTGAGAAATTCTGAGTGATTAGTTGCATCAAGTGCTGCAGATACAACATCCACGCCACTGGGGGCTGGTGAGCCCTCTCCTGCCCGAATGAGTCAATTACATGCACTCCACACTCTATTCACTGGCCTTGGGCTGGAAGTTTGTACTTGGCCATGGGTGAAGTATGTACCACGAAAATTGGCATATACTTAGAACTAGACATTTTTTTCTCTTCCTAAAAGGCACTATTAAATGACAATAACACTGACAAAGACATAAGCATTGGACTTAGGAATATGTGGATCCCCGGGGGTCTTGGCATGTGTACTTTTCATAGACTGTTAAGAGGAAAAACTTCAGTGAAGTGAGTTCAAGAAAAAAGGAAAGACCATTTGTGTCATTTTTTTAGATTCCACAGAGAATTGATATCATGTGATATTTGTCTTTTGCCTTTGTCTGGCTTACTTCACTTAGTATGATATTTTCTAGGCCCATCCATGTTGCTGCAAATGGCATTATTTAATTCTTTTTATGGCTGAGTAATATTACATTGTATATGTGTATCACATTTTATGTATCCATATGTTGATAGACATTTAGGTTGCTCCCATGTCTTGGCTATTGTAAATAGCATTGCTATGAATGTTATGGTGCATGTTTCTTTTCAAATTAGAATTTTCTCCCAATATATGTCCAGGAGTGGAACTGTCAGATCATATGGTGACTCTTCCAATATTCATTGGAAGGAATATTCTTTGAAACGACTGAGATAATATTCATCAGAAGGACTGATACTGAAACTGAAGCTCCAATACTTTGGCCACATGATGCAAATAACTAAATCATTGGAAAAGACCCTGATACTGAGAAAGACTGAACGAAGGAGGAGGGCAAGAGAGGATGAGATGGTTGGATGCATCACTGACTCGACGGACATAAGTTTGAGCAAACTCTAGGAGTTGGTGATGGGCAGGGAAGCCTGGCGTGCTGTAGTCATGGGGTTGCAAAGAGTCAGACACAACTGAGTGACTGAACTGAACTGATAGGGACTCTATTTTTAGGACCTACTATGTAGAACAGGAAACTAGATCCAATATTTAATAACTTGCAAGGATAAAGAATATGAAAAACAATATATATATATATATACACTGAAATACTTTGCTACACACCATAAACTAACACAGCATTGAAAATCAAGTATACTTAAAAAAAAAAAGCTACAATAAAAAGGAAAGACGAAAGAAAGCATTATAGTCAGTGAGTGTGCATAGCTCATTCAAGGAAAGTTTAGGTAAAAAAGACAGCTATAGCAAGATGTATCAAGAGAAGGTTGTTAGTTTTCTCTTTTGTTTATAAAGAAGGAATGTGTGCATCCTAGGTTGCTTCAGTCATATCCAACTCTGTGAAACCCCATGGACTGTAACCCAACAGGCTCCTCTGTCCAAGGGATTCTCCAGGCAAGAATACTGGAGTGGGTTCTCATGCCCTCCTCCAGGGGATCTTCCCAACCCAAGGATCAAATGCACATCTTTGTATGTCTCCTATATTGGCAGGTGGGTTCTTTACCACAAGTGCCACCTGGGAAACCAAAAGAGAAAATGTATAGCATTATCAAATGTAAGGGGATTAACTGAAGATAGGGGAAAATTTTAAGGAATAGAGGGAAAACGGATGGAATTATCACCTTGTGAAAGGGATGGGAACATATGCACAAGTGGAGAAGTTATTTTTAATAAGACTACAGACTTTTCACTTGCGACAATAGTCAGGAACACAGAACATGTGGTTCACAAGCAAGGTGAGGAAATGCTATGTGTGACGGCTTCTCCTTCCAGAAGTGAAGTCATCAGCTGGAAGTGAGACCAGGGCAGAAGTCTATTGCAGCTGTGAGGTGAGAGGATGAGATGGAAAATAGCAGGATAATGAATGACCGAGGGAAACGTGGGCAATGTCCTCTGCAGGGCGAAGGGCTCACTTGATGCTACTCATCAAGAAATTTAAATAAAGCCAGTAAACAGGATTGTGATTGTCTTCAGCAACAATTGAATTCAGGAGTAGGTAGAAAATTGATTTTTTAAATGGGGAAGTATAAAAGAAACCATGGCAGTGATAAGGGAATTGATACTTTAAAACACAGGTTAAAATTCCAAACTCTGAAGTCAAAACTAGTTAAGAAAGGACAGGAGTACATGAAGGAGACAAGGGGCATTAAAGGGCAAAAGATTTTGACAGGGTCAAAATTACTATTTTGGAGCCCTTTAATAGGTAAACTGGAATAGAAAAGAGGCACACAGCAGATTCATGAAACTGAGCTTATAAACTTAGAGAACAGAAGATCTAGTTACAGAGAGACCTGGTTATTGAAAAGAGCATTTATGTGTATTTATAAACTCTAAAAACTTACTAGGTTTATTGAAAAGGTTTGGGTAAAATAATAAGTAGAATCTAAAAGCTACAGAGAACAAAGGAAAGTAAAATGAATTTAAAAAAGACTCCCAAAAGGAGAGGTAACTAAAACCACAATGAGACAACCTTCCACACACATCAGAATGGTTACCATAAAAAATTAGAGATAATAACACACATTGATGTGATAAAATGGAACTCTACTGTATCCCTTGTTGGACTGAAAAGTGATACAGATACTTTGAAAAAGAGCTTGGCAGTTTCTTAAAATATTAAGTATATAGTTACCAAGTAATTCCACTCCTACATTTTTAAACAAGAGAAATGAAAGTATTCAGTCTACATAAAGACTTGAAAGCAAATATAGATAGTACAGTGATTCATAATAACCAATATATAGAAATAGTTCATATGCCCATAAACTGGTAATTTGATTAAGAAAGTGTGTACATCTATACAATGGAATACTATTCATCAATGAAAGGAATGAAATACTAACATGCTACCACTTGTATAAACCTGAGAAACATTAGGTAAATTGTAAGAATATAGAACAGATTGTGTATTCTATAATTCCATTTGTAGGAAATGCCTAGAAAATGTGAATGTATACAAACAGAAAATAGATTACTGGTAGACTGAAGCTGGAATAGGAAAGGACATTAACTAATTTTTGTTTGATTTTTTAATTTTTTTTTTATTGGAGGACAATTTCTTTACAATATTGTGTTGGCCTCTGCCATACATCAAGGCCATTAACTATTAACTAGAAATTTAGGAGAGTAATAAAATGTTCTAAAACTGAATTATGGTAATATTGCATGACAGAAAATCTACTAAGTGATTATTAAAAATCACTGATATGTACACTGAAAATTGGTACATAAGATGAAAATTATATCTTAATTAATTTTTTTTTAAAGAGAGGTAAAACAGGTTTAGAAAAACAGAAGTAGCAGTTGGTTTTATTTGCTGACATAATATTTGAGGGTGACTTCTTTTTTCTGCATTGGGAAGGGGAGAAAAATAGGAAATTGCAGGGAACAGCAATAAGAATGGAATATCTCCACACTATTTCTAGCTCCATGCTGTGGGAGAAAAAAAAAATCAGCTCCGACTAGAGATAAGCAGCATCCTCAAAATAGATACAGGAGTCAGAGCAAGAGAGTAAAGAACATTCAGAGAAGGGGTTCAGAACATGATGGATTTTCTATGGACTAGGAGCATTTTTAGGGAAGGTCCCCTGGAGAGGGGCATGGCAACCCACTACAGTATTCTTGCCTGGAGAATCCCTTTGTCTGAGGAGACTGGTGAAATACATTCCATTGAGTCACAGAGACACAACTGAAGCGACTTAGCGCACATGCAGGAGCATTTCTAAGGGTATAGGAGAAGTGTTTTGAGAGCTCAGAAGAAATGAGAAATAGATTAGTAAGGGCATGTACTTGACTTTAAGGAAACGAGAATCAGGAATAACCTGTGAGACCTAGTTTATCTTGGTAATTGATATAAACCAAGATAGAGGGCATGTGAAGTACGAGGGCTCTTTGATTTGTAAGCTAGCAAGTTACCCTGTCGCTGTTCCATAGATGCTGGCAGAACACGTTAGATTCCTGCATCAAAAGCAAAGAGCTTCATCACTCACCGTCCAGCAAGCAGCAAGCCCTTCTTGTTCACGCTGGTGTCTCTCGTCCCACAAGACTCCTGAGCGTGACAAGAGTGACCCATGTGGCACAGGTGCTTGTACTGTGTTTATATCATGACTAAGGAACAGCCGTCTTAAAGAAAGCAAATCCTTTAGATACGGCTACAAGTTAACCTGCCTGATCTTCCCTGGAAAAATCATTATACTGGTTACTTCTATACCTGGTCAATAAGTAGATCTGTCTGTTTGAGAAAGGAACGTAGTATCTATCTTCCAAGACAGACAACTTGGTATATGTAGGGAAAGAGCAAATTAGCCCAGATGGCCTGGTCAGGCTCTCTCACCCCAAGGTCTCTTGCTCTTTCTTGCCCCATGTTTTGTGAATAATGATTATGTAACAGCTGAGATCACTTACAGCACTGTGGTACTGTCTTGGTCACCGGCTACTTTGTGGGCTAAGTGTATATATGCTGCTTCTGCTAAGTCGCTTCAGTCGTGTCCAACTCTGTGTGACCCCATAGACAGCAGCCCACCAGGCTCCCCCGTCCCTGGGATTCTCCAGGCAAGAACACTGGAGTGGGCTGCCATTGCCTTCTCCGATTTATATATGAGCTGCATTTAAAGTGGTGCCATTATTGCTGTGTCATGCTTGTGTCCATTGGGTCAGCCATGAGAGGAAAGAATAAGCAAGTCTGCAGCTCCCACAGCTCCTTGCATCTTCTTCCAACCTCTTAGCTCGTGCCTTGCCTACCCTGGGTTCAGTGAACAGTGGGCACATTGAGGAACAGTGAGACAACTGGCATCAGGAACAGGATCAGTGAGACAACTGGCATAGTCAACAGGATGAAGAGCAATACAGCAACATGAGTGGGATGCATATACAGGATAGTGTATCTGTTTACCATACAAACATCAATTGAAAACAGCCTCTAACAAATGTTATCAGGGCATCTAATCACAAGATGTTTAGAAATGACTCTTCTGAGAAAGGGTAAAATGATATTCTTCTTTGCAGCCTCAATCAGATTGTCATAGTAACACAAATGACCTTTATAGAGGTATAAGAAGTGGTGAGGAGTTCTGGCAAAGATGACGAAACACCCTGGGACACCTTCTTTTCTCCTTGATGTTTGGAAGCCAGGGTAGGGGTCTTATTGGAAATACCTGAAGCTCTGAGGAGGCTCTCTTCATTGCATACATGTTGCAAACTTAATCACGTCTCATATTAACATATAGACTCTAAAGAAGTTGGATTATTACTCACAAAAGTCTACTTTCTTCCTCTCACTCCTTTGATAATGATTTTCAGTAACACAAATGGGATGTTAATAGATTTAACACAAGTAGATACTTGAAATGTGTTTGTACAACTGGCCTTGCTCTTTTATAGAATCTACCATCACTCCGTGAAGAATATGAGGGAGCCAGCTGAACGCATCCTGGAAAAACCAATCCCCAGGAGCAAGCAGGTTTAGCTGAGATAAACAGGGCAACACAGATTAGCTAAGTTAGATAAGTTGATTGCCTGCAAATCTGAAGGTAAGTGAGAATTATATGATTTGGGGTTTTTAAAGCCATTGAATTTAAAGGGTTTGGGGTTATTTATTTGTGTTTTGTTTTGTTTTTGTTTTGTAATGGCTATCTGATATACTGTTTGAATACAAAAAAAAAGAACGTCTTGACAGAAGAAGTAGAGATAGATATTTCAGAAATACAGGTTACCAAAGAGAATATTAGTTTACTATGGCAATAGCAGAGTATATGCATGTTTTCACATGTGACAGGCAGCCTGGGAGTAGACATTCTAGGAAGGGTATAGTGGTCTCAGTATGCATTCAGGGACCAGGCTCTTTCTATTTCACAATTGCTAAAATTCTCCAACTAGTTTCCAATGGGCAAAGGGCTACCTCATAACTCATGTTATTTATATTAAAAGATTTAGCATTATTTAAAAATCATATTAATAATTAACAATAATAAGTGAGGTTGTGATTATTAAACTTAATGACATGGTAAATTGATTCATGAACATAATTGAAGTTCATGTAAAGCTTTTTCTTACAAAATCCTTGATTTAGCAGCAATCTGTGTAAGAAGAGGGATAACTTAAGAATCAGAATCTGGAATCTTTTTAAATTTTTCAGTGAAATAATTACTAAATTTGAATGTAAAAAAATGTGATTAAGTACTTTGTTTTACAAACATATAGAATTTATGATTTATTAATATTCATTCATTATCACATCATATAGACAGTGATCCACATAGAACCCCTGCAAATGAATGATAAAAGTAAAATGTAAACAAACAAATGTAACCTGTGCATCATATAAATTGAAAATTATTTTCTACAGCACTAATTTTTATGTAATGGATTAGAGAATTGTAGTACTTAACTTTTTGTCACCTTTTGCTGCTGCTGCTGCTGCTAAGTCGCTTCAGTTGTCCGACTCTCAGCAACCCCAAAGATGGCAACCCACCAGGCTCCGCCGTCTCTGGGATACTCCAGGCAAGAACACTGGAGTGGGTTGCCATTTCCTTCTCCAGTGCATGAAAGTGAAAAGTGAAAATGAAGTCACTCAGTCGTGTCCGACTCTTAGGGACCCCATGAATGCAGCCTACCAGGTTCCTCCATCCATGGGATTTTCCAGGCAAGAATACTGGAGTGGGGTGCCAGTGCCCTCTCCGTTGTCACCTTTTATCTATGGGAAAATCTGAAATGAAAAGTGATAATACTTATTCTACATTTTATATGAACAATGGTACTCTGAGTTCCAAATCATTGAATCAAATATTTGCTTTTAGAAAGAAAAAAATGGAATACACAAACTTAATGTTAGACATGCAATATTATCTCATTTAAACCTCATACAAGCCTTAAGTTTAGCATTATTTCATTTTTAATTTGAGAGACAAGTACAATATTATTGCTTATATATTAGCTATGTTTATATATCTAACTACATTGTACATTTTTTTCAAAATTAATCTCTGAGTCCAAATCCACTGCATATTTTTATTTAAAGATTCTTTTCTATGTATATCAAATATACAGACTAGTTATGCTACAACTTTTGCCGTCATCAACTTTCTCTACCCAAAAAAAAAGTAAATTGAGGAAAGGAAATTAAAAAGGTATTGAAAATAAAAATAAGCACATTTATTAATAAATCATTATTGTAATTTCAGTCATACAAGCTAAATAAATATTGAACATGTGCAAATATAACCATTTATCTTTATTTTAATTTATCATGCACCTAAATTGTATAATAGACTTCGCTGGTGGCTCAGACAGTAAAGCATCTACCTATAATGCAGGAGACCCGGGTTCAATCCCTGGGTCAGGAAGATCCTCTGGAGAAGGAAATGGCAACCCACTCCAGTATTCTTGCCTGGAAAATCCCATGGACAGAGGAGCCTGGCAAGCTACAGGCCATGGAGTCACAAAGAGTCGGACATGACTGAGCAACTTCACTTTCTTTCACTCAATTTATAATATTTTTCATAATTACAAAATATTAAAATACATTTAGGTAATTTCTTTTCCTGCATTTATATTTTTGTTATGAAAATCAGACTAATTAAAGAGAGAGAAGCAAAATTATAGGGCTCTATATAAAATTTCTAGTTAGATGATGGAAATAAGCAGATTTTAGAAGGAATAAAAAAAAGCATGTATATGTTTGTTGACACTGAATTTATTGCATTGCATTTGGCAAAGTTTGGGAAAGACTTGAATTTCTAGTCTAGCATATCATGTTTTGATACTTTGCCATAATTTTATAATTTTATATTTTGATTAAATTATTTGTCATAGAAACTAAATGAAGTAAATTAATCAGATTAATTGATGAAAATAATAATTTATTTAAAAATTAAGAATAGAGTTTTGTGTGAGGTTATTTCACTTAGCATGATGTCTTTAACTTTCACCCGTGTTGTGTTGACACACTTTCCTTCTTTTTTTAAAGCTGAATAATATTCCATTGTATGTAGGCTCCATATTTTCTTTATCTATTTATCCACTGATGGACTTTTAGTTTGTCTCCACATTTTGGCTATTCATTGCAATGAATGAACATGAGTGTTCAAGGAAAAATATACTTTCAAAGTACAAAATATTTCTCATATACCAAATGAATAATCAAAAAATTTGGAAGCTGCTAAAAATTCTGACAAATTTCTCTCAACCACTACTTTTGATATCAAACTATTAAACATTATTCTTTAAATCTTTAGGTAAACAGTGAATTGCTAGAGTTTTTAACAATCTGACTGCCAATATAAAAATGTCAATCTAATATCAATGTTTTAATATAATATATTTTATTCTAAAATTATATTTCAACATGAAAGAGAACATTGACTATCATTAAACATGTAATATATATGTAATGTAAGTAGGAGAGGAAGAGAAACTATAAGGCAGTTATATAAAATAAATAATTTATCATTATTCATTTTAACTTCATTCACACATATCCAAAAAACAAGCATATATACTTAATGTCATCATTAGGTTAGAAGTATAAACAAGGCAAAGAGAAGAGTAATATCAGTTTAAAAATATTTCTGTCTCTACTGAAATTAGGTTGTTAATTCCCTGAATAATAATCTCAAAACTTGTTAGCTTTTTGTATGTTAATTATATCATGTGCCTCACCCTCTTGGTACTTAAGTTATTCTTTGCCAAGTATGGTATCTGAAACTGAAGTTGCTTTTGAACCTCTTATCTAAGCCTATTCTCAGCCCACTTTTTAAAGTCTTTCATGTGTGCATGCTATGTCACTTCAGCCGTGTCTGACTCTTGGCAAATCCATGGACTGTAGCCCACCAGGCCCCTCTATCCATGGTATTCTCCAGGCAAGAATACTGAGGGGGTTCTCTAGGGGATCTTTCTGACTCAATAATTGAATCCAGATCTCCTGCATTGCAGGTAGGTTCTTTAAATTCTTGGGTTATGTCAAAACCTAATCTTTTGCTAAGAGCTTAAAATGAAGGTAGGGTAGGTAAATGTCTTAAGAGGGTAGGTAAATGTCTTGACTGCAAATGTGTGGCATTCCAAAGAGTAGACCTTTAACAGTAAGATTTAAGTACTTGTAGGTCTCTGGAGAGTTTCTCAGATGGCTCAGTGTAATGAATCCACCTGCCAATGCAGGGAGAGGCAGAGACTCATGTTTACCCCAGGGTCAGGAAGATCCCCTGGAGGAGGGCATGGCAAGTGGCTCTAATACTCTTGCCTGAAGAATCCCATGGACAGAGGAGCCTTGTGGGCAACAGTCCATAGGGTGGCAGAGTGGCATGACCAAGGGACTGATTATATCCACATGGGTCTCTGGAAGCTTGCATCATGGATGAATAAGAAGAAGAACAGAAAGAGATATTATATAGTGAGCATTGCAAAGAGAAATAAAAATGGAGAATTGAGTGGTGAAAAATACATACACTCTTAAAAGCATATAGATTTAAATCACTTCTGTGATTACCCTTTAACCCTCCCAAATCAGTTCACAGGAATTCAGTTCTTGGATGTTTTGTTTCACTGCTACTCTTTTTCTAGACTTACTGTCTTTTAAGGCATCTGAACTGATAAGAAATTAAGTCCTTATGTGTATGTGTCCAACTTAATAGACAGTGCATTATCTAAAATGCAAGAAAAGCTGGCAAGTTTAAAATCAGAGAAAGCATCACTGACTGCAAATGAAGGCACAGCAAGGGCACAATACTGGCCTCTTAGTAACATTTAGCTTGTGATCCTACTTCAGCAAGCCAACAACGACATGGAGTCATTAAAATATTATAGGAAAAACTGCCTATTGAAATATTGTATGCTCTATTACTTAAAGAACTCACCTACAGCATCTGGAAAAAAAAAAAAAAAGAAAACTTCCCAGGGCCACCTGACTCTCTACAGGTTACAAACATCACTCTTTAGTTCATTTACTAAATAGGCATAAAATCTATATTATAATATTAAAATTGTTGTAGGATGATAGTAAAAAAGGAAAAAGTAGTAAGATAGTTAAGTGTATAAGCTTGTTACATATCATCTGTGCTAAGCATGTGTACATCTATAAAATTTGTAGAAGAATCAGTGGAAAATTCCACTCATTTCCAATAGCATCAGCAGTGAATTTCAATATGCATGACGGAAGACCAAAAACACCCTTTAAGATTTGCATCTCCTGACTTAATTTCTGTTAAATGTGTGTCTTTCTCCTCTACTGTGTACTTGTGAGCCCCTTATACACTTCAATTTGTTTTTACTCCTGTTGTCCTTATACTCCATGCGTGTCTGCTAGATGGCTTCAGACGTATCTGACTCTGTGTAACCCCATGAACTGTAGCCTGCCAGGCTCCTCTGTCCATGGGATTCTTCAAGCAAGAATACTAGAGCCTCCTCTGGGAGATCTTCCCAACTCAGGGATCGAACTTGTGTCTCTTTTGTCTACCTGCAGTGGCAGGCAGATTCTTTATGGCTAGTACCACCTGGAAGCCACCTTAGACTCCATCCTTGATGAAATAAAGTTCTTTACAGTCTTCTTTTCTTGCCCCAGTAGTGATTTCTAGAAATTGGGCTTTTGAAATCCCAAATTAAATTATTAACATGTGTTTTAGCTACAGTTAACGAGAAAAGTTTGCAGTTTCTTATGCTGAATATTATCTAGAATTTTATGTTTGATATGTTTCAATGTTAGATTAATGGGGGAAGAGTAGAGAGGGTCAGAAAGGAATTAATCATTTAAATAATCCATAATACAAATTGTTCTTCTTAGTTCTACTTTTGTCACTTTTCATACCTAAGGGAAGGTGTATCCTTTCAAATCCAGTTATACTTGGAGAATGAAGCTGTTGCTGAGTTGAGGAAAAGATCATTAGTATCCTAAGGATGCATGCTTACTTCATTTTTATTTAAACTGAAGTGTAACATTTATTATGGAACTACTGAGAATCTGGAAAACTCCACATGAAATAACAGCCATAGAAATTTTTATAACGAACTGTAAAGGGTATCTCAATGTCTATTTCAAAACTGATTTGATGAATACAGAAAAGGTCAAACTAAAAATAACTAGACTGAATCAGTCATAAGTGTAGTAACATATGCCTCATTTAATAATGAACTCTAAATTTGCACCACAGTTTAAGTCGTATCATGAATGCTAATTCTGACAGCAAAGGGTTATGAACTACCTGTTGACTTGCACCCGGCACAAGGTCAGGTAGTTAAGCGCTAATGAAACCCTGATATACCAGAAGGTGCATGACTGATGGGAGTGGGCTGCTGGGAAGAGACTGCAACAGCCCTGTGACACATTCAGAATGACACCGTGTCCTGAAACAGAAACGGCTGTGATCCCATCTGTTGATGAAGTCTAACTGCTTCAGTTAAAGCCTTGCTATGTAGGCTACATATTTCCTAGGAGATATTTTTTTATCTCCATAAACATTCAGATGTTACAAGTGCTGAACAGTTTCAGGTTCCCCTTACATATGCATGCAGTTCGCTATTTCTAAAGGTTTCATTAAATATTTTTGGCACGTTGAGCAACAATAAAGACTTGCATGTGGGGATTGGAGGATAATCAGTTTTACCCAAGAGCGGATTCAAAGTTTCTGAACATCATGTTGTCCATGAAGATTTTTAACATTTTGTGCCCATGGTAGTGATCAAATGGAAATTTAATTTACGCTTGTTAAAATTCAGAAAATCAAAGGGAGCCCTAAGCACTGAAACTCTGATAAAGCTGATGTTGTTAATGGGAGCGTACTTTTATATGATCTGTAAGTGTATATTCTATCAAGTCTGTATTTTTATCATATTCCCCAATCACTTGAACCTTATGAAAACAAATCACTTTTTCGTGTATCTCTGTCTCTTTTGAGGACTTCTCTATAGCCCTAACGCATTTCCTCTGCTTACCTCATTGGCCTTTTAATTGTGCCATGGGAGTAAAAGATAAGCAACAGCAAATTAAGGGAAAAAAAGAGGAAAGGGTTGATTTTCACAAAAAAAGCCCTATTCCAAAAGGCAATATTAAGGCAAAGTGAAATTAGATGAAGTAGAACACATAAATATTCTTGCACGCACTAAGAGAAAGGAGCATTTGGAGTATGCATTTCAAATTATTCTTTTCTTGTTCATTTAGGAAACCTTGATAATGTTGATATGACATAACACTCTAAGTGTTCGATAAAGTGTTTATGTTAGTCAAGAAATGACTTTATTTTAAAACTAACTTTCAATATAACTCAGTTAGGTTTACTTAGCATTTGGAAAATTGGAGGAAAACCATAAATCTATCAATCCTCATGTCAGTTTCTATTTTTCTTCTTCTAATGCCCCCAGCTACAATCACAGCAATAAGTTACAATGATCCCCATAGCCAGAACTGAAAATATTTTCAATTTTCCAAAAGAAAGCATTTTAAGTAATTAATTTTCATTTGTTTGGGGGACGAAGTTCACATTTTATAACTAATAGAGACTCAAAAATGCTTCCTATTCCCCTACTGTGTGTTTTTCACTAGGAATCAAAACCTGAACAAACTACCGATTCTCAAAAGAATTAGAATTCTATTAGCTATAAATCAAATAATGTGAATACAAATTAAATTTAGACAAACATTTACGTACATAATTTAAGTAGATGTTAATCATATGTTGCATAACTTATTGTAAAATGATGGGGTGAGCAACTTTCTAAAAAGGGAGGGCAACAGGGAACAGGAAACACGATTCTGTTGGAAAGTTTAACCAAGGAAAACAACCTCGCCTGGAGGACTGAGAAGGTATCCAAAATAAATCAGGCTTCAGCTGCTATCCAAAGCAAAAGAAGGAGGTAAGTAATCACATGAGTGCACTAGAGTAAACCCACTCAAGGAAGGATCTGGCATGTGCAAAATCTCCATGGTGATAAAGACAAGGGCACGTGCCGGAAGCTGCTGGAAAGTCAGTGGGTGAGAGAACAAGCATGCCTAGATGATAAAGGAGAAGTCAGAGGATATATCCTGTAGGGTCTTTGCAAACCAGTTTAAGGACCTTGTTCTTTATCTACAATCCAGGGAAAAGCTGAGGAATGTGTAAGAGTGTCAGAGCATGTAAATCGAATTTAAAGAATCATGCCTGGGTGTAAGAGAGACTCCTTGATGACATGAGTAGCAGTGGCCAGTGCAAATGAGAGCCAGACAGAGGTGAATCTGTTGGAGATATTTGAGATGAGAGAAAAGTAGAGGTGAGAGTGTGAAATCAGATTGACATAATACTTTAAATGACACAAAGTAATTCTCAGTGAAGACTCTACTAGGGCTTTTTTGGAGAAGTTTTTGTGAAACTAGAAGTCTTATTATTATTAATATTAATATTGTACATTGAATTGTGAATGGGAGATAAAACAACTGCAGAAGTTTTATTAATATAGGAGAATTATAGGACATTTAGGAAAAAGGCATATGTTAAAAGGAAAATCAAATTCAGTGCACCATATTCTGACCCTTTTCTTTTAACTTTCCATTGGATTCAGTGTTCTCCTGTTAAATACCTGCCATGTGACTATTTGTGTGCTTGTGTATTTGAAACATTTTTCTTAGAGTTTCATTAAGATATATTCCAAGAAATTAAAGCAAAATAAAACATTTATGAAAAATGTTTTCCAAACAAAAAATCAGAACTGGCACTGTATTACTTTTAAAAAGAGATGTTTCTAATGTCTCCTTTGATTGTACACAGCTGGGTTCCTGTATCAGTTTCTGCATGTAATCTGTTGTGAAATGCCATTTCAGGTTTTGTTATTGAAGATAATCAGGGCTCACAAAGATATATAAATCAGAAAAAGGACTTCAGGGACCATATGAAGGGTCTTTAGGGGACGTCCATAAACACTTTGAGAATCACTGAAATAAAACATTAAATATACTTCACACATTAAATATGACAGGATGTTGAACTTATAAAAGTTGTAGATATGGATTATGTCTGTGATAAGAACAAAACCCCAGTCCAAAGTCCATTCTTTCTTCAATCTTCTAGCAGAAAATATTTCCCACAGCATTTCCAATAAAACATGAAACATGAGTTTGGCTTTAACTGTCTGTCTTTCAGAAGTCATGCCTTCCTTTCATTTTTTTTCCCAATAGCCAACCACAATGCAGTGCACATATTGTAATTTTGGTAGCTTTAAATAAACATTGACTATCGATATCTCTTACATTATATTTGACATCATATTATTATTATCAGACTGTGGTTACATAGTGCAAGCTATGTTATCATATTAAGATTTTTGTAGTTATTTTCCCCCCTTGAAAATAAGAAAGAAATGAGCATGAAGCATTTTAACAATCAGTTCAGTTCACTCACTCAGTACTGTCCAACTCTTGCAACCCCATGGACTGCAGCACGCCAGGCTTCCCTGTCCATCACCAACTCCTGGAGCCTACTCAAACTCATGTCCAATGTGCTGGTGAAGCCATCAAACCATCTTATCCTCTGTCGTCCCCTTCTCCTCCTGCCTTCAATCTTTCCCAGCATCAGGGTCTTTTCCAAGGAGTCAGTTCTTCACATCATGTGGCCAAAGTATTGGAGTTTCAGCTTCAGCATCAGTCCTTCCAATGAATACTCAGGACTGATTTCCTTTAAGATGGACTGGTTTGATCTCCTTGCAGTCCAAGGGGCTCTCAAGAGTCTTCTCCAACATCACAGTTCAAAAGCATCAATTCTTCCATGATCCACTTTCTTTATAGTCCAACTCTTACATCTATACATGATTACTGGAAAAACCATAGCTTTGACTAGATGGACCTTTGTTGGCAAAGTAATGTCTCTGTTTTTTAATATGCTGTCTAGATTGGTCATAACTTTGCTTCCAAGGAGCAAGGGTCTTTTAACTTCATGGCTGCAGTCATCATCTGCAGTGATTTTGGAGCACCCCAAAATAATGTCTCTCACTGTTTCCATTGTTTCCCCATCTATTTGCCGTGAAGTGATGGGCATGGATGCCATGATCTTTGTTTTTTGAATGTTAAGCTTTAAGCCAACAATTTCACTCTCCTTTCACTTTCATCAAGAGGCTCTTTAGTTCTTCTCCACTTTCTGCCATAAGGGTGGTGTCATCTGCATATCTGAGGATATTGATATTTCTCCCAGCAATCTTGATTCCAGCTTGTGCTTCATCCAGACTGGCATTTCTCATGCACTCTGCATGTAAGTTAAATAAACAGGGTGACAATACACAGCCTTGACCTACTCCTTTCCCTATTTGGAACCAATCTGTTGTTCCATGTCCAGTTCTAACTGTTGCTTCTTGACCTGCATACAGATTCCTTAGGAGGCAGATCAGGTGGGCTAGTATTCCCCTCTCTTTAAGAATTTTTCACAGTTTGTTGTGATCCACAGAGTCACAGGCTTTGGTATAGTCAATAAAGCAAAAATATATGTTTTTCTGGAACTATCTTGCTTTTAATGACCCAACTGATGTTGTCAATTTGATCTCTGGTTCCTCTTCCTTTTCTAAAACTAGCTTGAACATCTGGAAGTTCATGGTTCACATACTGTTGAAGCTTCGCTTGAAGAATTTTGAGCATTACTTTGCTAGTGTGTTAAATGAGTGCAATTGTGCAGTAGTTTGAACATACTTTGGCATTGTCTTTCTTTGGGATTGGAATTAAAGCTGACCTTTTCCAGTTCTGTGACCACTACTGAGTTTTCAGATTTCCTTATATATTGAGTGTAGTACTTTCATAGCATCATCTTTTAGGATTTGAAATCACTCAACTGAAATCCCATCACCTCCACTAGCTTTGATTTTCTAGTGATGCTTCCTTAGGCCTATTTGACTTCACATTCCAAGATGTCTGTCTCTAGGTGAGTGATCACACCATCGTGATTATCTGGGTCATGAAGATCTTTTTTGTACAGTTCTTCTGTATATTCTTGCTACCTCTTCTTAATATCTTTTGCTTCTGTTAGGTCCATACCATTTCTGTCCTTTATCGTGCCCATCTTTACATGAAATGTAGAGAAGATTCTACACATGGGCATCACCACATGGTCAATAGCAAAATCAGACAGATTATATTCTTTGCAGCCAAAAGTGGAGAAGCTGTATACAGTTAGCAAACACAAGACTGGGAGCTGACTGTGGCTCAAATCATGAACTCCTTATTGCCAAATTCAGACTTAAATTGAAGAACGTAAGGAAAACCACTAGACCATTCTGCTGCTGCTGCTGCTGCTAAGTCGCTTCAGTCATGTCCGATTCTGTGCGACCCCATAGACGGCAGCCCACCAGGCTCCTCCATCCCTGGGATTTTCCAGGAAAGAGTATTGGAGTGGGGTGACTAGACCATTCAGGCATGACCTAAATCAAATCCCTTATGATCATACAGTGGAAGTGACAAATAGATTCAAGGAATTAGATCTGATAGATAGAATGCCTGAAGAACTATGGATGAAAGTTTGTGACATTGTTCAAAAGGCAGTGATCAAGACCATCCCCAAGAAAAAGAAATGCAAAAAGGCAAAATGGTTGTCTGACAAGGCCTTACAAATAGCTGAGAAAAGAAGAGAAACTAAAGGAAAGGAAAGATATACCCATTTGAATGCAGAGTTACAAAGAATAGCTTTGTAACTTACAATAGCTTTGTTCCTTACAAAGAAGGAAAGATAAGAAAGCCTTTCTCAGTAATCAATACAAAGAAATAGAGGCAAACAATAGAATGGGAAAGACTAGAAATCTCTTCAAGAAATTCAGAGATACCAACGTAACAATTCATGAAAAGTTTTTAACAATAACTGTAGATAAAATGTGTGTTGATCCATGATACATTGTGCCTCTATTTCTAATAAGGCTTTATGTAAGCAATGATTTCTGAATTTATTGCTTAAGTGTGTTGTAATTATCAACAATTAATAGTAATCTTATTTTCATGTTAATTATATGTCACTGCTTTATGTACATGGCATTGTATGAATTAGTTTTATTGATATTTTCATTTAACTAAATAATTTAACACAAAACAGTGCCCTGAGTTAGTGCTTTTTCAAGACAATTCTGTCTTGGAAAAACTGTCCTTCCCTCCAGAGGTTCTATCACAGTTTGCTGAGAAATAAGTATTTATGGAAAGGATGATAACGCCCTTGTCAGTGCTGTCCATTAGAGCTAGAATGTGAACCACATTCAGTTCAGTTCAGTTCAGATCAGTCACTCAGTCATGTCCGACTCTTTCCGACCCCATGAGTTGCAGCATGCCAGGCCTTCCTGTCCATAACCAACTCCCGGAGTTACCTCAAACTCACTTCCATCAAGTCAGTGATGCCATCCAACCATCTCATCCCCTGTCGTCCCTTCTCCTCCTGCCCCCAATCCCTCCCAGCATCAGAGTCTTTTCCAATGAGTCAACTCTTCACATGAGGTGGCCAAAGTACTGGGGTTTCATCTTTAACATCATTCCTTCCAAAGAACACCCAGGACTGATCTCCATCAGAATGGACTGGTTTGATCTCCTTGCAGTCCAAGGGACTCTCAAGAGTCTTCTCCAACACCACAGTCCAAAAGCATTAATTCTTTGGAGCTCAGCTTTCTTCACAGTCCAACTCTCACATCCATACATGACCACAGGAAAAACCATAGCCTTGACTAGACGGACCTTTGTTGGCAAAGTAATGTCTCTGCTTTTCAATATGCTATCTAGGTTGGTCATAATTTTCCTTTCAATGAGTATGTGTCTTTTCATTTCACGGCTGCAATAACCATCCACAGTGATTTTGGAGCCCCCCAAAATAAAGTCTGACACTGTTTCCCCATCTATTTCCAATGAAGTGATGGGGCCAGATGCCATGATCTTCGTTTTCTGAATTTTGAGCTTTAAGCCAACATTTTCACTCTCTTCTTTCACTTTCATCAAGAGGCTTTTAAGTCCCTCTTCACTTTCTGCCATAAGGGTGGTGTCATCTGCATATCTGAGGTTATTGATATTTCTCCCAGCAATCTTAATTCCAGCTTGTGCTTCTTCCAGCCCAGCATTTTTCATGATGTACTATGCATAGAGGTTAAATAAGCAGGGTGACAATATACAGCCTTGACATACTCCTTTTCTTTTTGGAACTAGTCTGTTGTTCCATCTCCAGTTCTAACTGCTGCTTCCTGACCTGCATACAGATTTCTCAAGAGGCAGGTCAGGTGGTCTGGTATTCCCATCTCTTTCAGAATTTTCCACAGTTTATTGTGATCCACACAGTTAAAGGCTTTGGATTAGTCAATAAGCAGAAATAGACGTTCTTCTGGAACTCTCTTGCTTTTTTGATGATCCAGCAGATGTTGGCAATTTGATCTCTGGTTACTCTGCCTTTTCTAAAACCAGCTTGAATATCTGGAGGTTCAAGATTCATGTACTGCTGAAGCCTGGCTTGGAGAATTTTGAGCATTACTTTACTAGCGTGTGAGACGAGTGCAATTGTGCGGTAGTTTGAGCATTCTTTGGCATTGCCTTTTTTTGGGACTGGAAAGAAAACTGACCTTTACCAGTCCTGTGGACACTGCTGAGATGTCCAAATTTGCTGGCATGTGGAGTATAGCACTTTCACAGCATCATCTTTCAGGATTTGGAATAGCTCAACTGGAATTCCATTACCTCCACTAGTTTTGTTCATAGTGATGCTTTCTAAGGCCCACTTGACTTCACATTCCAGGATGTCTGGCTTTAGGTGTGTGATCACACCATCGTGATTATCTGGGTTGTGAAGATCTTTTTTGTACAGTTCTTCTGTGTATTCATGCCACCTCTTCTTAATATCTTCTGCTTCTGTAGGTCCATACCATTTCTGTCCTTTATCAAGCCCATCTTTGCATGAAATGTTCCCTTGGTATCTCTAATTTTCTTGAAGAGATCTCTAATCTTTTCCAATCTGTTGTTTTCTCTATTTCTTTGTATTGATCACTGAGGAAGGCTTTCTTATCTCTTCTTGCTATTCTTTGGAACTCTGCATTCAGATGTTTATATCTTTCCTTTTCTCCTTTGCTTTTCACTTCTCTTCTTTTCACAGCTATTTGTAAGGCCTCCCCAGACAGCCATTTTGCTTTTTTGCATTTCTTTTCTATGGGAATGGTCTTGATCCCTGTCTCCTGTACAATGTCATGAATCTCATTCCATAGTTCATCAGGCACTCTATCTATCAGATCTAGGCCCTTAAATCTATTTCTCACTTCCACTGTATAATCATAAGGGATTTGATTTAGGTCATACCTGAATGGTCTAGTGGTTTTCCCTACTTTCTTCAATTTAAGTCTGAATTTGGCAATAAGGAGTTCATGGTCTGAGCCATAGTCAGCTCCTGGTCTTGTTTTTGCTGACTGTATAGAGCGTCTCCATCTTTGGCTGCAAAGAATATAATCAATCTGATTTCGGTGTAGACCATTTGGTGATGTCCATGTGTAGAGTCTTCTCTTGTGTTGTTGGAAGAGGGTGTTTGCTATGACCAGTGGATTCTCTTGGCAAAACTCTATTAGCCTTTGCCCTGCTTCATTCCGTACTCCAAGGCTAAATTTCCCTTTACTCCAGGTGTTTCTTGACTTCCTACTTTTGCATTCCAGTCCCCAATAATGAAAAGGACATCTTTTTTTGGGTGTCAGTTCTAAAGGGTTTCGTAGGTCTTCATAGAACTGTTCGACTTCAGCTTCTTCAGTGTTACTGGTTGGGGCATAGACTTGGATTACTGTGATATTGAATTGTTTGCCTTGGGAACAAACAGAGATAATTCTGTCATTTTTGAGACTGCATCCAAGTACTGCATTTTGGATTCTTTTGTTGACCATGATGGCTACACCATTTCTTCTAAGGGATTCCTGCACACAGTAGTAGATATAATGGTCATCTGAGTTAAATTCATCCATTCCAATCCATTTTAGTTCACTGATTCCCAGAATGTCAACGTTCACTCTTGCCATCTCCTGTTTGACTACTTCCAATTTGCCTTGATTCATGGACCTAACATTCCAGGTTCCTATGCAATGTTGCTCTTTACAGCACTGGACCTTGCTTCTATCACCAGTCACATCCATGACTGGGTATTGTTTTTGGTTTGGCTCTATCCCTTCATTCTTTCTGGAGTTATTTCTCCACTGATCTCCAGTAGCATATTGGGCACCTACCGACTTGGGGAGTTCCTCTTTCAGAATTCTATTATTTTGCCTTTTCATACTGTTCATGGGGTTCTCAAGGCAAGAACACTGAAGTGGTTTGCCATTGCCTTCTCCAGTGGAATACATTCTGTCAGACATATGTCAGTGAACCACATATATCAGTGTAAATATTCTAGAAGCCATTGTATGTAGAAGCTTCTATACAGTCCATGGAATTCTCCAGGCCAGAATACAGGAGTGGGTAACCTTTCCCATCTCCAGGGGATCTTCCCAATCCAGGGATCAAACCTAGGTCTCCTGAATTGCAGGTGGATTCTTCACCAGCTGAGCCACAAGAGAAGCCCATCCTAGGAGCCACATTACACAAATAAAGAAATCAGAGGAAATTAATTTTGATAATTCATTATATTTAACACTATATATATATCATTTTACTGTATAAGCAATATAAAAATTATTAGCAATCTATCAGATAACTTTTATCATTTCAGGTGTATATTTTACATTTGTAATACTCAATTTGGACAGGAACATTTTGTTAAAAATACTAGATCTAGACTTAGATTTAATGAAATGTACAATTGAAAAGGTGGATTCATATGCTGAAGCTTTTATGAGTTATTTAAAAGTTTTCCATCAATCAAACTAAATGGAAAATCAACTTTAAAACTTAAGTAAAAATGTTTAGACACAACCTGAGAAGTTAGTATCCAAATTGTATAGTGTACTCTTACAACAAACAAGTAGCAAAAAAAAAAAATCGATAAAAAGAGACAAATATTGTATGGTGTCAGTTTATGTGGAATCTATAAAGCCAAACGCATAGAAAAGTTACTGAGCAAAAATTTAGTTTCATTAACCCACATTTATTTTCTTGGGCTCCAAGATCACTGCAGATGGTGAATGTAGCCATGAAATTATAAGACGCTTGTTCCTTGAAAAAAAAAAAAAAAGCTATGACCAGCCTAGACAGCATATTAAAAAGGAGAGACATTACTTTGCCAACAAAAGTTCGTCTAGTCAAAGCTATGGTTTTTCCAGTAGTCAAGTATGGATGTGAGAGTTGGATCATAAAGAAGGCTGAGTGCCGAAGAATTAATACTTTTGAACTGTGCTGTTGGAGAAGACTCTTGAGAGTCCCTTGGACAGCAAGAAGATCAAGCCAGTCAATAGTAAAGGAAATCAATCCGGAATATTCATTGGAGGGACTGATTGGCCACCTGATGCAAAGAACTGATTCATTGGAGAATGCCCTGATGCTGGGAAAGATTGAAGGCAGGAGAAGGCGATGACAGAGGATGAGATGGTTGGATGTCATTGTTGACTCAGTGAACATGCATTTGAGCAAGCTCCAGTAGATGGTGAAGGATAGGGAAGCCTGACATGCTGCAGTCCATGGGGTTACAAAGAGTCAGACATGACTGAGCAACTGAACAACTGAACACTGAACAGCTGAACAACAGCCCACATACACTAAAGCCAATCTACTGATACCAAGTTGTGGTGAGGGAGAGTGCAGAGTTTAGTGTAGGACCCCATAAAGGAATCTTAGCTAGTTAGTTCTCAAAAAGCTCGAAATGCCTATTGGATTTCAACAAAACATTCTTAAAGGCAATGTGTGGGAGGGGAGTTCCCAGTTTTGTGAGCAGTCTGTACAATTTTCTGATTAGCTGACGATGACATAAAAGGGCCCTGTCATACAGTATCAGTCCTTAAACTTTTATGTCTGGGGCAACATGCTCATGGTCATCAAGTAGTTAATTTCTTTCATTCGGTGGAGATTTTAGTATCTGTAAATTAGCTCAGGAAATGGGCATCAGATACTATTATTTACGTACTTCAGAGAGGAGGTAAAGCAAAGGATATAGAGGAGGGGTCTGCCCCAAAAAGTCCCAGAGAAACCGTGATTACAGAGTAGAATGGACATTACCAGAAGTAGAAGGGGCTGGGAAAAATGGACAGGTACTGGTCAAAGGGTATAAGCTTCCAGTTATAAGATAAATAAGTTCTGAGAGCTTAGTGTACATCATGGTGACCACAGTTAAAAATACTGTATCACATGCTTGAAATTTGTGCATACTGTAGATCTTACATGTTCTCACCACACACACACACACACACACACACAGGCACACACACACACACACTGATAATCACTCAATCTTTTCCTAATATATACAAGCATGAAATTATCAAATCATACAGCTAAACTGCCAAATACAAATTGATAAGTCTAGGGAAAAGTTTCACATTCAAGTTACTTAAGATAAAATTTAAAAATCAGTTCTCATTCTCAGTTCAGTTCAGTTCAGTCACTCAGTCATGTCTGACTCTTTGAAACTCCATGGATGGCAGCACACCAGTCTACCCTGTCCATAACCAACTCCAGATCTTGCTCAAACTGATGCCCATCGAGTGGGTAATGCCATCCAACCATCTCATCCTCTGTTGTTTACTTCTCCTCCCTCTTTGAATATTTCCCAGCATCAGGGTCTTTTCCAAGGAGTCAGTTCTTTGCATCAGGTGACCAAAGTATTGGAGTTTCAGCTTTAGCATCAGTCCTTCCAATGAATATTCAGAACTGATTTCCTTTAGGATGGACTGGTTTGATCTCCTTGCAGTCCAAGGGACTCTCAAGAGTCTTCTCCAACACCACAGTTCAAAAGCATCAATTCTTTGAAGCTCAGCTGTCTTTATGGCCCAGTTCTCACACCATTCATGACTACTGGAAAAACCATACCTTTCACTGTATGGACCTTTGCTGGCAAAGCAATGTCTCTGATTTTTAATATTTCCTAATCACTAATGCCAAAGAAGCTGAGATTGAACAGTTCTATGAAGACTTACAAGACCTTATCTAACACCAAAAAACAAACAAAAAAAAAGTGGTGTAGTAAGGGTCTGCAATTATCAATCTTATTATCCTATGACCTTCATTATGTCCTATTATCTTAATATTTAATACATTAATGGGTTGTCATTTGTTATTGTTTGTTAATCACTAAATCTTGTCTGACTCTTTTGTGACCCCATGGACTGTCAGGCTCCTCTGTCCACAGGATTTCCCAAGCAAGAACACTGGAGTGGGTTGCCATTTCCTTCTCCAGGGGATCTTCCTGACCTGGGGATCAGACCTGCATCTCCTATATTGCAGGCAGATTCTTTACCACTGAGCCACCAGGGAAGCTCTAATAGAGAAAATACACTTGGAAAATTTAGAATTTGTAGTGTTATTTATAAATCTTCTTTCAGAAAATAGCTTCTTAATGTTACTTTAATTGCTTGCATTTTACATACCATAGTATAGATAGATAGTGGGTCAGGAAGATCCCCTGAAGGAGGGCATGGCAACCCACTCCAGTATTCTTGTCCAGAGAAGCCCATGGACAGGAGGCTGTAGGGCTGTGGTTCATAGGGTCACTAAGAGTCAGAGATAACTGAAGCTACTTATCACATAGATAGATAGATGGTAGATATTTGGATAAATTGGTTGTTACTGATACTATATAATTATACACAGTAGTATTCTCTGCTGCTGCTACTGCTGCTAAGTCACTTCAGTCATGTCTGACTCTGTGTGACCCCATAGATGGCAGCCCACCAGGTTCCCCCATCCCTGGGATTCTCCAGGCAAAAACACTGGAGTGGGTTGCCATGTCTTTCTCCAGTGCATGAAAGTGAAAAGTGAAAGTGAAGTTGCTCAGTCGTGTCCAACTCTTAGCGACCCCATGGACTGCAGCCCACAAGCCTCCTCCATCCATGGGATTTTCCAGGCAAGAGTACTGGAGTGGGGTGCCAGTATTCTCTAGGGTTACATAATTCAATATGGTAGCTACTAGCCACATTAATATCAAGCATTCTAGTGTCGCTTGCCTGAATTATGATGTAGTGTAGGGATAAAGTATACACTGGAGTTCAATGAGTTAGTGTATAAAAAAGGAATATATCATATATCATGAATAATCTTATTTGAATGTACATTTCACTGATAATGTATTATTTCACCTAATTCTTTTGACTTTTCAAAATGAAGATAATAGAAAATTATTTAGAGCTGCCATTATATTTCTATTGTATGGTCTTGCTCTAAAGTTTTAAAATATCCTTTAAAATTTATTGAGCACAACTTATTTTGAAAATATTATAACAGTATACTTATTACGTACATGGGCTCAGCAGATGGCAAGTGATAAAGAATTCATCTGTCAGTGCAGAAGATACAGGAGACTTGGGTTTGTTCCTTGGGTCAAGAAGATCCCTTGGAGAGAGAAATGGCAACCCACTCATGTATTTTTGTCTGGAAAATTCCATAGACAGAGGAGCCTGGTGGCCTACTGTCCATGGGGTCACAAAGAGTTGTGCACAGTTGAGCAAGTGAGCACATATTACATACACAGATAGACATGTATGTAACATGCTGCTGCTGCTAAGTCGCTTCAGTCTTGTCCGACTCTGTGTGACCCCAGAGATGGCAGCCCACCAGGCTCCTCTGTCCCTGGGATTCTCCAGGCAAGAACACTGGAGTGGGTTGCCATTTCCTTCTCCAATGCATGCATGAATGCTAGGTCACTTTAGTCATGTCCAACTCTGTGCGAACCCATGAACAGCAGCCCACTAGGCTCCTCTGTCCACAGGATTCTCCAGACAAGAATACTGGAGTGGGTTGCCATTTCCTTCTCCTGTATGTAATATACTTAAATATTTTAAAGTATACATTGCTTAAAAAGCACAGTGATGTTATTTATATAATGTCTTTGAGTGAATACACTTCCTATTTTATCTGGAAGAATTTTCTATACACAATAAAGTTTAAACACTTTCTGAACGTTAATGTGAACTTGTATTTTCATATCAGTCACAGGCATGCCTCTAAGTTAAGATTTGTGCCTTTATGCCAAATGTAACACATGAAACATAAACATATCCAGTCAATAAGAAGCAAGCACTTACATTTTTGAACAATTAGAGTAATTTTCCTAGTCTGTTTCTGAATACTGCAGGGCATTTTGTGTTTTCTGTTGATAATACAGAAAACAATGACATGTATATCATTCATATCTATGGAATTAGCTTCAGATATCAGCAATGTTTAAGTAATAAAATACATGTTATTTGAATCTGTGACAGAAAGGAAGTGAAAAGTTTTTAATTGTGCCCCCTTCTTCTTCAATCTTTTTAGTGAGTTTTTTCATATTTTTCATTATAATTAGCCATGTTGCAATAACATGTATTTTAGCTATGATTACATTTTAAAAAAAAAAGAACATCTATGTTAATTCAAGAGATCATTATGACTGTGACTAGCATCTTATTACAATGTTAAAACTAAGGAAATTTGAAGTTCATGAAGTAATGTAATTCTGCTTTTACAGATAAGAAATGGAGCTGTCATTTTTAATACAAATATTGAGAATTAAGTATGTGCTAGGTATGCCCTTCTGGTGACAAAATATTATCCTTGACTTCCCTTAACTGGCGGTTACATTTTACTGGAGAAAAAACAACAACAACAGAAATGTAAGTTCAGCAATACAATTCAGTTCAGTCACTCAGTTGTGTCCAAATCTTTGGGAAACCATGGACTGCAGCATTCAAGTCTTCCCTGTCCATTGCCAATTCCTGGAGCTTGCTCAAATTCACATCCATCAAGTCGGTGATGTCATCCAACCATCTCAGCCACTGTCATCCCTTCTCCTCTCACCTTCAATCTCTCCCAGCATCAGGGTCTTTTCCAAGGAGTCAGTTCTTCACATCAAGTGGCCAAAGTATTGGAGGTTCAGCTTCAGCATCATTCCTAGCAATGAATATTCAGGACTGATTTCCTTTAGGATTGACTGGTTGGATCTCCTTGCAGTCCAAGGGACTCTCAAGAGTCTTCTCCAACACCACAGTTCAAACATATCAATTCTTTCATGATCAGCTTTCGTTATAGTCCAACTCTCACATCCATATATGACCACTGGAAAAACCATAGCTTTGACTAGACTGACCTTTGTTGGCAAGGTAATGTCTCTGCTTTTTAATATGCTGTCTAGGTTGGTCATAGCTTTTCTTCCAAGGAGCAAGTGTCTTTTAATTTCATGGCTGCAGTCACCATCTGCAGTAATTTTAGAGCCCCCCCCCCCCAAATAAAGTATCTCACCATTTCCATTGTGTCCCCATCTATTTGCCATGAAGTGATGGGGCTGATGCCATGAGCTTAGTATTTTGAGTGTTGAATGTTAGCAATACAGTGCATAGTAATAAGTGCTGTTATATATGGAAGACCAGGTTGCTGCAGTACATAATAAGCAATAAAGGGAACTAAAAAATAGAGCAAACTCATGAATATAGCAAATAAAGAAGCAGACTCACAGATACAGAGAACAAACTACACATGTGGAGGGAAGGGATGATATAGGGATGGGGTGTGAGAAGTACAAACAATTGGGTGTAACATAGGCTTAAGGATGAACTGTACAACATGGGGGATATAGCCAATATTGTGAATTAACTGTAAATGGAAAATAACACTTAAAAATCATACCTCAAAAGTAAAAGAAAAGAAAAAGCAGCTGATTTAAGCTGGGAGGGAAAGAAAAGGACTAGTGAGACTTCCTCCTAAAGAGGTTTTCTTAAAAGGTAAAGTTAATACAAGAGAACGCACTGGTCATAGCAAACGGCCTCTTCCAACAACACAAGAGACGACTCTACACATGGACATCACCAGATGGTCAGTAGTGAAATCATACTGATTATATTCTTTGCAGCCAAAAGTGGAGAAACTCTGTGCAGTCAGAAAAAATAAGAATGGGGGCTGACTGTGACTCAGATCATGAACTCCTTATTTCCAAGTTCAGACTTAAATTGAAGAAAGTAGGGAAAACCACTAGGCTATTCAGGTATAGCTTATATCAAATCCCTTATGATTGCATGGTGGGAGTGACAAATAGATTCAAGGAAATAGATCTGACAGAGTGCCTGAAGAACTATGGACAGGGGTTCATAACATTGTACAGAAGACTGTGACCAAAACCATCCCCAAGAAAAAGAAATGCATCAAGGCAAAATGGTTGTCTGTGGAGGCCTTACAAATACTGAGAAAAGAAGAGAAGCAAAAGACAAAGAAGAAAAGGAAAGATATACCCATGTGAATACAGATTTCTAAAGAATAACAAGGAGACATATGAAAGCCTTCTTAAGGGAACAATGCAAAGAAATAGAGGAAAACAATAGAATGAGAAAGAACAGAGATCGCTTCCAATAGATTAGAGATACTAAGGAAAATTTCATTCAAGTATGGGCACAATAAAGAACAGAAATAGTATGGACCAAACAGAAGCAGAAGGTATTAAGAAGAGGTGGGAAGAATACACAGAAAACCCGTGCAAAAAACGACTTAGTGATCCAGATAACCACCATGGTGTGATCACTCAGCTAGAGCTATATTTCCTGGAGTGCGAAGTCAAGTGAGTCTTATGGAAAATTACTACAAACAAAGCTAGTGAAGGTGATGGAATTCCAGCTGAGCTATTTCAAATCCTAAAAGATGATGCTGTTGAAGTCCTGCACACAATATGCCAGCAAATTTGGAAATCTCAGCAGTGGCCACAGGACAGGAAAATGTCAGTTTTATTTCCAATCCCCAAAAAAGGCAATGCTAGCTAGGTAATGTTCAAAATCCTTTAAGTGCAGCTTCAAAAGTATGTGAACCAAGAATTCCAAGCTGTATCAATTAGATTTAGAATTGGCAGAAAGCAGAGATCAAATTGTCAACATCTGTTGGATCATAGAAAAAGCAAAGGCATTCCAGAAAAACATCTACTTCTGCTTCATTGACTATGTTAAAGCTTTTGACTGTGTGGATCACAATAAACAAAAATTTGGGAATTCCAGACAACCTTGCTGCTGCCGCCAAATCACTTCAGTCATGTCCAGCTCTGTGTGACCCCAGAGACGGCAGCCCACTAGGCTCCCCCGTCCCTGGGATTCTCCAGGCAAGAACACTGGAGTGGGTTGCCATTTCCTTCTCCAATGCATGAAAGTGAAAATTGAAAGTGAAGTCGCTCAGTTGTGTCCGACTCCTAGCGACCTCATGGACTTCAGCCTACCAGGCTCTTCCATCCATGGGATTTTCCAGGCAAGAGTACTGGAGTGTGTTACCATTGCCTTCTCCATCCAGACAACCTTACCTGGCTCCTAAAAAACTTGTATGCAGGTCAAGAAGCAACAGTTAGAACCAGACATGGAACAATAGACTGGTTCCAATTTGGAAAAGGAGTATGTCAAGGGTGTATATTGTCACTCTGCTTATTTAATTTATATGCAGAGTATATCAGGTGAAATAACAGGCTAGATGAAGAACAAGCTGGAATCAAGACTGCTGGGAGAAATATCAATAACCTCAGATATGCAGATGACACCACCCTCAAGGCAGAAAGTGAAGAGGAACTAAAGAGGTGAAAGAGGAGCGTGAAAGTGCTGGCTTAAATCTCAACATTAAAAAATTAAGATTGTGGCATCCAGTTCCATCACTACATGGCAAATAGGGAAACAATGGAAATAGTGACAAACTTTATTTTCCTGAGGTCCAAAATCACTGCAGATGGTGACTGCAGCAATGAAATTAAAAGATGCTAGCTCCCTGAAAGAAAAGTTATAACAAACCTAGAGAGCTTATTGTAAATCAGAGACATCACTTTGCCAACAGAGGTCCAATAGTCAAAGCTATGATTTTTCCAGTAGTCATGTGCTGATGTGAGAGTTGGACCTAAAGAAAGCTGAAAGCCAAAGAATTAAAGCTTTTAGGCTGTGGCGCTAGAGAAGACTCCTGAGAGTCCCTTGGATAGCAAGAAGATCAAACTAATCAATCCTAAAGAAAATCAACCCTGAATATTCACTGGAAGGACTGAATCTAAAGCTGAAGCTCCATTACTCTGGTCACCTGATACGAAAAGCCAGCACATTGGGAAAGACCCTCATGTTCGGAAAGACTGAGGGAAGAAAGAGAAGGGGCCAACAGAGGATGAGATGGTTGGATGACATCATCAACACAATGGACATGAGTTTCAGCAAACTCTGTGAGACGGTGATGGCCAGGGAAGCCTGGCGAGCTGCAGTCCATGGGATCTCAAAAAGTCAGACATGACTTAGCAACTGGACAACCAGGGCCTGTATCATATGACTTAGATATTCATAAGCAAAATGGTCTACATAATTTCTTCTTGAACTTTTCTTATTTTCCTTTTCATTCTTGTCACACACACTGTCTTATTCTCTAGGATTTGTGAGTCAAAATCTGAGTATGTACCCTCCATGAAACTTCCCAGGGCTAATCTAAGTAAACTCGTGTTATCTTTTAACGTTTTTCCCTCTTGTCTCAAATGTAGACTGTGTATAATAATTATAAATTGGCAAATGAGTGTTGTTACTTTCAGACACTATACTAGGTGTATCATATCCTATTTTATGTATTCCACCTGATCATTCTATGAAATTGATAGTGACAGAATCCCCATTTTACAGAGGGAAAAATTTAGGAATAGATTGATGGTCACATTTTCATTCAGCTAGAAAGTAGTGGAATTAGGACTCTGAAATAGTCTTTACTAATACAAGCATACTTTGGAGATATTGTGGATTTGGTTCCAGACCACTGTGATAAAGTGAATAGTGCAATAAAGCTAGTCATATGAATCTTTTGCCTTTCTAGTGCATATAAAAGTTACAGAGGAGGAGATGGCTGGATAGCGTCACCGACTCAATGGACGTGAGTTTGAGTGAACTCCAGGAGTTGGTGATGGACAGGGAGGCCTGGTGTGCTGCAATTCATGGGGCCGCAAAGAGTCGGACACGACTGAGCAACTGAACTGACTGACTGACTGTCTATGAAGTGTGAAATAGCATTATGTCTAAAAATGTACATACCTTAATTAAAAAATACTTTATAGTTAAAAAATGGTAACCATCATATGAGCCTTCAGGGAGTCATAATCATCTTGCAATAGTTACAATGAAGATCACTGCTCACAGATCACTATAACAACTTTAATCATAATAAAAAGTGAAATATTACAAGAATTACCAAAATGTGACACAGAGACCTGAAGTGAGCAAATGTTTTTGGAAAAACGGCACCAGTAGATTTGCTCAATTCAGGATTACCCCAAAACTTCAATTTATAAAAAATGCTATATCTCTGAAGGGCAGTAAAACAATAAAATGAGGTATCCCTGTGTACATTTTGGCCAGTATATTTGTGATATTATATCACAGATTGAATATTATTATATCACAGATTATACTTTTAGAGAGAGAATTAAAATATATAAACAATTTACTCACAAACAAACACTACTCAAATAGTCTACTTTTACCTCTAGAGGTAAAATCCTGCACTAAATCTCAAACCTCACATGACTTTTGTCACCAAGATCCTACCCACGCCCACCACTTACTTTATGACTGCTGGCAACTAAGACTTATGCTGTAAGAATATTTATATAATTTCTAGTGTCTGTTCTATGAGTAGATCCTCCATGTTCTTAATTGAGATTATGGTTAAAATGTAAAAAAAGGCTGTGAATAGATGAGGGGACCTACCGTTCGGGGGTTGGGAAGATCCCCTGGAGAAGGGAATGGCTACCCACTCCAGTATTCTTGCCTGGAGAATTCCATGGACAGAAGAGCCTGGCAGGCTACAGTCCATGGGGTCACAAAGACTTGGACACCACTGAGAGATTAACACTTTCACTTTCACCATCCACTTGTGTACTGTTGAAGAAAGAACAAATCTCTAAGTCCCTTTAACTGAATCAAAGAGACTGTTGCTCCATAGAGTCAGGGAAGAAACTTAGGATGTTGACATTCCTGTCATTGAAATATACAATGGATACAAATGATTCTTAGTCGCTTATGGCAGTTAGCCTGTATTGTTAGAATTCTGCTGGTTAATAACAAGAATACAGACAAGTAGAAATCATTTGAAGACAAATAGAATGAATGTTGATGGCTGTTCGTACTGACAGCTCAAGACAAATCTGAGGTTGGTGATTTTGGCTTAGCTGTTGCTCGTCTATAATGACTGGTACATTTCCATTTTAAATCTCTAGACATTATGCTAGAAACTGTGTTCAAGTACAAGAGAAGCTCTGCCTAGTAATTTCTGATGGCTGGTGTGGAAAATGAGTCAGTAATGCCTCCTGACCCGTAGAGTCACTTCAGTTTGTTTTTCAACCTCCTCCTCTCACAAGGTCAAAATGTGTGTCACTTATGACACTGGCATCTTCCCAGCTGAGTGCTTAAAATGTGCAGCCTTGAACTATATCATTATATATGATAGTCGTACTAAGCCTATCAAAACATGTTCCTGGAATGGACATCCCATTCTGGCTGTGTATACAAGATCTGGCTGCTTGTACTGAATAACTTATATTTTCCAGTGTGGACACAGGCAGGAACTAAATCCTTATCTAAATTCACTCTACAAGAAATGTACTTTTAGAGAGAAAATGGGCCTTAGTTATAATCTAGTGTGACACATTCAACCTGCAGAAGAGGAAAGCAATGCCTACAGGTGATAAGTAATCTTAAAGTTCGATCATGAGATAATGACAGAGAAAATACTAGAATGCTATCTCCCATTTTCCAGCATGAAGTTCTTCTAATTAATCATCATTGTTATATAGACCACAGCAGTTGTCAAGGCAGTCTCATGTTGTCACAAGTTACTGAAGGCTCAGCTGATTTACACACTTTCTAGGCCTCCAAGGGTCTTGCCTCTTTGCACTGACCTCTAACGCCCTCATCCTGGCCACATGACATATTCAATACTTGCTGTGGGATTGAATAATGTCTCCTTGGCCATATCTGTAGCAACAATCCGTGCTCCAGATACAAGCTCAGCTAGTCAGTTTATTGCATTTGAGAACCCGGGATTCTAGAAAAAGTTCCTGCAAAGCTTAACATCACAGCTACCACTTCCCACTTAGCCTCTGTCACCAAAGGGCTTAGAATAACCTTAACTAGCACCAGTGCATAGAATCAGCTTTGAATCTGTGAACACATGGGCTGTCAGGAATACACTGCGACATCAGACAAGTCTGCGGCCAATAAACCTTCCACTTCCCTTCTGGTGCCTCCATATCTTCTTTTAGCAAATGAGAATGGTTCCCACCCCCAGCCAGGCCCAGCCTTTGTGTTCCAAGCATATATTTGAGGAGCTCAAAATCTTCTTCCCCTGCTGCTTATCTGAGATCCCTCACCCAGCACATCATTGCCTGGGAATGCAGTGCAGAGTAATTTCTATATAAATATCTGTGAATTATTGCATTAGTGAAGGCAGAGGAAGTCAACCCAAAGAATGGTAACAGTAACTGCAAAAGTAGTGGCCAAAGCCAGCACAATAACCACCAAACCTTTGACAGAAAGTATGTATGCTAAATGGTATTCCTTATAAAGAGCTAAGAATCGGCAGAAGGCAAGCTGAGGTGGCAAGCCAGGGTACCAGTGAGGATTAGGTTCAACTGCATGCTAACTCAGGTGCCTAAACACATAAGTTTTTATTATCTCATAATATACGGTCAGAGGTAAGCAATCCAGGACTTCTATGAGTTTCACAAAGCTATAAAAAATCCAGTAAATTGCTACTTTCACCGTCCCTGCCATGATTATTTTCCAAAAAGTACAAAATAGCTGCTGGGGCTAAAGCCACTGCATCTACATTCTAGATAGGAGAGAGAACGAAGGACAAAGAATGTTACACAATATTTGCACTTTACTGGCGATTAGTTTTGCGACTAAACGCTCTGTGAGAGCACAGAGGACAAGAAGTGGGAGAAAGAACAGAAGTCAGAGGAGGGGCAAAGATCTGATTCCCATTACATACCCTGTTATACAATTACAGAATAGGCGGGCCTAACAGTAATCCTAACCCCAATCTTCAGGATCCAGAGAGGCTGAGGAGGGACAGGGAGTTCTATTCCCAGCTCAACCCAAGAGCTGAGCCTTGGGCAGCCTGGAGCCCAGACCTCATCCCTTTACATGCAGATGTCCATGGGCCTGCCACCCAGGGAGCCCTCTGCTCTCTGTTAGTGGAGATGCTTTGCTGTTCCTTTGTATTGGTCTTTCTAGTTCTTTTCTTCCTAATTTCTGTGATTTCCAACCCACAGGAAATGACTGTGATGGTTTCCTTTAATCACACACACAAAAAATCAGTCTGCTGAGAATTCAAACTGCCATATAGTTTACTAATCACTGAAGGTTCTAATGAGATTACAGCAGCAGAATCTGCCCTACCATCTAAAACTTCTCTGATGGCAAGCATGAACAGGAAGCATCACAAGGCCAGGCTATTACAGTTTCAGCAGAGAGAGGTATGAACTCCTTTCTGAGGGGGGAAAAATCTATAGTAAACACAGAGACCTGCCAGCATAAAAACTGCCCAGTCTATTGTTTTATTGAAAGAGTTTGTCCTCGAATCATGCAGGTGAGAAGTGGTTCAATTTCGCTGGGTAACTATAGCAATTTGTGGAAGTTTTATTTTCAAGAATAAAATAAATAGCAGATGTATATTCATGGTTGAGACACAAAGCTCCTAGAGGGTATAATCTCTAAACATGAAATACACTTCCTCATACACTTATGTTGTTTCCCACACAGGCAGAAAGTTCTCAGTTGTAAATACTCCATCATTACAGACATTAGCTGGCCCGACATAGTATGCAAGGCTGGAGACAAAGGTAAGAGGCATGCAGAAGTGAGCAATAGCTTAATTTTGAGTTAACAAGGAAACCAAGACCAAATCTCACTTACTTGGTGGGGAAAGTTTCCAGAATTTTGCTGTAGGCCCTTTTGTAATTTAAGTCCCCTACATATGAGCAAGTTCCATTCTGAGAGTGGGTTCCTAAGTTTGATTTGTTTGTAAGTCCAACAAAGTTAACCTAGGAACCCAACTAATACATTGGGCTATATAGAACTGTACTATAATAGGTTTGTAATACTTTTCACACAAGTAATAAATACAAAATAAACAAGCACAAAAATGAAGAAAACATTTTTAATTCTACAGTACAGAACTTTGACAAGTACAGTAGTACCAGCTATATCATTGCTGTTCTTTTGCTTGCTCCCAACATCCTGGACTTGAAATCAAGGCACTGTACTCTATACAGCATAGAATACAACACTGTATTCCATACAATTCTATACAGTGAAGTATGCAAAAGCACAACCACTTGTAAAAGATGTATGCACATGATATTGGCATGCACATGAATGTGATTGGACATCTGAATGCAGCTTAGCAACTTTGAAAGTTACCAACTTGAAGGTCTGTATGTAGGGGACTCATCATACTTACGCATCAGAGTATGACCTTAGTGTTTCCAAACACTTATTTCCAGCCGGGCTTCATCAGGCTTGCTGGTGGTGTTTTTGAAATGATACCTGAATACCTACTAAATACAAATAGGTGATAGGGAGATCAAGGACCAGGTGATTCTATTTTTAAAATCTGAAAATATTGGGAGGGAAATGTAACTCAAAGAAGAAAAGAATGTAGACAGTAAATATCTAGAGAGAGCCAATATTCACAATACTGCTAAACACAAATGGCCATCTGAGTGATGTGGCATGATCTGCTCGACACTGCAGCAGTGAATAGAGAGACTGGAATCATAGGTCAGGACGTTTTCTTACTTTTTTTGTGTGACAGTTTCATCCAATATCTGCTTTCTCCTTTATTTTGTCACAGTGCTGATATATCATGCCCTTAAAGACTATTTTTACTTGTCAACCAACATATTTTTACAATTCCTCATTGATTAATAATCTAATATTTTATGGTGTAAACTATGATACAATATGATAATACATTTATATTTGAGCTAGAAACATCTTTAATAAATAAGGATATATATACTTTTGATAGTTGTATAAATTATGGAATTTTCTCTATGCTATGCTAAGTCACTTCAGTCGTGTCTGACTCTGTGTGACCCCATAGATGGTAGCCTACCAGGCTCCCCCATCCCTGGGATTCTCCAGGCAAGAACACTGGAGTGGGTTGCCATTTCCTTCTCCAATGCATGAAAGTGAAAAGTGAAAGTGAAGTTGCCTAGTTGTGTCCGACTCTTAGTGACACCATGGACTGCAGCCTATCAGGCCCCTCTGTCCATGGGATTTTCCAGGCAAGAGTACTCGAGTGGGGTGCCATTGCCTTCTCCAATTTTCTCTATACCAGAAATAAAAACAAAATATGAAAATAAGACAAACATTTTAACAGGAAAATCTCAGTGAGAAATTATAACTTTTGTAGATAAAAGGGGCATATTCAACTTCTCTTTGCCGATAATGAATATAACAAATTCAAACTTAAAGGAGTCTTTGAAGTACATACCAGCATCTAGTCTGTTTCCCATTTTAAAGCTAACTCTTTGTGCTCTTGATTGCAGAGAAGAGACACAGTGCTTTGGATGTATTATTCAGTCAACAAGTTTGACTGAATTCCTTTAATGAGTTAGGCGTTATACTATATACTGAATGCCCAATATAGCTGGTCACAGCTTATTTGAATAAAAGGAAAAATTAAATATATTAGTATATTAGGGTTACAGTGAAGTGATAAGTAAAGTGCTGTATAGGCGGGTGGGGGTGGGGGGGAGAACAACTTTGCCTGAGTACAATTAGAAAAAGCAATCAAAGAATTGGAATGCGGTTTGAAAATTCAGTAGATGTTGATCAGATAGAGAAGACAGCAAGGGTGTATAAAAAGGTATGTATTGATGAAGGTATAGGATATATGTAGGTATATGTGAACATGGGCTACCCTGGTGGCTCAGTTGGTAAAGAATCCGCCTGAAATGCAGAAGATCTGGGTTTGATCCCTGGACTGGGAAGATCCCCTGGAGGAAGGCATGACAACCCACTCCAGTATTCTTGCCTGGAGAATCCCCATGGACAGAGGAGCCTGGCAGGCTGCAGTCCATGGGGTCACAAAGAGTCGGACGCGACTGAGCGACTAAGCACAGCACAGCATATGTGAACAAATATATACATCATATGTTTATGATGCGAAAGGACAAGGAAGCCTGGCATGTTGCAGTCTTTGGGGTTGCAAGGACTCTGACACGACTTGGTGACTGAACAACAACCACATGTATGAACATGGCATACTTAAGAAATGGACTATGAGTTTGTTTCGACAGGATTCTAAGCTATAAGGGATACCTATGCTTTTGGATGAATTTACAAGGCTAGAAATTATCCTCCAGACTGAAAAATATATAACCAAAATAAATGAAGAAAAAATAGTTCTTAAGGCACTAAACATAAAGGAACAAAGTAACACTGATGCCTGAGAGACATAAAACAAATGTTTTGAGACCCATGATTGCCCCAGTTTGCAACATGTAATCCCAGGTCCCCATGAAGGAAACATCAACCCAAGCAGAGCCTCTCTGGCTCCACGAATAGAAAGATGGGGCTGAGAATCTGGTGAGACCAAAGAGGCTGGGGTAATCAGAGCAGAACACTATAGAAAAGAGAGCTTCATACATAGAGAAATCTGAGATCTTCAGAGTTCTCTTTGAGGAGCCAGCACAGCCCTGATCACTGCATGCATGTGAAGAAACTGTCTGAGACTGAGGGAAAAAAACAAACAAACCTTCAATGTCACAATGTCTAGCAGTGACACAAAATTGGGGAAGTGCTATTCCTTTCATTGGAGTGAAGAATCTCATAATTCTCACAGCAGTGTATAATCAAAATGATATTACTTACAGAACAGGAAAAAATAGCCCTAGATGAAAACTAATAAAAATGAAAAAGCAAGACTTAGAAAGATCAAACTGTTTCCAAGTAATTTGACTGAATCCCAAGACAAAGGAATATATATATATATATATATATATATATATATTCCTGAATATTAGCAATACAAAAATGTCCAGTGCATAATTAAGTAAAATCAAAACTAGTAGCATCCAATCAAAAATCAGAAGGCATGCAAAGAAGTAAACTATCATTTATAATGAAGAGAAAGTCAAGTCTATTGATACAGACCAAAATTTACATAGAAGATAGGATTAATAGACAAATACATTAACTGTTATTGTAACTCTTTCACCTGTTTTAGAAGTTAGAGGAAAGATTAGACATGCTAAGTTGCAACATAAAAGATATAAAATTTTTTATCTCTGGGATGAAACATATATTAGATAAAATTTACAGTCAAATACAATGGCACCCCACTCCAGTACTCTTGCCTGGAAAATCCCATGGACGGAGGGGCCTGGTAGGCTGCAGTCCATGAGGTCGCTAGGAGTCGGACAAGACTGAGCAACTTCACTTTCACTTTTCACGTTCATGCATTGGAGAAGGAAATGGCAACCCACTCCAGTGTTCTGGCCTAGAAAATCCCAGGGACGGAGAGCCTGGTGGGCTGCCGTCTATGGGGTCGCACAGAGTCGGATACGACTGAAGCGACTTAGCAGCAGCAGCAGCAGACATGACAGAAGGAATGATAGTGATCTTGAAAACATATCAGTAGAGCCTTTCCAAAACAAAATACACAGAGGGTTAAACAAAATAGTAATAAATGAATAGAGCTTTTAGTGATCTGTGAAATGACTTCAAGCAGCACACATGAAATTAGGAGGGGGAAATAGAAGATATTTGAATAAATAATAGATGAAGTGTTTCCAAAGTTAAAAAAAAAAAAAAAAAAAAAAACCTTTAAAAGCACTGATTCAAGAAGCACCATGAATCTAAATCACGATACATGAAGAAAATGATACAGTTTCATAATATTCAGATAGTCTTAAATCAGCAATTTTTTTTAATCACTAAAGTAGCCAGAAAAAAAAAAGACACACTAGATACAAATGGAAAAGATGAGGATGAGGACAATTTTCATATTTATCATTCAAAACAATGTGAGCCAAAACTTCCAAAACTATGTTGAATAGTAGTGATGAGAGTGGGCACCCTTGTCTTGTTCCTGACTTTAGGGGAAATGCTTTCAATTTTTCACCATTGAGGATAATGTTTGCTGTGGGTTTGCCATATATAGCTTTTATTATGTTTAGGTATGTTCCTTCTACAGAGAAGGCGATGGCACCCCACTCCAGTACTCTTGCCTGGAAAATCCCATGGATGGAGGAGTCTGGTAGGCTGCAGTCCATGGGGTCGCAAAGAGTCGGACACGACTGAGTGACTTCACTTTCACTTTTCACTTTCATGCATTGGAGAAGAAAATGGCAACCCACTCCACTGTTCTTGCCTGGAGAATCCCAGGGACGGGGAGCCTGTTGGGCTGCAGTCTATGGGGTCACAAAGAGTTGGACACGACTGAAGCGACTTAGCAGCAGCAGCATGTTCCTTCTATTCCTGCTTTCTGGAGAGTTTTTATCATAAATGGATGTTGAATTTTGTCAAAGGCTTTCTCTGCATCTATTGAGATAATCATATGGTTTTATTTTTCAATTTGTTAATGTGGTGCATTACATTGATTGATTTGCGGATATTGAAGAATCTTTGCATCGCTGGGAGAAAACCCACTTGGTTATGGTGTATGATCTTTTTAATGTGTTGTTGGATTCTGATTCCTAGAATTTTGTTAAGGATTTTTGCATCTATGTTCATCAGTGATATTGGCCTGTAGTTTTCTTTTTTTGTGACATCTTTGTCAGGTTTTGGTATTAGGATGATGGTGGCCTCATAGAATGAGTTTGGAAGTTTACCTTCCTCTGCAATTTTCTGGAAGAGTTTGAGTAGGATAGGTGTTAGCTCTTCTCTAAATTTTTGGTAGAATTCAGCTGTGAAGCCGTCTGGACCTGGGCTTTTGTTTGCTGGAAGATTTCTGATTACAGTTTCAATTTCTGTGCTTGTGATGGGTCTGTTAAGATTTTCTATTTCTTCCTGGTCCAGTTTTGGCCAGTCTGGGTTTGATGCACAATACTGGATGCTTGGGGCTGGTGCACTGGGACAACCCAGAGGGATGGTACAGGGAGGGAGGAGGGAGGAGGGTTCAGGATAGGGAACACGTGTATACCTGTGGCAGATTCATGTTGATATATGGCAAAACCAATACAATATTGTAAAGTTAAAGAAAATAAAATAAAAAAACAACTTGAGCTTGAAGGTGGTACAGCAAGATCTTTTAAGTATAGAAAAGTTAAAAACAAACAAACAAATTTTTTTAACAAATTATGAATATAATGGCATTTTTTTCTGCCCATGAGGGAAAAAAAAAAAAACTTTTTAAAGATATCCAAAGTTAAAGGAATTGATCTGCAGCATACTTGCACAACAAGAAATGTAAAATGAAAAACTTCAAACAAAAAATATCATAGCAAATGTAGTTCTCAGTTCAGTTAAGTTACTCAGTCTTGTCCAACTCTTTGCAACCCCATAGACTGCAGCATGCCAGGCCTCCCTGTCCATTGTCAACTCCTGGAGCTTGCTCAAACTCATGTCCATTGAGTTGGTGATGCCAACCAACCATCTGATCCCCTGTCATCCCCGTCTCCTCCTGCCTTCAATCTTTCCCAGCATCAGGGTCTTTTCAAATGAGTCAGCTCTTTGCATCAGGTGGCCAAATTATTGGAGTTTCAGCATCAGCATCAGTCCTTCCAATGAATATTCAGGACTGATTTCCTTTAGGATGGACTGGTTGGATCTCCTTGCTGTCCTAGAGACTCTCAAGAGTCTTCCCTAACACCGCAGTTCAAAAGCATCCTTTTCGGTGCTCAGCTTTCTTTATAGTCCAACTGTCACATCCATACATGACTACTGGAAAAATCATAGGTTTGACTAGATGAGCCTTTTTTGGCAAAGTAATTTCTCTGCTTTTTAATATGCTGTCTAAGTTGGTCATAACTTTTCTTCCAAGGAGCAAGCATCTTTTAATTTCATGGCTGCAGCCACTATCTGCAGTGATTTTGGAGCCCAAAATAATAAAGTCTGTCACTGTTTCCACATCTATTTGCCATGAAGTGATGGGACCAGATGGCATGATCTTAGTGTTTGGGTTTTTTTTTTTTTTTTTCCCCCTTTCTGTTTTCCTAATTTATTTATTTTTTAAAATTGAAGGATAGTTGCTTTATAGAATTTTGTTGTTTTCTGTCAAACATCAACATGAATCAATGTTGGGTTTTAAGCCAGCTTTTTCACTCTCCTCTTTCACTTTCATCAAGAGGCTTTCTAGTTCCTCTTCCCTTTCTGCCATAAAGTTGGTATCATCTGTATATCTGAGGTTATTAATATTTCTCCCAGAAATCTTGATTCCAGCTGGTGCTTCATCCAGCCCGTCATTTCACATGATGTACTCTGCATCATGTTAAATAAGCAAGGTGACACTATGCAGCCTTGACATGCTCCTTTCTCACTTTGGAACCAGTCTGATACCTCATGTCCAGTTCTAAGTGTTGCTTCTTGACCTACATACAGATTTCTCAGGAGTCAGTTAAGGTGGTCCGGTATTCCCATCACTTTAAGAATTTTCCACAGTTTGTTGTGATCCACACAGTCAAAGGCTTAAGAATAGTCAATGAAGCAGAAGTAGATGCTTTCCTGGAATTCTCTTGATTGGTTTTACAGGTTTCTACTGAAATAAAAAACTTATTAAATGGTATTCTTAAGATGTGTATAGTTCATTACATGTCATTTATACCTAAATACAGTGGCACCCCACTCCAGTACTCTTGCCTGGGAAATCTCATGGATGGAGGAGCCTGGTAAGGCTGCAGTCCATGGGGTCGCTAAGAGTTGGATACAACTGAACAATTTCATTTTCACTTTTCACTTTCATGCATTGGAGAAGGGAATGGCAACCCACTCCAGTGTTCTTGCCTGGAGAATCCCAGGGACAGTGGAGCCTGGTGGGCTGCTGTCTATGGGGTCGCACAGAGTCGGACACGACTGAAGTGACTTAGCAGTAGCAGCAGCACAGATGCTTTTGAAAAGCAGTATAAAGAAGCGAGTGGAGGTAAACCTAAATGTGTAGATTAGAGAATGATTGTGACTGGGCCTTGAATACTGTGGCATTGTAACTTTGTTCTTTGCGCCGTGTTTTTTCAAACCAAACAGGTGAGTGAGTATGGCTATAGGCATATTACTTGTTTTACATGGACCAGCATTGCCTTATACATGTAGTGATAAGATTGTTTTCAATAAGAACTTCTTCAGTTAAAAAGCAGTGTTGGGAATCATTACCTTGTTAATAGAGGAAAACATAGTCAGCATTGCCTGAATGTGAGAATAGTGGTGTCTATTCATTTCTCCATTTCTCTTTTTCTTCTTATACTTGCTCTATAACCATTCAGTAAGACAGCCAGGAAAAATAAATCCCATGTTCTCTATGCTCCTAAAATACTTTTTACTATTCTTCTAAATGGAATAGATGTTAAATTATGTTTTTGATGATTATTATTCCTAAGATCTGTGAGGGTTCATGAATTCCTGATGTTAACTCAATTTTGAAATAGTTTTCATTTTATTAACTGTAGAGACTATATTTGTACTGTAATTGTATCCAATTCTTATTATATAGGGCTTTCCCTAGGAGTTACCAACTTTCAGTGCAGGAGACCAGGGTTTGATGCCTGGGTCAGGAAGATCCCCTGGAGAAGAAAAGGGCAACCCACTCCAGTATTCATGCCTGGAAAATCCTAGGGATGGGGAAGCCTGGAGGGCTACAGTCCATGCGGGTCGCAAGAGTCTATATATATCATTTTATAAACAAATTCAGCCTGCCCAACTGTATTTTAATATAGTCCTTATTATCTTTCCTTCAAAGAAACTAACTTGAAATTTTAAACAGTTAAATGTATTTTCCAAAGATTATAAAGCCAGAAGAATAAACTAGATTAGAATACGAATCTATGTGTATGCAATTTCTTCTGTCTTCTAAACAGTGTTTGCAAAACTTGGTTGCCTGAGTCATTACTAAGTATATAATTACAATGAGTTTCACAAAATAAGGGTTACACTTTCCAATTAGGAAAAGAAAAAGCTGAATAGTAAGTTGAGTGTTTGTATATTAAAGACCCAGTTCACTCCAAAAGAAAAAGAAATCTGCTTCTATTTTTTAGCTCAGCATTCCATAAACTTATTTGATGAGTCCTTTATAAAACATCATTTAATATAGCATGGCTTATTAGTTTTCTGCAACACACAGTTTGAGGAACACTGATGCTAGAGCATTTCAGCATATGCTATTTACAAATCACCTATATATAAACAGTAGGAGACAATGTTCCAAGTGACAAGATAATTAGTATTAATTACTTGTAGATCATGCCCAGAATATTAATTTGAATAAAGACTGTGAAGGACAGGGAGGCCTGGCATGCTGCAGTCCATGGGAACACAAAGATTTGAACAATCTTTTGAGCGAGTGAACAATACGTTTTCAAACTTTTGACAAACATTCCCTAATCATTACTTCTTAAACCAGGAGCCAAAAGACTCCAAATCACAAATAAGGAAATATTTCAAGTAGAAACAAGTGATTAAGACACCCAACTCTCACTAAGAAATCAAAGCAAGAATGAAAGTATTCTAGAGCATTTAAGATATTTCATGCCCTAGAAATGACTTGAATTGAGATTTTAGGGAAGTGAGGAATTACAGACAGTAAGTTAAGAAGATACATGTTCCATGTTTGAAAAAGGAAAGTTGGATTAGCTGTAACAGGGTTCTGTTTTTAAGATGATAAGATTTAAGGATAGCTATTGACAGAAAAGGAGTTTAGGAGAGACACAGCAATTAAAGTTGTTAAAGACATATACACACAAAAAAGCAAGCTCTAGCAAGGGTCAAGAATGAGTTGAATGTAAACTGCAGGTGAAGTCATATGTGGCTGGGAGATTATACATTAATTCACTATTTTTAGAGAACTATTTAGCTATATAAAATAAGAAATTCAATTGTTAGTCAGGCCTTTGGCCTCAACACAATTTGATAATTTGTCCTAAGTAAATAATTCAAAGGACAAAGATTTTTACACAGACACTTTTGCTACATTGTTATTTATAATAGTGGAACATATATTCTTTGGTTTCCATGTATCTTTTGGATAAGGAGTAGAATACTCAATTCCTCTCTGTACTCAACAAAGATCCATCTAGTCAAAGCTATGGTTTTCCCAGTAGTCATGTATAGATGTGAGAATTGGACTGTGAAGAAAGCTGAGTGCCGAAGAATTGATGCTTTTGAACTGTGGTGTTGGAAAAGACTCTTGAGAGTCCCTTGGACTGCAAGGAGATCCAACCAGTCCATTCTGAAGATCAGCCCTGGGTTTTCTTTGGAAGGAATGATGCTAAAGCTGAAACTCCAGTACTTTGGCCACCTCATGTGAAGAGTTGACTCATAGGAAAAGACTCTGATGCTGGGAGGGATTGGGGGCAGGAGAAGGGCACGAGAAAGTATGAGATGGCTGGATGGCATCACTGACTCCATGGACGTGAGTCTGGGTGAACTCCGGGAGTTGGTGATGGACAGGGAGGCCTGGCATGCTGCAATTCATGGGGTCACAAAGATTCGGACATAACTGAGCAACTGAACTGAACTGAATGTACAACTTATTAATATTGAGTAATACTAAATAATTAATACTTTGATACTTTAAATAATCATTTGTGCTCTAGACAAAAATATAATTATATTCAATGTAAAACTGATTGTTGTTTTTATATCAAAATTAATTTTTGAAGGTGCTAACGCCCTGCATTTAAATGAGATATTTTAACATTTTATTATTATTCTAATTCTAATTATTATTCCAATGCTGATTTTGACATAAGTCTTTAGAGATTTCCTTCTCTGAAGACCTTCCCAATCCGGGGATCGAACCTGGGTTTCCGACATTGCAGGCAGACATTTTGCCTTCTGAGTCACTAGGGAAGCCCATCCTAACAATACAACAGTAATTTTACTAACTTACTTTCATTCTAGTTCAGTTCAGTTCAGTTCAGTTCGGTTGCTCAGTCGTGTCCAACTCTTTCTGACCCCATGAATTGCAACACTCCAGGCCTCCCTGTCCATCACCAACTCCCGGAGTTCAACCAGACTCACATCCATCGAGTCCGTGATGCCATCCAGCCATTTCATCCTCTCTCGTCCCCTTATTCTCCTGCCCCCAATCCCTCCCAGCATCAGAGTCTTTTCCGATGAGTCAACTCTTCACATGAGGTGGCCAAAGTACTGGAGTTTCAGCTTTAGCATCAGTCCTTCCAAAGAAATCCCAGGGCTGATCTCCTTCAGAATGGACTGGTTGGATCTCCTTGCAGTCCAAGGGACTCTCAAGAGTCTTCTCCAACACCACAGTTCAAAAGCATCAATTCTTCAGTGCCCAGCTTTCTTCACAGTCCAACTCTCACATCCATACATGACCACAGGAGAAACAATAGCCTTGACTAGACGGGCCTTTGTTGGCAAAGTAATGTCTCTGCTTTTCAATATGCTATCTAGGTTGGTCATAACTTTTCTTCCAAGGAGTAAGCATCTTTTAATTTCATGGCTGCAGTCACCATCTGCAGTGATTTTGGAGCCCAAAATAATAAAGTGTGACACTGTTTCCACTGTTTCCCCATCTATTTCCCATGAAGTGATGGGACCAGATGCCATGATCTTCGTTTTCTCTATGTTGAGCTTTAAGCCAACTTTTTCACTCTCCACTTTCACTTTCATCAAGAGGATTTTGAGTTCCTCTTCAATTTCTGCCATAAGGGTTGTGTCATCTGCATATCTGAGGTTATTGGTATTTCTCCTGGCAATCTTGATTCCAGCTTGTGCTTCTTCCAGCCCATCATTTCTCATGATATACTCTGCATATAAGTTAAATAAGCAGGGTGACAGTATACAGCCTTGACGTACTCCTTTTCCTATTTGGAACCAGTCTTTGTTCCATATCCAGTTCTAACTGTTCCTTCCTGACCTGCATATAGGTTTTTCAAGAGGCAGGTCAGGTGGTCTGGTATTTTCATCTTTTTCAGAATTTTCCAGTTTATTGTGACCCACACAAAGGCTTTGGCATAGTCGATAAAGCAGAAATAGATGTTTTTCTGGAACTCTCTTGATTTTTCCATGATCCAGTGGATGTTGGCAATTTGATCTCTGGTTCCTCTGCCTTTTATCAAACCATCTTGCACATTTGGAAGTTCACGGTTCACATATTGCTGAAACCTGGCTTGAAGAATTTTGAGCTCTGATTCCAGGATTCACTTAAAAACATAGCCATCTGATGTCAGTCAAGATTGTATGATATAGGTATCAGTGTATTCTATATCAGAAAATATGGCATTCCAACTGCATGTATTCATATACTACTCTGGCTGAGTTCCTTGGCCTTAAGGTCAAAAGCTTTACTTCTTACCAAAGAGCAGTTGCCTTGTATATAAAGTTCATTCTCATATTTTGAAATGTGATGTCCTACATCAATATGTTTGGCTTTTACCTGGCAAAAATTACCTATCTTTCCTGACCAAAAATACCTGTCTGAGGTTTTATCAATATGGCTTATGGCCCTACTTGTTGCTGAGGTTGTTGATCTATGTCTTGTCAGTATGCCATAATTAGCAGGATCATGTGGAGGTTTCATACATAGAGATGAAGGCTACATTCTGCATTGTTAGTGCTTTTCTTTAGATCATTTGGCTTATTCATCATTTTGAAACATGCAGTTAACCATTCTCACCCACAGGGATTACTGAGTGTCAGTATCAATGGTAACTCATCCTCTAGCCCCTTCCCCAACAATAAAAGTCATTACACTTTCACCATGATTTCCAATCTAGGAAACCTTTAGAAATGATCTGTTAAACTTATTTCCATGCCAATATTATTGTGGATCCTAACCAGTTGCTGTTTTATGTATTTTATATACTAAATTTCATTTGAAATAATGTTTAATCTCAAACAATGATACTATGGGCAAAAATTTTAGGTAGAAGAAATCTTTGGGTTATTTTACATCTTAAATCACACTAGAATTATCACCTACTTTATGTAAATATAATCAAAATAATAATCATTATTTATGGGGAAAAAGTAAAACCGAAAAATATTGTATTGCAATTGTAGACTTACACTCTCTTTCATTTCAATAGTGTTATATCAGGAAATTGATTGACTAGGTGTGACTTTGTTTCTGTTTTAACTGAGAAATACTGTGATTAGTTTTATAAGACCATGAATTTGTAATTTTGCCAAATGGCAAGCTTATGCAAATTCTCCAGAAATGTTAATTTTTTTTTCCTAATGATAATTATAGTTTCTATGTCTTAAGTATATGTCATGTCCCTGGCACTGTGGATATATTGTCTAATTAATTTTTCAGACAACCTCATGAGAAACTTTATTGCCATCCCCACATGTAGATAAGACAATCAAAGAGAAGTTAAATAATTTGATAAAGATCATTCAGCTAATAAGAGTGAAAGTCAATATTTGAAGGGAGACATGGTTGAGTCCAAAGTTGGTGTGTCCTTCCATTACATTATTCTTCCTCTGTCTGGTGGTTTGAGAGAGAAAGAGAGTATGAAGAAGAGTGTTTTACCTTTGGTGGATACTTAGAGGCTAGAGTAAAACATACACATACACATACACATACACACACACATCACACACTCACACATTATCACAAATATTCTTTAAATTTTGAATTAAAATATATGCATATATTTTCTAAGTATATATGTGACTATGTATATGTTTGCATATATATGTATATATTCATTAAATGTTAAGGTTTTAAGCATTGTTAAATACTTTGAAACAAAAATTAAATTATTTGTAGCTAACTTATTTACTCAATGATACAGTTTTGCTTTGGAGAATGCAATGGCACCCCACTCCAGTACTCTTGCTTGGAAAATCCCATGGATGGAGGACCCTGGCAGGCTGCAGTCCATGGTGTCATGAAGAGTCATACACGACTGCGTGACTTCACTTCCACTTTTCACTTTCATGCATTGGAGAAGGAAATGGCAACCCACTCCAGTGTTCTTGCCTGGAGAATCCCAGGGACGGGGGAACCTGGTGGACTGCCATCTATGGGGTCGCACAGAGTTGGACATGACTGAATCCACTTAGCAGCAGCAGCAGCAGCAGCAGCACAGTTTTGCTTGGAAAAAAAACAGATTTTTCTCAGTGCTTCTAGACTGCTTCATGCTTCACTGTTCTCAAAGAAACTTATACTTTTGAAGACAGTCTTGCAAAATTTGAATACACATTATGATCATAGATCCCTCTGATATTCAGGAAGCTTTTTCAGTTTTCTCACTTCTTCGGCATAACAAGATTCCATAAAAAGCACATGGTTACAAAGTGTTGATTAGATCAGATCAAGTTGGGTGGAATGGGTAACACCTCGGAAGACAGACCACATTAGAAATCAAAATAACTTCAGAAATTTTGGAAAGTAGCCATAAACAAACAGGATAAACTGGTATCTCCTGATAAAGAAGTAAAACTGAGAAAGCAAACTGAAAATTGCATATGATTAGTTACTTGTGTCTTTCAAGCAGAAAAAAGGAAAGCCCAAGGTGCCGCTAATATAATCCATCTGCTTTAATGCACAGACTTTTGCATATTCCCCAGTCCTTTGGGATGGGGGGTGAATGTAGTGTGCTTGCAATCTCAGTGACTTTGTCAGTGCTGACCTCCTCTCAGCTCCTGGCAGTGACCATACTGGCACCAACACAGAACTGCTCACTATGCAAAATCCGCTGAGAGTATAATGCAGTGGAATATCATAGCTTCTTTCCACATTAGCAAGTGGAATTTGAAATTCTTCTTTCATAATTCTAAACTTGGTGGTTGAAAAGCACGGAATCAGAAAGCTCTCTTTTGCCATCATGTGAGTGATAGTAACAATTATTAGCATTTATTAACAATTTTAATAGTAGCTAAATGTTACAGAGGGCTTTCTAGGTCTTGTTGTCTTTTCTGCATGAGTACTTCATGGTGTCAGCACTATTTTACAAAGGTAAAATGACCGCCTCGGGGAAACTTACCTGAGGTTTTTAAAGAAATTAAATATTAATGTCATGGTGATCTGGTAGGGGTTGGAGTCAGGATTCAACACAGGTGTGTGCTGGGTACAGACTCTACATTCCAAACATCTCCTGCCATTGGCTTCTCTGCATCTCCTCAAATACATACTTTCTGTGACAGAGGGATTCAAGTAATCTCCCCTTCAGTTGGTATCTTCTGGATCTTAGGGTTTCTAGGGTGCCCAAGGGATTCCTCTCCAGTGCCTTGTACCTGCCAACCCAGTTCTTCCTCCAGTACAATCTGCTTTCCACTAATGACTTTTTCTGATTAGGACACCTGAGGAAAATTTTGCCTACCCTCCTTTGATTGAACATTTTTACCCTCCACTCAGGTCTGAGAATAGAAGTTATTCTTTCCACCTTTGAGTCCTCCCTCCTTGGTCTCCTGATGCTATTTCACCTAATATAAAAATGCTGTGCGTGTGTGCTTACGTGGTAAATTGCTTCAATCATGTCCCTCTCTTTGTGACCCCGTGGACTGTAACCCACCAGACTCCTCTGCCCATGGAATTCTCCAAGCAAGAATATGGAGTGGGTTTCATGCGCTCCTCCAGGGTATAAAAATGCTATGGAATATTTTACCTTTCTTCCTAGGGTGATTTGTACTAAATGAGAAAAATTAAAGGCCTCAGAAGTGAAATAATCCAACGATTACATGGAAAAACAAATTCTTAAATTGGGGGGAAGTCAAGCCCTGGATAAAAAACTAAATATCAAAAGGGAAAAAAGATATAAGGGCAAGTGAATATTTTAAGACACATTATAGTAATGGGCTACCAGATTGTATTTTCATTAATAACACATAATGGGGGGGGGGAGAGCAAATTAGCCAAGGTGGCCTGTATAGGCTCTCTCACCCCACATTTTGTAAAAGATGACTAGTAACCCCTGAGCGCGTTTGTAGCACCGCGCATGCGTATCAGGAGCTACTCGCTGCGTCAGGATCTGCTTTCGTGCGAAATGCCTGTAGGAGCTTCACCGTGAAGGCCCTGGCTGCTGCTGCGCTGGAGCTGCACTGGAGTACGAGGTTATGTTTTGGCTGTTATTGTTGTTATGGCTGTTGCTACAGCTGCAGCATCAGCCAGGAGAGAGGCTGTGTTCCAGCTGCCATGCCAGCCAGGAGAGAGTAACCTGTCTGCAGTTCCTGTGGCTCCTGTGTCTTCTTCCCGCCTCTTAGCTCACACTTTGCCTACGCAGGGTTCAACGAACAGTGCAGGCCGTGTGAACAGCAACACAGTTGGTGCTGTGAACAGGAATACACAGAAGAAATCACAAGCTAAAATTAATCCGTGTAATAAGTGCTTACAATGTATCAGCCATTTGGCTAGATGCTGGAGGTGGTGGTGGTGGAGGTAGTGAACCAAAGCCCCTGCCCTCAGAGAGCCTAGGAGGATCCAACATCAGTGAGGTGTAATTAGAATAAATGTAACAAATAATAGTGGCCAGCAGGGAACACTAATAGTGACTATGGGAGGTGATACCCATATGGGAGGTGATTTAATCCCAGGAATTACAGAGGAGAATTTCTTTGGTAAATGATGTTTGAGTCAAATCTTTTCAGGAATAACTTCAATAACCATGTTTCTGACCCACCTAACACACTGATCTCTTAGTTGTTTGATATCTTTATGACTGATAATAAAAAGGCAATATGCCCCAAAACAGTTGATTTATGATATGTAGAAGTTAGATAAGAAATTATTATAGGGGTTATCAGTAATAATAAACACAAAAGGTTCTGAAAACTTTATCTTTAGCCCAGTATTATCTTTCTGCATGACTCAATAAATACAATCAACTCTAGAGTTCAATCTGTATAAAATGAAGAAATCGCATGCAACTTCTAAGGTGGCTTATTCTTTCCTTATCAAAAGAGGGTCTGAAAAACTGGAAGAATTTCTCTTTCCATGTTATGCATGACACTTCTTGCCAAACTCTTGATCTCATTATTACTGGAAACTTCTTTCCCCCATAGAATAAGCCTACCATTTCCAAATTTATAGCAGTAGCTCAGGCATTTTTCAGAGCTATAGGTCTGTAATTCAACTTGTTTTTTCAACATCTAGACTACATCTGTCACACAAACTAAGATGTTCAAAAGTGAGATAACTATTTATCTGTCCTCAAATTTACTTCACTATGTCACCTGATGCAAAGAACTGACTTATTGGAAAAGACCCTGATGCTGGGAAAGATTGAAGACAGAAGGAGAAGGGGACGTCAGAGGATGAGATGAAGGTATGGCATCACTAACTCGATGGACATGAGTTTGAGTAAGCTCTGGTGGTTGGTGATGGACAGGGAGGCCTGGTGTGCTGCAGTCCATGGGGTCGCAAAGAGTCAGACACGACTGAGCAACTGAACTTACTTCACTTGTCCCTCCTTTCAGTCCCAACAAGGAATTACAGATAGCTGTTATTTGTTCCTTTTAAATAGCTTTGAAATTTGAAATAAAATGGAGTCATTTTGATCTTGAGTGGCCTCTGCCTTCAAGGGCTTGAAGCAGGGCTTGGGTTCGCAGCCAGAGACTGGGCTGGGTCATGAAAACACCAGTTCCTAGCAACTAGACTAGTGATCAGTGACAAGGGCCCTGGCCCTTCAGCTTTGCAATAAAAAATTCCCATAAAAATGGAAAGTAGCAAATCAAGCAGAGTATTTATTAGGAGGAAAAAGAGTATAGTACATATGGATAGATCCAGGGGCAGACTCAGAGGGAGCATCCTTGAGTCATGCCCGAGTGGCAGTTTGAATTATTTTTATGGGGGATTCCTGGTTTCCTTTGGCCAATCTTTTGATTTGCCTGGATCATAGTCCATATTTGATATATCTCAGGATCCTCTCATGTGTGTACACACATCTCTTAGCCAAGATATATTTTAGCAAAAAGGGGTCTGGGTAGAATACCCCTTGGCATAACTCCCCTTTGGCCTCTAAGGGGCCTTTACTATGTATATGCGCTCAGAGCAGTCTCCTGATGTCTAGAACTAGAAATATATGGTCTGGCCAGGGCCTAGCTTCCTCATTTAATTGCCCTGATATTGGCTTGGAGTTTCAGTCAATAGGAAATGAATTTCCAATTGCTTTACCCTTGAGGGGGGTGTTCCCATCTGCCTCCTGCCTCAATTTATGTCAAGGGGTTTTAAAATAGAGCTGGGAAGAGATTAATAAAGTGGACAATCCACACATCCCCCCCGGGTGGAACCACAAACTTTTGAAAAGGGCCAGATCACAAATATTCCAAGGATTCTGCAAGAACACCTACAGCTTGTACCAAAAACGGTCTTCTATCTCCCTTTAGCACTCCGGTTGTGTTTAGCCAAGACTAGCTTCTGCATCCAACGCCAGTTAAAATTCTTTGCAATGCAAAATTCCTTCCTTTGCCTTTAAAAGACCTAGTTTTTACACCCTAGTGGAACACTATTTCAGTTGTTACCCAAAACTGTGTGCCTCAAATTGCAATTCATTGTCCTCAAATAAAAGACTTTTGCTCAATGGTTGCCTCCTAGGTTTATTTAGGTTGATACGCAAGGTGTAGAGGTGGGACCTAAAGCAATCTCACCGCCTCGGATGTAGGCTGGAATTAATGTGCTGTTTACAGGGCCTGTCGTGCTCACCATTCCCTGGAACTGTCGTTCCCTTTGAATGTGAGTCCTCTGAGGCTCCAGTGTCCCTTCTTTCATTTGAGGTTATGGTCACAGCCTTTGGGATCAGGCGGGTGCTTCCCCTGGCAGGTGGTTATTTCATAGGTGCCAGGGCTTGAGATTAAGTTACTGAAGTGGATTCCCCATGGAGGAATACCCTGACTTCTGTATATGTGTCTTTAATCATGACTGTACTCTTCTAAGTTCCGCTGATAGGATTATGCTCCCTCAGAGACCTGAACTGGTCTTATGCTTAAAAACTGTGGCCCTTCACCCTTCACCTTATAAATTTCTGTCTGGACCAAACAATAGCCCCAAATATGATTTTCCATTCCAGTGGCCACAATGTGGCTCTTTGGAAGTCTCCATAATTAAAAGCTGTGCACCAGCCATTTTCCTCTATGTGTGCAAAAAGAAGGGAATGCCAAGTGCTTACTCCAAGTCATGGAGATCAGCACTAATGCCTTAGCTATTAATATTACAGTGAACAATCAGATCTTTAGCCAGAGATATTCCCAATGTAGGAGGACCATTTAAGTAGCATCAACCCTTACAAAATCAACTGAGGAAATAGTTATTGGCTCTCCATTCATCATCTTTTGCCCATACAGTAGCATCTTTGCTCAATTCTCATTATTCTCAACACCTTTCAGTAAGCCAACTTGCCTCATGTGAAATAGTGTTACTAAGTTTACCTCATATTACTGTTTTCCTCTGCAGTAACCTCAACCTTGCAAGTTTCATCTCTTTCAGTTCACTTCAGTCCCTCAGTCTCACCTGACTCTTTGTGACCCCATGGACTGCAGCATGCCAGGCTTCCCTGTCCAATACCAACTCCTGGAGTTTACTCAAACTCATGTTCATTGAGTAATGCCATCCAACCATCCCATCCTCTGTCATCCTCTTCTCCTCCCACCTTCAATCTTTCCCATCATCAGGGTCTTTTCAAATGAGTCAGCTCTTTGCATCAGGTGGCCAGATTATTGGAGTTTCAGCTTCAACATCAGTCCTTCCAATGAACACCCAGGACTGATCTCATTTAGAATGGAAGTGTTGGATCTCCGTGGTGTCCAAGGGACTCTCAAGAGTCTTCTCCAACACCACAGTTTAAAGGCATCAATTCTTCAGTGCTCAGCTTTCCTTGTAGTCCAACTCTCACACCCATACATGACCACTGGAAAAACCATAGCCTTGACTAGACGGACTTTTGTTGGCAAAGTAATGTCTCATCACTTGACCTACTGACAAAACTCCTTATGACTGACTGGCTCTGACTGATCAGTTATTAATCACTAGAGCTAATTTATAAGAAATTCCTATTGCTAATGCTATAATTTCATGGCTTATTGATGATGGCTCTTACTTGGAAAATGGTGAGGTATAACACTGTGCTGGTCATGCTATCATCTCCTCCTTTGTAGTAATAGAAACAGCTTCACTGCTTACCTCTACTTCAGTGCAACAGGCAGAGAACTCCATTCTTTAACTTGAGCATGCACCCTAGCAGAAAGCAAAACTATGAGTTTCCATACGGATAATCACAATGTGTTGGGAGCAGTTCATGATTTTGGCATACTCTGGAAGCAAAGATAATTATTGACCTTTGGAGAAAACCAGATTATGAATGGAAATTGGACAAACAAATTGTTGGGATCAAACCAACTTTTATCTATCCTAGTCATTGTTAAAGTGCCTGGGCATGAAAAATTAAATTTAGATGAAATCAAAGGAAATAATTTGGCTGATGAGGCTGCAAGGACAACTGCCTTATAAGCCATCCAACCGAAAACTGAAAAGTTATGGTAAATTTTGACTACGTTTCTAAACATGAGTCATTGAAAATGACAAAAGATGCCAATCTAAGGCATCACATTAAAAATACTTTATTGGACTGATAACAGTTGTAGTTTTAGCCTGCTAATTAATTTATGGGCTTCCCTGGTGGCTCATATGGTAAAGCCTCTGCCTGCAATGTGGGAGACCTGGATTCAATCCCTGAATTAGGAAGATCCCCTGGAGAGAGAAATGGCAACCCACTCCAGTACTCTTGCCTGGAAAATTCCATGGACAGAGGAGCTTGGTAGGCTACAGTCCATGGCATCACAAAGAATCTGACATGACTGAAAGACTTCACTTTCATCTTCAATTAATTTATAGTATAGCCCAAAGAGAAGATTTGCCTTGCCAGCGTCCTTGAAAAGAGTCTTGATGAAATGACTTATCAGATGATCCAAAGGGTGGCAGATAAGCTTGGAATTTTCATGAAATATACTGGTGGGGAAATATTTCTAAGGCAACAAAGAAGGCACAGTTAACTAGTGCTGTCTGTCCTGTGTACATCCCAGGGAAAACTATTCAAACTGCCCTTGGACATTCTGACTTGCCTAAAGGGATTTTTTAGGTATGTCAAATGGATTTTATCCAGTAGTTTGCTTCCCAAAGCTACAAATGTAGTTTTGTTACAGTTTACATATTTTCTCTTTCAATTGGAGAATTCCCTTGGCAAGGGGCTACCACTTTGGCTGTTGTAAAAATATTCTTAGAAAAGATGATACCCACCTGGATGTGTCCTTGGAACTGCAACGTAACTGGGAAACATGTTTTACTGGCCATGTTATGAGATAGATCTGTGAGATTTGGTACATTCTACAACATTTGTATTGTGCCTTTCATCCTCAGTCTTCTGGAGTGATGGAAAGAAAGAAATGGCATCATTACGACTCAACTGGCAAAATTTACAGAGACCTTGAAATTGGCTTGGCCTAAGGCATTTCCCCTGGTCTTTTTAAATCTGAAAGTTATCCCCTTTGGGAAACACAAGCTATCAGAATTTGAAATTATTGCTGGCCGACCTATGCATTTGGCTCTCTCTGTCCTTCAACTAATTAAAAACGACATGCTTGACTATTGCAAAGCACTAATTATAGCTTTATGTAAAAATGCTACCCAGATAGCACTATTTCCACAGTGTGGTCCTAGGAGATGAAGACAAACATCACATTCTACAACCATTTTGTTTTTTAAAAGATTTTTTACAAGGTAGATGGAAAGGACCATATTAGGTACTTATAATTAATCCTTGTGCTGCAAAGCCTAAAGGTGTTGATTCTTGGATTTATATTTCTCATTTAAAGAAGGCTCCAAAACCTAACTGGAATTCTGAAACAATTGGAGAAAAAAACTAACCAGGAAGTGAGACAGATGATATATTGATTTGACAGCTTTCCCAAGATTCAGGACAGACACATTGTTTTAACCTTATTGCTGATCCATTTCATGATAGATATGCTCTATGACATTGATAAATGTACTGAGTTTGATAATACTAATTTAACATTGTTATTAAGAAAGACCCACTCAGTTGGCTGGTGGTTTCAGAATATCACTTAAATGGCTTCCTTCATGGCATCCAAGATGGTGACTAGTCAACATTTTGTTGAAATCTGTTTAATATTAGTTGAAGTTTTTACGTTTCATGAAGGTTCTGCTTTTGGTAAATGGGAGATAATACTCTAGAGAATGATTCCTAAACTATATTCCTAAACTGTAGAAATGGGGGAAATCTCTCATTGCTGGGTATGCCTCCAAAAACCATGATCATCCATATCTAAGGACCTCCTAATTATACACACCACTAATTTCTCCTTGGTTCCCAAAGATATGGTAGACTTTATACATTAGCCCTTAAAACCTGCTTAGAGAGTAAAATTATTTGATCTGGTATTTCCACTTTTTTTTTGGTTGTCAATGCCACAGAACATTTCTCCAAAGCCCTTACTCATTTAACATTATGGCCACCTGACCTCTCCCACTTTTCCTTTGCTTCTAGCATCAAGCAAATGGCTGACCAAAATTTGTAAGAATAGTGATTTCATTTGTCTTTGTCAAGCCTTTTGTCACACTAGAGCAAGACAATTGTCAGCTGGCTCTTAATGGGCTGCAATGGCCACACTGATCTTTGGCTGGATAGCATTCTGAAGTTTATACCTGTCAATGAAAACATGAAAAATCACACCCTTGACCATGTAGTATGTGTCCTTTGATTTCAAGTTCTTGTTAAGAAAAAAAAAGATCCAGCCACAATATTACAGCCCTAGCTGAGACTTGGCAGACAGCTTTTTATACCTTATCTATTATCCACTGATTATCATTACCAAAGTATTTGTTTCCTGGATTGGTTAAGTCCATAAACCCTGTTGATATATTATTTACTGCTAGCCATAATTAAATAAGCAAATTCTACCACTTCACGTGGCTCAATGAAAAATACATCTGGATTCCCTAGCAAAGGTTGTATTAGATAGTCAAATAATTCTGGATTATCACTTTGCAGAATAGAGGGCAACTACATCCAAAACGTCCTATTGTACATGTATCCATACTTTTGACAAAGCTGAGGTAGAGCTCACAAAAATTAGAACAATACAATAAGACAAGACCTTTCTGGTCCAGTGTCTTTTATTGGAACCCTCTGTTTCCTTATTGATATTTTCCATTGGCTTTCTTCAAGTGTGGGTACTTGGATTAATAAGACCAGTCTTCAAAGTGACTTCTCATTGCTTTTAGGTTTAAAGTAAATGTATGCATAAAATGAATCACAGCTTTTGTGAGATCTGATGCATTTCTACTTCATCTTTGGTTTTATTTAGTCTTACCATCCATTCTGCTCCCTCTCTCCCCAATCCTACAGATGTCATTGATCTTCTTTCAAGTTAATTAACACATAATTTTTTTTATTTTTTTAAAGCATCCTTATGACCAACCTAGATAGTATATTAAAAAGCAGAGATATTACTTTGCCAACAAAGGTCCGTCTAGTCAAGGCTAAGGTTTTTCCGGTGGTCATGTATGGATATGAGAGTTGGACTGTGAAGAAAGCTGAGCACTGATGAATTGATGCTTTTGAACTGTGGTTCTGGAGAAGACTCTTGTGAGTCCCTTGAACTGCAAGGAGATCCAACCAGTCCATCCTAAAGGAGATCAGTCCTGGGTGTTCATTGGAAGGACTGATGCTGAAGCTGAAACTCCAATACTTTGGCCAGCTGATACGAAGAGTTGACCATTGGAAAAGACTCTGATACTGGGAGGGATTGGGGGCAGGAGGAGAAGGGGACAACAGAGGATGAGGTGGCTGGATGGCATCACCAACTCGATGCACAGGAGTTTAGGTGAACTCCGGGAGTTGGTGATGGACAGAGAGGCCTGGCGTGCTGCGATTCATGGGGTCACAAAGAGTCAAACACGACTGAGTGACTGAACTGAAATGAACTGAAATGAACTGAAACATACTTTTCCTTTGAAACATTTTTATTCCTTCCCACTCCTTTCACTTTTGAATATTCAGGTCTCAATTTAAATGTCATTTCCACCAAGAAATTCTCCACTGATATCCAAAGCTTGTATTGTCATTGTATTTCTATATATTCATTGACAAATATTTATTAACTGTCACATATGTTCTAGGTGTTGTTGATTTTTGTAATAACTGTCTTAAGGGCAGCAACAAAATGAGGAAAGGTCCCCAAAACTAGAATAATATCTTGCCCATAACATGTGCCAAAAATTATTTGTCAGATGAGTATTTGAGTTACCAAGAATTTAGACAAGCTAAGAAGAGAAATGAGAGAGTTTTAGGTAGAGATTGCAATGTTAGTGAACCATAAATATATACTTAATTAAGGATGAAGAAATGACTATGTGGTTAAATATGATAACAGTATGAGGTCCTTAGTATAACAGATAAAGAAATACATATAGCAAATATTCAGTTCATTTCACTTCAGTACCTCAGTTGTGTCTGACTCTGCGACCCCATGAACCGCAGGATGCCAGGCCTCCCTGTCGACCACCAACTTGCAAAGTTTACTCAAACTCATATCCATTGAGTCGGTGATGCCATCCAACTATCTCATCCTCTGTGTTCCCCTTCTCCTTACTTCAATCTTTCCCAGCATCAGGGTCTTTCCCAGTGAGTCAGCTCTTCACATCAGGTGGCCAAAGTATTGGAGTTTCAGCTTCATCATCAGTCCTTCCAATTCAGGACTGGTCTCCTTTAGGATGGACTGGTTGGATCTCCTTGCAGTCCAAGGGACTCTCAAGAGTCTTCTCCAACACCACAGTTCAAAAGCATCAATTCTTCCGCACTCAGCTTTCTTCACAGTCCAACTCTCACATACATAAATGACCACTGGAAAAACGTGCTCATTGACTAGACAGACCTTTGTTGGCAAAGTAATGTCTCTGCTTTTTAATATGTTGTCTAGGTTCTTCATACGGAGAAGGCAATGGCACCCCACTCCAGTACTCTTGCCTGGAAAATACCATGGATGGAGGAGCCTGGTGGGCTGCAGTCCATGGGGTTGCTGGGAGTTGGACACGACTGAGCGACTTCACTTTCACTTTTCACTTTCATGCATTGGAGAAGGAAATGGCAACCCACTCCAGTGTTCTTGCCTGGAGAATCCCAGGGACAGGGAAGCCTGGTGGGCTGCCGTCCATGGGGTTGCACAGAGTCAGACACGACTAAAGCGACTTAGCAGCAGCAGCAGCAGGTTCTTCATAACTTTCCTTCCAAGGAGAAAGTGTCTTTTATTTTTAAATTTTATTTATTTATTTATTTATTTTAGTAAATGTCTTTTAATTTCATGGTTGCAGTCACCATCTGCAGTGATTTTGGAGCCCCTCAAAATAAAATCTCTCACTGTCTCAACTGTTTCTTATTCTATTTTCCATGAAGTGGTGGGACCAGATACCATGATCTTAGTTTTCTGAATGTTGAGTTTTAAGCCAACTTTTCCACTCTCCTATTTCAATTTCATTAAGGGGCTCTTTAAATCTTCTTAATTTCCTGCCATAAGGGTGGTGTCATCTTCATGTCTGAGGTTTGATATTTTTCCCAACAATCTTGATTCCAGCTTGTGCTTCATCCAGCTCAGCATTTCTCATGATATACTCTGAGTATAAGTTACATAAGCAGCGTGAAAATATACAGCCTTGATGTACTCTTTTTCCTATTTGGAACTAGTCTGTTGTTTCATGTCCAGTTCTAACTGTTGCTTCCTAACCTGCATACAGATTTCTCAAGAGGCAGGTCAGGTGGTCTGGTTTTCCCATCTCTTTCAGAATTTTCCACAGTTTATTGTGATCCACACAGTCAAAGGGTTTGGCATAGTCGATAAAGCAGAAATAGATGTTTTTCTGGAACTCTCTTGCTTTTTCGATGATCCAGTTGATGTTGGTAATTTGATCCCTGGTTCCTCTGCCTTTTCTAAAATGATCTTGAACATCTGGAAGTTCACGGTTCATGTATTGCTAAAGCCTATCTTGGAGAATTTTGAGCATTACTTTACTAGTGCGTGAGATGAGTGCAAATGTGCTGTAGTTTGAGCATTCTTTGGCATTGCCTTTCTTTGGGACTGGGATGAAAACTGACCTTTTCCAGTCCTGTGGCCACTGCGGAGTTTTCCAAATTTTCTGACATATTTAGTGCAACATTTTCACAGCATCATTCTTTAGGATTTGAAATAACTCAACTGGAATTCTATCACCTCCACTAACTTAGTGATGCTTCCTAAGGCCCACTTGACTTCATAATCCAGGATGTCTGGCTCTAGGTGAGTGAGATTTTGTATGTATGTATGTGTATATATATATATATATATATATATATATATATATATATAGTGAGATAGAGAGAGAGAGAGAGAGAGAGAACATACTTATGAAGTGCATCAGTTAAAAATAGGAAGTTGGCAGTAGATAAAATTTATCATAAAATGAGTGGTACATTTGTTTAGTTTTTTTTATGTAAAATCTTGAGAGATATTTAATTTGATGGTAAATATCAAGCAGAGGGCTCTAAATTAAACACAAGAAGATAAAGTTTTACTTCATGGGGAAAAATCCGAGTTGTTGGAGGAAAGAGTGGAACATAGAGCCCAGGTAGCAGAACTCCTGGGTCAGAAACAATAGAAGGAAATCTTTGTGAAACTGGAGGGAAATTAAGAACTTTGTTATTTCTATTGATTTGTTGGAAATAAGGAAACAGAAAATATGTTTTTGAGAAAATGCAGTATCTTACAAAGAAAACAGTATTGTCTGCTGCAAGTAAAGAGGGAAAGCCAGGAAAATGGTAAAGGTTAGAAACAGCCATGAAAGGAAATAGAAGAGGGAACTAACAAGAAACACAAAGAAAGTAACGGTGGAGCAGTACTGAACACAGGGTTGAGGCTGGCAAAAAGTGTTAGAGAGAACTAAGAAAAGAGACAATTATGAACAATTCTCCCATTATCATTTTTGTTATCAGCAGGTTTTTACGATCTTCCATGATCTATTTTAGTCATCTGTGCAAATGAAACTATACAAATGCTTTCATAAAGGTGTGAGCTAAATTAAAATTAACAAGCACATGATTGAAAGGGACAGATAACGTGTTCATCTATTTTCATTTCTACAAATAGCAGAAAGTACTATATGATAATGTATCTATAACCAGACCACTATTAGTCCTTTAAATATGACTCATAGTTTTCTTTCAGGGTATCTTGATTTTCAACATAAATATTTTCTGAAAGCTGGGTGTGTGTTTTAAAGAAAATGAAGTTTGTCTTATTCATGGTTGGGAGATTTGCATGTATTATATGATTGACACAGAAAGAAATATTATGGTGAACAATTTTATGGCAGATATGCCCAAGGGAATTCAGATGAGAGAATTAGTAACAAGGCAAGCAAAGGAAATTCCATATTAAAACTTTGTTAAATGGACGTATAATTCATTAATGATTATATCATTATAAAAATCCATCATGCCACTGTGACTTCTATGGCCTTGCTGAGTAAATTTTACATGACTTTTATGGTCTGAAATTGTGTAAAGTTAAACTTATTTGTGCCCTCAAATGTCAGATATCTTATGGGGCACCAAATAACTGGGATGAAGTCTATAAACCATATTGAATTCTGCAGGCATTTAAAAAATTTATAGAAAAAAATAAAATCATATTCAAGTTCTTTACAGAGCATTTTGTTGATGATAAAACTAATGTATTCACATTAGGAAATTTGGAAAATAAGCACAACACCATGATTTTAATAGCAGTTTCTCCTGTATCTCACCACGTTTGCTTTTCCCATAGGTGGCGTCTTGCTACATATAGCAAACAGGAATTTTACATTACAAACTCACGTGAAATACCTCTGTATATCTTTATTTCTTTTTAATAGACTGTCACTTCTGACTCTAGCCTCTATTTTGCCTGATGATAGTAAATTTGATGTAGCTATTTCAGGTTTATACTTGTTCCTTTTTAAATTTTTGCTTTCTCCAAACTTATTCAGACTTTGGTGGGAAGATATGAGCATGTCCATAACCTCCCTTGAAATTGTTAAGACATAACCCATTCTATCTCAAGGCTAGTTTCACAAGAGAAGAGAAAGCCTTCTAACTTTGCAATATCTCAGTGATATTCATGCCATTTTAAGCTGAATGGGGAAAACAACGCATTGCTTTTCAGTCCTAATTTAAGCAGCTTTCCATGATACAAACAAGATAGTACTCTTGTAAGCCCTGTCTACTGTATTTTGTCTACTGTAATATGGGGAGGTTACTAGTAATCCTTGTTCCTTTTTTTAAAAAAAAACATTTTCTTATTTTATTCAAATACCACTCTGCTTACACATGGTCCAAAAACATCTGAATCATAACACAAATATAATCACATGCTGGGGCTTCCCAGGTGGTTCGGTGGTAAAGAATCTACCTGCCAATGCAGGGGACACAGGAAATGGAGGTTTTATCCCTGGGTTGGGAAGGTCCCCTAGAGGAAGAAATGACAACCTACTCTGATATTCTTGCCTGGAGAATCCCATGGACAGAGGAGCCTGGTGGACCACAGTCCACAGGGTTGCAAAGTGTGGGACAGTGTAGGACATGACTGATGGACTGAGCATACATGCATTCACATATTAAAGACTGGTTTTCAAACATCACAGCCAATGATGCTATGCTTACCTGTGATCTCTTCCCTCCAGTTCATTTCCAAGGGAAACCATACAATATCACAGTTATCCAAGTCTATGCCCCAACCACTAATGCCAAAGAAGCTGAAGTTGAACCGTTCTATGAAGACCTACAAGACCTTCTAGAACTAACACCAAAAAAAAAAAAAAAAGATGTCCATTTCATCATAGGGGACTGGAATGCAAACGGAAGAAGTCAAGAGATACCTGGAGTAACAGGCAAGTTTGGCCTTGGAGTACAAAATGAAGCAGGGCAAAGGCTAAAAGAGTTTTGCCAAGAAAATGCACTGGTCATAGCAAACACCCTCTTCCTGCAAAACAAGTGACGATTCTATACATGGACATCACCAGATGGTCAATACCAAAATCAGATTGGTTATATTCTTTACAACCAAAGATGGAGAAACTTTATACAGTCCATAAAAACAAGACCAGAAGCTGACTGTGACTCAGATCATGAACTCTTTATTGCCAAATTCAGACTTAAACTGAAGAAAGTAGGGAAAACTACTAGACCATTCAGGTATGACCTAAATCAAATCCCTTATGATTATACAGGTGAAGTGACAAATATATTCAAGGTACTAGATTTGATAGAGTGCCTGAAGAACTATCAACAGAGGTTCCTGACATTGTACAGGCAGCAGTGATCAAGACCATCCCCAAGAAAAAAGAAATGAAAAAGGGCAAAATGGTTGTCTGAGGAAGCCTTACAAATAGTTGAGAAAAGAACAGAAGCTAAAGGCAAAGAATAAAAAATAAGATATACCCATCTGAATGCAGAGTTCTAAAGAATAGCAAGGAGAGATAGAATGGGAAAGACTAGAGATTTCTTCAAGAAATTAGAGATACCAAGGGAACATTTCATGCAAAGATGAGCACAATAAAGGACAGAAATGGTATGGATCTAATAGAAGCAGAAGATATTAAGAAGAGGTGAAGTCCATGGGGTCACAGAGTTGGACACGACTGAGCAACTGAGCTAAACTGAACTGAACCACTCCATTGCTCCTTTTGCAAGCTCAGAAAATGTTGATCATGTCTGAAATGAAGAATTTTATATTTTTCAAGTTACTGTCTATTGCATAAAATTTACATTTAGTTTCCTCTGAGTTTTGGCTCTTTTCTGTTTCAAAATGTTCATGATAACAGTTAGAAAACTTCAGTTTTCAAAAATTGTGATCCGGATATGTCCTTATGGGTCATTTTACATTATCTTTTGAGGTATTGCATGCTTTGAATTCAATGAAATAATAAGTCTCCAGTGTCCGAGTCAGGGATTTAACAGGAAAAAACAAATCCCCAAGATTGAGGATTGAAGCTTCTGAAAGATGAACCTGAGAGTCAGGAGCTCCTCCAGTTATCTGAGTCTTCCAGACCAGCAGAAACAGTCCTCCTTACCTTGAGAGGAGTAAGCACCCTTCTCCAAAGACATGACTGCATGGGAGCTTTTTGTCCTCAGACTCTGTCTCTCTTCCTTAGCCTGTAACCAGGGTAAGGTGTTTGCAGAACCAGAGCTCTGAGAGAAATTAGCTTCTGTGTTGAAGGAGTTCCAGGACTTTCCCTAAATTCTAACGAGTGTCCGGTTATTTCCTTACTCCTTAACTATATAATTAGGCTAGACTGGAAGAATATTCATATTGTTTCCCTGCCTTAAAGAACAAGACTATGATCATAGGAAGGGCCAAGTGCTTGCCCTTGAAATTGCAAAATCTTATCAAAATGTCCACTTACAATAAACAGCAAATGTTTGGAGAAATTATGGGGATTAATGCCACCATTAAAGATTTAAGGTGTGGTGCTAAGTATGCTGCTAAGTCACTTCAGTTATGTCCAACTCTGTGTGACCCCATAGACAGCAGCCCATGAGGCTCCCCCATCCCTGGGATTCTCCAGGCAAGAACACTGGAGTGGGTTGCCATTTCCTTCTCCAATGCAGGAAAGTGAAAAGTGAGAGTGAAGTCACTCAGTCGTGTCCAACTCTTAGGGGCCCCATGGACTGCAGCCTACCAGTCTCCTCCATCCATGGGATTTTCCAGGCAAGAGTACTGGAGTGGGTTGCCATTGCCTTCTCCTAAGTATACTCCTGTCCATTTTCCAATTTTACATCTGTAAAAACTAGTTGGAAATCAGTGGAAGGTGATGAACTACAGTGAGCTGAATTAGGTGGAAACACCAACAATAGCTGTCCTATGTTTTAAGTATATTTACTGGTAAATAACATACTGAAATATTACTCTTAATCTGGTAAAATGTTCTCTTCAATCCTTAACAGTGTGAGGCTTAAAGAAGAAAAGTTTACCTTCCCAAAGCAGAAACAGCTGTATGCCTTAAATATTTGGTCCCAGAGCTATGTCATCTCTTTCATCAGATAAAATCTAGTCAGCTGAGACCTTGACTGTCTTGACATTCCTCCAATTATGAAGCTGTTCTATTATACTAATTGCAACATGCTAATTTAACCTAGTAAGCATGAAATGTCAAATACACTAGTTTCCCTGGTAGGACACAAGCCTGCCAGAGAGCTTGAAATAAGCTGCTTGATTTAGTGATCTGCCACTGGGGTGAAGGTTCTCTTCTGACAAATAGTCTGAGATATACTGGGACAATCCATCTGAAGAAAATGAAAAGCCATTACACCTTGCACCTCCCAATATTAAAGAGGAGTCTCAACATTTGGAAGGATATAAAGTACTTGAAGATATTGCCCCAAACCATTGATCAGTGGCTTAACAGACTAGTCATTTCAAATTAAAGCAAATGAGAGTTTTATAAGTTCAGAATGCAACACCAGCTCCTATCACAAAGGTCTTATGATTCAGCTTATGTTCTTCTAACATCCTAAGATGTTTAAGGTATCAATACTGAATAAATGTGCTACATACAGTTTCTTCCTCCAATTCTCAGCAAAGGAGATATAGTGTAGACCCATCTAGAGTTCCACAATAAGTTTGTGCTTTCTTTGGAACACTTTTTTTTTTTTTTTAAGTTACTCAACTAATTTCAACCTCTGCTCAACTCATCTACTGAATTTTTTCATTTCAGTAACTATACATTTAAACTACAGAATTTCTGTATTTTTTGTGTTTGTTTTACTTTCCCATTTTCTATGGAGATGAACTATTTCCTGATTCATTATTTATTCTTTAATTCCTTGAACAGAGTTTAATTTGGAATGGGGTATTTGTAAAGATGATTTGAAAATTTAGTTTGCTAAGTCCAACATCTGGACCTACTTAGAATCAATTCCTATTATCTATATATTTGTTTTTCCTTTATTGAGTACGGATGACATATTTCTGTTTCTTTTGGTATCTTTTGATATCTCATAAAAAATGTAATATAGCAATTATGGATTCAAAATTTCCTCTTTAGAGTTCTGTAGCTGTTATTTCCGGAGAAGGCAATAACTCCAGTACTCCACTCCAGTGGCGTGCACCCCACTCCAGTACTCTTGCCTGGAAAATCCCATGGACGTTGGAGCCTGGTGGGTTGCAGTCCATGGGGCCGTGAAGAGTCGGACACGACTGAGCGACTTCACTTTCACTTTTCACTTTCATGCATTGGAGAAGGAAATGGCAACCCACTCCAGTGTTCTTGCCTGGAGAATCCCAGGGATGGGGGAGCCTGGTGGGCTTCCATCTATGGGGTCATACAGAGTCAGACATGACTGAAGTGACTTAGCAGCAGCAGCAGCTGTTATTTCATCTTTTATATTTGTTTAGATTTTAATTGAAAAAATTTTCTCCCCTATGGTGTACAGCTGGTCCTAATTTTGCTTAGATTTTTAAGTCATTTATAAAATTAATGATTAAAAAAATCAAGGTTGGCATCCTGCGGGTTGTCACAGTTTCTGCATGACTTAGTCATCAGCCAATGAGTTGGGCTTTGAGGCTTTGAATATGCTCAAATACCTCATCTTTAACACTCTGCTGACTGGGCAAAAGGGCTGCAGATGCCAGCTACTCTTATCTGAATATTTTTTTATGAATAAACATTTCACAATTTGATGTTTATCAGATGTCGATCTCCAGAACCTCAAAATGGTTGTTTCAGACAATTTTGTCTAGTTTTATTCTTGGTTTTGGGGAGAAGATTTACTAATATTTGGATTCTGCTATAGCTGGAAATCACAACTCTTCACTGACTTTTACTTTTCACCATATTCAGGAATCAAGAGCTCTTAACCATTAAACGTAAAGGAATTAATTTCTTTCTTGATTAAAACATGGAATTGTGAAATTCTTAAGCATTAAGTGAATAGAAAAGATATAAGCAGATATATGTCATTTCAACTCACTGACAGCTTGATTTCATCTGCTTTACTGGAATTTTACTTGATCCCAATACAAGTCTTTTTATCAAGTTTCCTCTAAAACAGTTTGGTAATCTTGAAATGACTAAGTGCTCAGCAATGAGATTGTTAGGACAACAGTACTCTGGAGTACTAATGGCTTCAATTCACAGAAGAAATAGGGTGAAAACAAAAATGTAAGGTGAGGCCTATGGCATGAGATTAATTCTGGTGATTGCTATAATGGTAAGTGAAGCAGTCAACTGAAATGCAAAATGACAGAAGTCATGTATAAAACAGAAAAAGATCAGGAAAGACATAGCGATAAAAATGCCTGGAGAAGTGATTTGTTGAGATCCCTGTTTGTGGAACCTTGCTTCTGGTATGCTATTTATTTAGGTGAGGTAAATTAAACTCACACAGTTTAACTGGCCTTACAGTCAGACTCTTGCTGGATATTTGCCACCATAATAGTAGAGTAGACTAGGCACAAGTGTGACACATTGGAAAGCGTGTATTTTTTAGAAAATCTAACTAAAAGTCCAAACAAACAAACAAAAAACATCCAAATTTATCTTATAAAGTTTCCTTGAAAGAAGTGAAAGTGAAAATCACTCATTCCTGTCCAACTCTTTGCAACTCCATCGACTCTAGCCTGCCAGGCTCCTCTGTCCATGGAATTCTCCAGGCAAGAATACTGGTATGGTTTGCCATTTCCCTCTCCAGGAGAACTTCCCAACTCAGGGGTCAAACTCAGGTCTCGGGCATTGCAGTTGGGTTCTTAAACTTCTGAACCACCAGGGAAGCCTTGGTACTTGGTAAAATGTTTGCATTTAATACATATGTACAACTATTATCCTTGCCTTACCATTTCAAAATGTTGGTATTGCATGTAAAATACTAAGCTATAGAAGCCATAATTACCCATTAATTTAAGCTCATAAGAAGTATCTGAAGGTTAATCCACTTATGTAAAAATTGCTTAATTTAATACAGCAAAATGTGTCACATTGAAATGTTATTATATTCTACAGTTTCAGAGTTTCAGAAAAAGCACAAGCATCAAGCAAATTTTGTTGCAAACAGGGCATAAAACATTTCATATTCTACTAGGCAAATTCAGGTGGTATCTAAATTTCAAATGTAAAGTGTTATAACAATTATGGGAGATGCTTCTTTAATTGTTAATGAAGTTTTAAGATTACCTATATAAAATGTATAGCTATCATTATCTTGGTTTCCAGGGACACAGCATAGAACTTGATAGAGATTCTCTGCTGTTTTTATCTGTCTGAGTGCATTTATGCTTTTATGCCCTCCTATCCTTTTTTTTTTTTTTTTTTTTTGGTTGATTAGCTTCCTGTGAGTCAGACTCCAAGGGGTAAAGTACAGTTAATCCCCTTTATATTGTCAATCAGCTACCGATTTGATGTGTTCATAAGTGTTAAATGGTTAAGGAAATCACTTAAAGGTCAAAAGCAATGCCATTCTGAAATGCAATTGAAAGTGTGTCTTTCCGATTCCGTTGTTTAAAATGGCCTCTCTGTGAGACTTGTTTTCCACTGGGACTACAAAATCACTCAATTTGAAAGATGACCTTAAATTTCTGCAATATCCCTTTTCCTTTGACAGCAACATCTAGAAAGTTTTCTTTTTGAGGAATGAACAAGCACACATTTGGTAAACGTAGCATCAGATTCGCTCACATGGCAATGAAGAAGCAGCAGGGCATAAGAAATCAATTCATGGTTAACCGCCATCTTTATGTTCCTCACTCCTTGCCTTTTTTTTTTTTATATAGAGGCTAAGTAAATAAATAAGTAAATACAGTAATCACTCAGAGTCACTTATGACAAGGGCTCTAGAAACACAGAGAAAAACATACACATTCAATTGATTTTTTTCTGTTTATGTCAGTTTTTGTGCCAGTGTTTTGATATTCCTTTCACTTTTTTGACTAAGATGCCTCTACAAAGTAAGAAGAGAGAAAAAAAAAAAAAAGTATTCTTTCCCCAAAGAGCGGGGTTTTCCTGTATTTTAAAATGTTAAAGCTTGCAAATACAAAATTCACTCTATATAAGTTGCCTATATAGAAATCAGTTGACCTCCGAGAGTGTCTCAATGTGTAGCATTTCCTCAGGGGAAACATTGCTCTGGTAAGAATTAGTGGCTAAAGTGGCGAGTTTGTAGTGTGAAGCAGTTATATTTACTGTGAGTACTGTAAGCATTTATCATGGTAGTTTGCCTGTAGTAACTGCTCAGTGAATAAATAATTGATGGTTTCCCATATGGTTAATAATTCAATTATTATGAATTATTTTCCCTAACAAAAATGCCACAAAGTAAATGAAAAATGATTTAAAAGATTTCAAACCTTCAAGAATTAAAAGAATGAGAAATAACATGATTTAAAGGAATTGACAAAATACTGAAAGCTAAGGAAAGCAGATGGTTAAATGATAACTAGCAGAGGGATAGTTTGAGCTTTAAAATTGGGGTAGGAGGTGGGACAGAAAATTTAATACTGATCAAGCTGTTTCATACCACAGAACACTGGAGAAGTGAGATGACAGTGTGGGCCCAAAAGGGGAAAAATAATATTTGAATGTTTGTGAAAAAAAAAAAAAAAAACACAATTATGTATATGTTTATTTGGCCAGTAAGATTTACAAGCAAAGTGTCATTTGTGTTTACTGGGTTATGTCTCTAAAGAGAAGATGAATTCATGAAAAGATGTTTAACACTGTAATTACTAGAAGAGAAGAGGGTTTTAAATAAAGCTTAGAGGATCTTGAAATTATAGAGACTTGAATAGTGATACATTCATTCCAATGGATATTACTGTAAATCAGCTATATGCTAGACATTAGTTATTAGTTTTAACACTCCTGGAATTAAACTGATCTTTAGAAGGAAAGTTAACATGGAAGGGATATGATCATTATTGTTTATATATATATATATATATATATATATATATATACACACACACACACACATATATATATATTTTAAGGTGAACGTAGAAATTTTAAATATTCATATAATATAAAAGTTGAAAAAAATAAAATTGAATTTCAGCTAAGAGTAAAAGTCAGAAATGTTAAAAGTTGTCAATAATTTCATGGCAGCAGCAATTTGACAAAAGTTGATAGGGACTGAGAAAGTGAAAGTCACTCAGTTGTATCCGACTCTTTGTGACCCCATGGACTATAAAAGTCCATGGAGTTCTCCAGGCAAGAATACTGGAGTGGTAGCCTTTCCCTTCTTCAGGGGATCTTCCCAACCCAGGGATAGAACCCAAGTCTCCTGCATTGCAGGCAGATTCTTTACCAGCTGAGCCACAAGGGAAGCCTGGGGATTACAAGCAAATCTTTTTTTTTTTTTTTTTTTTCTTCCTGATAGAATGGAGAGGAATGAACTTTTTACAAGCTCTCCTGTATTTTGATCCTTATCTTTTGACACTGCATCACCAAAAGAAATTAAAGGCATCAAATGACCTTTCTAAAAGCATCCAAATTATATCTTAGCATACCTATGTCCTGAGAATTTTTGCATCTTAAGAAGACAGATGGCAACATTTAGCAGAGTTCTTAACACCAACATGGCTCTTATCTTTATTGGCCCACCATTGCCTCCAAATTCACCAACAGAGATTCTGTCAGCATGGGAAGAATTTAAGAATGTCTCTATTTTGTAAATGACTTCATAGAGAAAGGTTTAGATTTGGTGCATTAGGAAAAACAAGATGGACCCAGTGTAAAGCAATGTAGTTTATGGTACAAGTTCCTGTATGACCACTAATCAATAATGTTACTTTAAGTACCATTTTATTTAAGTTAATGAATATTCAATTCAATTCACTATAAATATGAAAGTGGTTTTACTTTCATTGTTCTTTTAAGTAGCAAGAATTTTGCACACATTATTTATCTATAAAAAACCCCAATATGTATAATAGAAACATCATCTATATGGAATTCATATTGATATATACTATTATATGTCCAGTGTTATAAATATGGATTAAATATTGTCAATATTTTTCATATCATCTAAACTGAAAGCCTGAGGATACTAAGATTTGCTTTAGATTCACATTAGCAATTTTATGGTAACTATGATAGGTAAAGTAGGGGTGTTTCAAAGACATTTACAGTAAGTTCAGTCACCCAATCATGTCTGACTCTCTGAGACTCCATAGACTACAGCACACCAGGCTTCCCTGTCCATCACCAACTCCCAGAGCTTGCTCAAACTCATATCCATCGAGTCTGTGATGCAATCCAACCTTCTCATCCTCTGTCGTCCCCTTCTCCTTCTGCTTTTAATCTTCCCCAGCATCCGGGTCTTTTCCAATGAGTCAGTTCTTCACATCAGGTAGCCAGAGTATTGGAGTTTCAGCTTCAGCATCAGTCTTTCCACTGAATATTCGGGACTGATTTCCTTTAGGATGGATTGGTTGGATCTCCTTGCAGTCCAAGGGACTCTCAAGAGTCTTCTTCAACACCACAACTCAAAAACATCAATTCTTCCATGATCAGCTTTCTTTATAGTCCAACTCTCACATCCATACATGACTACTGGAAAAAACATAGCTTTTCTGATGGAAGTTGGACATGGTAGAATGGAAATCAGAGTCATTAGTTCTCCTTGCATCTTATTAAGTCCTAAATGCATGGTCAGTTATCTAACTGTATCTTGGTTCATTAAGGATGCTATAACAAACTACTGCAGCTTGACAAACTTAACAAAAACAGACATTTATTTCTCACAGTTCTGGAGACTGGAAGTCCAAGATCAGGAGGCCAGCACAGTCAAATGAGGGCTCTCTTCCATGTGACAGACTTTTCTTTCTGTTTTCACATAGCAAAAGGGGCCAAGGAACCTATCTGAAGCCTGTGCTCCATCCTCATGACCCGATCACCTCCAAGAAGTCTACCTCCCAATGCCATGACATCAGGTGTTTGGTTTAATGTTTACATTAATATGATTAAGATTAATGCTTAATGTTAATATAAGTTTGTGGTGATACAAACATTCAGACCATAGCAAATCGGAAATTTTAAAATGATAATACTAAGCTATGGGGAATAATATAACTGATTAGTAAAAATGGAGCAAATTACTGAAAAAAAAAAAAAGAAGAAGAGAAAATGTCAAGATTAATTAGGAGCAGAGAGGCAGAGAAAGTTTTCCCGAAACCAACTGCATTTTTCTAACAAAATATTATCAGTGAAACTTTGACCTGAAAGTCCCAGAAGACTCACTGAACACTTTACTTAGTTCTAAGTATGGAGAACAAAGAGCTTCAAGGCATTTCAGATTTATATTCTGCTTGTAAGTGAAAATTATACTCACCTCTAAGTGTATCAAATGCCCAACATGGCTTCCCCAAAGACATGGAACATAATATAAATGGAGAAACCAGATTATAAGTTTATAAACCAGGCTCTATACAAACCAAGGCTCCAAGAAATTGAATAACTCCTGTTGGTCCTAGAGAAATGCTGATAAATTATTAGAGATGTTTGAAGTATATTTAGTATTAGTATAGAAATCCTGGGTAAATTTTCAAAGTCAACATCCTAAAATAATTGTAGAGATGAATGAAAGATTGATATAAATAATATACAGATTTATATTTAAAATGAAATATCAAAAGCCATAATCCACATTTGTAAAATATGGATAATTTCAGTAGCATTTTAAAAAATCAAATAATAAAAATCAACCAAAAATATTCTCTAATATCCTCCTGAAATATTAATAGAAAATTTTCATAGAAATGTAGAATTCATGTTTCCATCCTATCAGTAAATATGTAATTAAAATTGATTTCAACATATTCAATTCAAACACCAGCATATACAGCAAAGAAATGAAAAAGAGACATGCTGCCTTAATTGATAGAATTAAGCTAAAGGATATTTTGAACTCTAAAACTGTAAGTAGTTTCAAGTCAGAGAGCTTTATAGTAAGACTATGTTGATAATGACCACTTGTATATCTGTTTTGTTGGTTTATATGAGGTGTTTTTCTTGAATTTAAAATTGCTAACTTATTTATTATTCATAACTTTTCCAGGTGAATCCCAGCCTTTTACAAAATGTGGTGCCCTGTGAAGTTTGCTGTTTTTGAGCTTAGATAGATTAAAAATGCTAACTGAGTCCATCACTGACTATAATAGGGAATCAAACTCTGAGTACACAATGTCTTAAGGTCAAAAGTCAGATGATCCCATGAGAAATTTCAGAGAGAAAAGAAACGTTTTCTGTTTATGTTAACACTCTGGCTTATCACTGTGGGTTTTCTAGAAGTTTTAATAAAGTCAGTGTGTGTTACCTGTGTGAGTTACTGAAGTAAACATTTTTTTTTTATGATGTGACATGATGATCTTTCTTGCAGTATATCTGTGTTTACCATTTTTATGCCATTGTGACTCTATATATCCTTTATTTCATCACTCCCTTGGTGCTGCAGCTTATTGTTCAAGTTAAATAAAAACACTAGCAAAGAAACAAAGAAAGTGCTGTAATCTTCTGACCCTCAGGCTGACAGTTCCATATATTTTGAAGTAAATAAAAATACAGAATCAGGATTATGAAACAAGCATGCACTTCAGAGAGACGTTTCATAAATTTATTGCTTGACTGTGTCGTGCAGCTGCCATAGTTTTTGATGGACAAGGACATATAACAGGAGAATGAAACAAAGATAGTGGCCCAGTGTAATTCAGAGATAATAACTACCAGAAGATACAATTGTTCTGCAAATGTGAGATTATTGGTTTCCTAGGGATTTATTAATTTGGCGTATTCTTAATCCTTGCATTCTGTCAAAGAAGAATATTGTCACTCAGATGATGGGGTCTCACTCATTTTGTAAAGCGTTCAGATCATCTTTTTCATTTATATCTGAAATTCATCCAGCAGTTGAAAAAAGGTCCCTGCTGCACAGCAGTCAGTCACCTACAATGAATGTGAGAGCCCATGTCCAGGCTTCAAATGTCACCACATTGCCATCTTACTGTGAATGACTGAAATTTACTTCCCGTTGTTAGCGGTGCTGAAAATTGCCATGGATTTCAGCAGTTTATAATGTATTGTCTAAACTGAAAACATTTCCCAGATTGAATTGACCTTTTAGAAAACAGCACTTTCATCCTCAAAATGAAGGACTGTTGCAATATTTTATTCAAAAAGGTTATTTAGTTATAAAACTTGGGGAAAAAGAGTAAGGAATTAGAACTGAGTCTATCTCTCCATATAATGCATTGCTGTCAAAAAGTACAAAACAAAGACCACTGAGGATGATTCAAATGCTACTGAGAATAGTGTACTGTGAAAACCACATCTTTCCTGTCTGGATAGAAAGAAGCAACCCTAGAAGTGAATGCCTGTTTTATCCTGTACTTTTAATTAGCCTGTCATTTTGTTCAAAGAGGGAGGGGAGCATTGTCAAGTCTGTTGAATTCCTCTGAAGAAAATATAAGTCTTAGAGAAAATGTGTCCATAGAACAGTGTACTTCTTCTTCAACATAATGTTTGTATTTTAGGGGATGGATAAAAGGCATAATACAAAAACAGATAGGAAGAAATATTAAGGATGTATCAAATCCAATGATTTCATTAGGTCAACAAATAAGTAAAGGGAAAAAAATGAAAATTGATCACCTCAAATAATTCTAATGAATTTTATTTTACATGGTTCTACCACAAATGTGGTTCATGAGGTTAGAAGGAAAAAAAATCATCCAAAAACATAGAGAAACAACTTGATAAAATATAGCCAAATTGAAAAGCTTCTCCTATTCTCTGTTTTTCCCTTTCTTTTCTCCAAACACTTGGATGTTGTCCGTGATGAGAGAATAAATAGAATATCTCCTGAGTCAAATATTTTGAATAGCAAAATTAAAAAAAATTGTAAAGTATTTTAAATGCACTAAATACTAAAATGAAATTATATTGTCTTTAAAAAATGCCTTTTGATATTCAAAAGACACTTGAGAACTTTTTAGTATTTTAGTATCATTTTTATAAACACAATTATCTTTGAATCATCATAATGCTAAGGTCCACTGCATTTTATTAGTTTCCATTTCATTCTTTCTGAAAGATAGAAAAGATTCCTCTTCCTGAGCCTTTGGATTGTGTGTCCTTCAGTGCTGTGCCCTGCAGTTTCATGAATGCATGGGTCTATTGGAACTCTGGCTGTTAACCCCATAGAGGCAGGGATATATCTTCCTGTTAGATTTGGTTTCAAAAGCACAGAGCAAATGGGACTCAGATAAAAACTGACAATGGTGAGGTTGATGACAATGACTGTGCTTGTAATCTCAATAAAAATTTCATAAAAGAACATCTTGAAAAAGTGAAAGTTTAGTCACTCAGTCGTGTCCGACTCTTTGCGACCCCATGGATTGTAGACTACCAGGCTCCTCTGTCCACGGGATTTTCCAGCAAGAGTACTGGAGTGGATGGCCATTTCCTTCTCCAGAGGATCTTCCAGACCCAGGGATTGAGCCCGGGTCTCCCACATTGTAGGCACATGCTTTACCATCTGAGGGAAGTCCTTAAGATCAATATAATATTGATACTTTACATAAGTGAGATAATATCCTTTGGATTGTAGCCCACCAAGTTCCTCTTTCCATGATGTTTTCTAGGCAAGAATACTGAAGTGGGTTGCCACGCCCTCCTCCAGGGGCTCTTCCTTGACCCAGGGATAGAAGCTGTGTCTCTTATGTCTCCTGCATTGGCAGGCGGGTTCTTTACCACTAGAACCACCTGAGAGGCCCAATTAATAAATAACTACTATTATATCTGTTGCTCCCTGAGTCCCACTTGACAAGCAGATTCTATAATGCCAAAGAATATGCCTGCCAACGCATAAGATGCAAGAGAGATAGAATCCTTAGGTCAGGAAGATCCCCTGGAGTAGGAAATGGCAACCTGCTCCAGTATTCCTGCCTGGAAAACTCCATGGACAGAAGAGCCTGGGAGGCTACAGTCCATGGGGCCACAGAGAGTTGAATAATGGAGCAACTAAGCACTAACACACACACACACTGTTATAATTGCATATATGATATAGAACAGTATCAACTAAGGTTAAGCTAATCTAACAAGCAATCTTTTAAAGGTTTTTGGAACTACTTTTCAACCACATAAAAACCCAGCAACTTATATGACTGATAATTTTTAGAGAACTCAGAGGCTACAGAGATCAGTTTCTATAGAAATCTGTGTATATTGGTTAGTGTCTTCCATAAAATTACTAGAGAGAGGAAAACAATACATGATTGAAAAGGACTTTTTTACATGATTAAACATCTCTTACTCATAAAGAAATAAATAACATGTTTTTAAATACCCACTTTCTGCCTAAACACTATATTAAGTGATTTAATACAAACTTTCATTGTATTCACATTAAGCATTTTCAAACCATGACAAATATAGTAAAAAATTCATTTTAAGATCTTGCTTTTATACTATATTAATTTTATTTCAATGGGGTCATATCTTTTAATAATTCTATGTGTTACTTATTTTTTACTTTGTTTACTCTTTTATGTTAAGTATCTGAAGGTGTTAGAACTGTACACTTTAGAGAAACTTGGCAAGAGAGATGTGTTAAAGAATAACACTTTCACTGAAGTAAATGAAGCAAAATATTAAAATTCTTAAATAAAAATATGATTTATAGTAATTTAATGTCAATATAATGGGTATAATTAAGACAATTTTAACAATCTAAAATGTAAAATTGATATACCAAGCAGTACATGATGCAAAAAAGAGTTAAAATTATGGAAGTTATATTTAAGAAACATAAAAAACAGAGGATATGAAATTCAGAAACAACTAATGACAATGAAATTATAGAAGAAATTTTCCTAGATCTGACATGATGTATGAGGTTTCACTACAGAAAGGCTATCCTGATCATTAAGTGTGAGTTGCTCAGGCATATCCAGTTCTTTGCAACCCCAAGGACTGTAGCCCACCAGGCTCCTCCATCCATGAGATATTCCAGACAAGAAAACTGGAGTGGGTTGCCATTTTCTTCTCCATGGATCTTCCTGACCCAGGGTTCAGACCCACGTCTCCCTCATTGCAGGTGGATTCTTTACCACTGAGCCCCCTGGGCCAGACCAAACTTTAAGTAAAAGAATGTAAAAGGCATATCCAGATTGCAATATGCATCAAGAATGAAGCTCATTTTGTTTTTTTTGTTTTTTTTTGAGAGGAAAAGAAATGAAAAGAATCTGATAAATGAGAAGATTCCCTCATGCAATGCTCGATTCTAGAAAGCAGAGCTGAAGCATCATTAAAGGTATAAAATAAAAAAGGTATTAAGCATAGTTTTCTATACTCAGCCGAACTGGGGTCAGTGTTTAAATAAAACCAAAATTAATGTAATGAATTTCCCTATAAGATTAATTTTCCTTACAACAAAAAAATTGTTTAAAAGAATTCAAGATAAAAATGTGAACTGTAAGAAAGTTGCCAAGAGATATCAATGATACATTGAGTTAATTCTAAATTAATATTGATTAATAATTCAAAGTAATTGGGTTGTGGTGGTTTAGTCACTCAATCCTGTCCAACTCTTTGTGACACCATGGACTGTAGCCTACCAGGCTCCTCTTTCCATGACATTTACCAGGCAAGAATACTGGCGTGGGTAACCATACCCTTCTCCAGGGGAATCTTCCCCAGCCAGTGATTGAAACGGCATCTCCTGCATTGCAGGTGCAAAGTAATTGATGACAATCTAAATATAAAAGTCAAAGTGTTTGCAACAAGGGGAATGATTATTGAAAAACAGAACATTTTTGTCCTTTTGAGGGGAGGATACTGTCCTTGACTAATAACTAATACCTAGGAAAAAATGAAGTTTTCAAATGTGTTTGGATAGATAAGGTTAAATATCAGTTACACAGTAAGGGAGTATTAACACACAAAGTAAAATTTTAAAAAAATAAAGTTTGAAACAAATATCTTGAGTCTTTCTTAAAATACTCTTAGAGTATTAAATTTTCTTAAGTTTTTTATTTTATTTCCATCCAAGAAATAAAATTTATTAAATTATCTTTAATGAAAATTTGTTGGTGATAATCTCAGTCAATGGTGAAGGAATTTTTGGTTATCTAAAAGCATGTACATTTTACCTTTTTTTTTTTTTTTAATATGAAGCAGCAGTAATGTTTATTCAAGGCAGAAATGTGAAGGAATTTCTCCTTGTTCCCTTCCCCCCCAGGAGGGTTCCTATTGATGAGTGATCCAACAGAAATTTTTTAAATACCAGTAAGTTCATAAAAGGGCTTCCCATCTGGCTCAGTAGTAAAGAATCCACTTGCCAATGAAGGAAGCACAAGAAATGTGGATTCAATCCTTGGGTAAGAAAGATCCCTTGGAGTAGAAAATGGCAACCTGTTCCAGTATTCTTGCCTGGAAAATTCCATGGACAGAGCAGCCTGGTGGGCTACAGTCCATGGAGTCACAAAGAGCAGGATACAACTGAGCGACTGAATACACACACACAAAGATGTTCATAAAGTTCACTCCCTTCACCTTGTCCCAGCCAGGCCTGCAATGTGAGGCCTGCTGGCCTAGGGCATTCTCTGCTGGCAGCATGGACAATTAGCCAGAAACCAGTACAGAGCTTGCAGACCCTGGGGACCTGGGACTGCTCAGGCCACTTGGCTTTCTGCTATGGGTAGTTGTCTTTTGGCAGAAAGTCTAACCCTTAGACAGGTTGACCAGTTAATCCAGGAATGTTCAGTCCCTGCTCTGCAGATGACCCATTTTGCCAGGTTTCTATGTTGTTCTGCCAGAATCTGAGAGATAGATTTGAAAAGAGACTTTGATGAATAATAGGATGCTCTGTCTCTTGCTGTTTGGTGCAAGGAGTGGCCTCAGATGCAAGAAGTAAAGCAGCCCTTGAACCTAGGACATGACCTCCAGAGACCAGGTGGCCTGTAATAGAGATGAGCTGGCTGGTGTTGGCAGGGAGCTCACTCTCTTTACTGAGTGCCCGAGAAGTGTGGGGCTGGAGAAGATTACACAGGAGCATCTTATTCACCGTTTCATTTTTTGCCACTCTTTTCAGGGGATCCAGAAGAAAGTATCCTCTCACTTTGGGAGTGACAGTAAAAAGTTAGTGATGCAACTCTCCTTTGTAAATGGGCCTGAAAAATGATGCCCTTGGCTCAGTTGGGCTAGAACTTGTTGGTGAAGAGAGGCTCAGGTAGCTCAGTGGAAATAGAAGTCCAGCAGCTTAGGGATGGCAATGACTTCCATCGCTTTCATTTCTACTGACACATCCTAGTTATTGTTATCAAAGACCATCATCAGGGATGAAGGTGGATGAACATTCTGGACATGGAGTAGACATCCACATTCTTTGTACTCTGCAGCTCAATCTCCACCATGCACTGAATCATGATTTGGGGCACCTGGGGCCTCTCCCTCTGACCACAGTGACCATGGCTGTGTTGACTTTGAACACTCGTTTTTTTTTGTTTGTTTGTTTGTTTTTTTGTAAAAAAGTTCTTCTTTGAGCTCAACTCCTTTCTGTTGAACTTGAGTGAGAACTTCAGTCCCACTCATGGTTATAATCAGCTGCCACTCTTTGTCCTCAAAGGTTTGGGGATGCAGTTGGGGCTGACACTTTCCCATGACTCTTGTCTGTGCTCTTAGTGTCCTACTTGGTGATTTTTGTTTTGTTGTGACCCTTTTTGGAACACAATATTGCCAGGGTTTGGGAGCATTCCAGCTCGATCTCAAGCATCTGGATCCAGATTGTAGAGAACCTTGGTCTCCCGCATTGCAGGCAATCACTTTACTGTCTGAGCCAACAGGGAATCCCCCTGTAGAAACACATCTATGCTTTATTCACAGCGTATCCAAAAGATATATTTGTAGAGATATAGAGATAGAAATAAAGATGTTTTTCTCTTCAGCTCAGTGCTGAAAAATCCACCTGCATTGCAGAAACAACAGGAGAGTTTGATCTTGAATTTGGGAAGATCCCCTGGAGGAGGACTCCAGTATTTTTGCTTGGAAAATCCCATGGACAGAGGAACTGGGTGGGCTACAATCCATGGGGTTGCAAAGAATCAGACATGACTGAAGCAACTTCACATGTACACACTGATACAAATATGGATATGGATATAGATACAGATAAATGATAGATAATTTAAATTGATATTTCTCTGTGTTTAATTATTAATACTGTTATGAAGTATTGTTTGTTTTCATTACTATGTAGTAGTTTGTTTTCATTATTCTTTAGGTAGCCAAACTTTTTTTCTCTCTTACCTTAAGATATATATATATATATATAGATAGATAGATAGATAGATAGATATAGATATATATAGATATATATATAGATATATATATATATATTTGACCTTTTTTTATCCACCATAGATTTCACCAGAATATTTTTGCACAAAGATATTTTTGCTTCAGTAACCCTACTTGAACTAATTTGTTTTCTTATCTGAGACTTGTGTCAAGTCTGAAAAATTCTTAGCCATTATCTCCTCAAATATTACCTACTCCATTTCTTTCTTTAGCTTTCTTTGACCTCAAGAAGACAGACATTTGTCTTTTTATTTTATTGTTTATACTTTTCAACTATTGTTCCATATCTTCTGTTTTTTTCTTTTTTTGCCCCTGTTCTCCATTTTGGCTAGCTTCTTCAGATCTAGCTTTCATTTTATGAATTTCCTATAGAGTTTTCCAAATATTTACTGAGTTTTAAGTTCAATAATTGTATTTTAAAAAGGAGACATCCTTGTTTGTTCTTATTCAGATGAAAGTGAAAGTGAAAGTTGCTCAGTTGTGTCCCACTCTTTGCGATTCCATGGACTATACAGTCCATGGAATTCTCCAGGCCAGAATACTGGAGTGGGTAGCTTTTCCCTTTTCCAGGGGATCTTCCCAACGCAGGGATTGAACTCAGGTCTCCTGCATCACAGGCGGATTCTTTACCAGCTAAGCCACAAGGGAAGCTTGTTCAGATATTTTTGATTAATTTTATTTTAATTTATAAATCATTCAATATGAAATATTTCATATATACATGCAACAAATGATTTTTAATACCTCACATTGCACACTAAAATAAATTCCAGCTGCATTTCAGATAAAAATTACAAAAAATAAAAAGAATAAACCTTTTAGAAGAAAGGAAGAGAATATCTAGTAATGCTGTAGTGTGTAAAAAATCTTAAACAGGTCACACATTCTACCCCTAAAAGTCAAATTAATGGATGATGTTAAAATTAGAGCATTATTCATAAAATGGCAGGGTGAGAAAAGATCCTGTAACAGACTACTACAAATCAATGAAAAAGGTGCAGCACAATATAAAAGAGACAAGCATGTGTCTAAAGTGCATACCCAAATGATCTACAAACATGTGCTCAACTCTGTCAATCCTCAGGAAGATACGTCTGCCTCTCTCTCTCTATCTGTCTATCATCTCCTATCTATATTTTTAAAGAATTTTATTTCTAAGTATGATAGAGTAGTTCATTGTAAGCCAATGATCTTACAGAGAATAGCTAGAAATGTTACTTAATCACAGAAATCATATTTTTATAGATATAGAAATCTGGAAAAAATAGAAGACAAGGAATTAAAGTACCAATGAGGGCAAACTATTTTAGAATTGAACTGAAATTTTCCAGAGGCCTTTTAATAAGGGAATTTACCAATTCTATGTGTAGCTAGAAATCCCGTGGACAGACAAGCTGGTGGGCTACTGTTCACAGAGTCACAAAAGAATTAGATGTGACTGACTTAGCAACAACAATAATGAGGCTGAACATTTGGGTGGGGCCTAGGCAGAATGAAAATCTTGATCAGAAAGAAATCAGCAGTTCTTTAGGTAGCTACACAAACATATAGCTGGTATTATTCTCAAGACATTTGGCAAATATCATACCTGCTCTGGGAAGAAGTCTTCAGCTAACAAGGTAAGGTAAGCTAACAACCTGCTCAAAGGAGGGTAAACATATTTAGAGGGCATGAGTGCTTGCAAAGTTAACAATTGTAAGCTATGAAAGTCTGAGCCCTAGAAGCAGGAGACTTGCAGAAGTCAACTCACTTCAGTTCAGTTCAGTCACTCAGTCATGTCCGACTTTTGTGACCCCATGAATCACAGCACTCTAGGCCTCCCTGTCCATAACCAACTCCCGGAGTTCACTCAAACTCATGTCCATCAAGTTGTTGATGCCATTCAGCCATCTCATCCTCTGTCGTCCCCTTCTTCTCCTGCCCCCAATGCCTCCCAGCATCAGAGTCTTTTCCAATGAGTCAATTCTTCACATGAGGTGGCCAAAGTATTGGAGTTTCAGTTTCAGCATCAGTCTCTCCAATGAACACCCAGGACTGATCTCCTTTAGGATGGGATCCTTGGATCTCCTTGCAGTCCAAGGGATTCTCAAGAGTCTTCTCCAACACCACAGTTCAAAAGCATCAATTCTTCAGTGCTCAGCTTTCTTCACAGTCCAGTTCTCACATCCATACATGACCACTGGAAAAACCATAGCCTTGACTAGACGACTTTTGTTGGCAAAATAATGTGTCTGCTTTTCAATATGCTATCTAGGTTGGTCATAACGTTCCTTCCAAGGAGTAAGTATCTTTTAATTTCATGGCTGCAATCACCATCTGCAGTGATTTTGGAGCCAAAAAAAAAATAAATAAATAAAGTCTGACACTGTTTCCCCATCTATTTCCCATGAAGTGATGGGACCGGATGCCATGATCTTCATTTTCTGAATGTTGAGCTTTAAGCCAACTTTTTCACTCTCCACTTTCACTTTCATCAAGAAGCTTTTTAGATCCTCTTCACTTTCTGCCATAAGGGGGGTGTCATCTGCATATCTGAGGTTATTGATATTTCTCCTGGCAATCTTGATTCGAGCTTGTGTTTCTTCCAGTCCAATGTTTCTCATGATGTACTCTGCATATAAGTTAAATAAACAGGGTGACAATATACAGCCTTGACGTACTCCTTTTCCTATTTGGAACCAGTCTGTTGTTCCATGTCCAGTTCTAACTGTTGCTTCCTGACCTGCATACAATTTCTCAAGAGGCAGATCAGGTAGGTGGTCTGGTATTCCCATCTCTTGAAGAATTTTCCACAGTTTATTGTGATCCACACAGTCAAAGGCTTTGGCATAGTCAATAAAGCAGAAATAGATGTTTTTCTGGAACTCTCTTGCTTTTTCCATGATCCAGCGGATGTTGGCAATTTGATCTCTGGTTCCTCTGCCTTTTCTAAAACCAGCTTGAACATCAGGAAGTTCATGGTTCACATATTGCTGAAGCCTGGCTTGGGGAATTTTGAGCATTACTTTACTAGCATGTGAGATGAGTGCAATTATGCGGTAGTTTGAGCATTCTTTGGCATTGCCTTTTTTGAGGATTAGAATGAAAACTGACCTTTTCCAGTCCTGTGGCCACTGCTGAGTTTTCCAACTTTGCTGGCATATTGAGTGCAGCATCATACCATCATGATTATCTGGGTCGTGAAGCTCTTTTTTGAACAGTTCTTCTGTGTATTCTTGCCACCTCTTCTTAATATCTTCTGCTTCTGTTAGGTGATACCATTTCTGTCTTTTATCGAGCCCATCTTTGCATGAAATGTTCCCTCAGTATCTCTAATTATCTTGAAGAGATCTCTAGTCTTCCCCATTCTGTTGTTTTCCTCTATTTCTTTGCATTGATCACTGAGGAAGGCTTTCTTATCTCTCCTTGCTTTTCTTTGGAACTCTGCATTCATATGCTTATACCTCTCCTTTTCTCCCTTTCTTTTCATTTCTCTTCTTTTCACAGCTATTTGCAAGGCCTCCCCAGACAGCCATTTTGCTTTTTTGCATTTCTTTTCCATGGGGATAGTCTTGATCTGTCTCCTGTACAATGTCCTGAACCTCCGTCCATAGTTCATCATTATATTATTGAATATAATCAATCTGATTTCAGTGTTGACCATCTGGTGATGTCCATGTGTAGAGTCTTCTCTTGTGTTGTTGGAAGAGGGTGTTTGCTATGAGCACTGTGTTCTCTTGGCAAAACTCTATTAGCCTTTGCCCTTCTTCATTCTGTATTCCAAGGCCAAATTTGCCTGTTACTCCAGGTGTTTCTTGACTTCCTACTTTTACATTCCAGTCCCCTATAATGAAAAGGATATCTTTTGGGGGTGTTAGTTCTAAAATGTCTTGTACATCTTCATAGAACCGTTCAAATTCAGCCTCTTCAGCATTACTGGTTGAGGCATAGGGCTGGAGAACCATGATATTAAGTGGTTTGCCTTGGAAAAGAATAGGGATCATTCTGTCATTTTTGAGATTGCATCCAAGTACTGCATTTCAGACTCTTTTGTTGACCATGATGGCTACTTCATTTCTTCTGAGGAATTCCTGCCTGCAGTAGTAGATATAATGGTCATCTGAGTTAAAGTCATCCATTCCAGTCCATTTTAGTTTGCTGATTCCTAGAATGTCCATGTTCACTCTGGGCATCTCCTGGTTGACCACTTCCAATTTGCCTTGATTCATGGACCTGACATTTCAGGTTCCTATACAATATTGCTCTTTACAGCACTGGACCTTGCTTCTATCACCAGTCACATCCACAACTGGGTATTGTTTTTGCTTTGGCTCCATCCCTTCATTCTTTCTGGAGTTATTTCTCCACTGATCTCCAGTAACATATTTGACACCTAACGACCCCGGGAGTTTCTCTTTCAGTATCCTATCATTTTGCCTTTTCATACTGTTCATGGGGTTCTCAAGGCAAGAAAACTGAAGTGGTTTGCCATTCCCTTCTCCAGTGGACCACATTCTGTCAGACCTCTCCACCATGACCCTCGCATCTTGGGTGGCCCCACATGGCATGGCTTAGTTTCAAAGTCAACTAAACCTTATCAAAACTAAAAATCAGACTTAGCCTACTTTAGTTCATGACGTGATTAAAGTGATCAACTCCTCATTCTATCTTCCTAATAAAGGGAATAGTAGGCCTACTTTGAAGGAAACTGACTGGAATCTCTAGGATCCATTAAAACATAATGTCTCTTATTCATTAAAAACTTAGAAGTTATTTGAATATACAGGATCTAATAACCAATATTTCAGAGGGAGAAAAAGTGGGTAGAATCCACCAAAGGAGACATTTTACAAGTATCAGGAAAGAACTTTAAAGCCTCTATGATTAATAACTCTAAAAATAAACATATGTATGGTGTCTATTATTGAAAAGATAGACCATTTCAAATAAAACTGAAAGATTTGATTTTGATAAAAAGAATACAGTCAGACCTTGGTGGCAAGAAAGTTGTTTATTCAGATACAAGACTTAGACACACAAGATAAGTTGTTATATATCATGGTGGTTGTTATTGTTCAGTCAAGCAAGTCATGTCTCATTTTTTGTGATCCTATGGACTGCAGCATGCCAGGCTCTTCTGTCCTTCAATATCTCCTGGATTTTGCTCAGATTCATGTTGAATTGAGTCTGTGGTTCTGTCTAAGCATCTCATCCTCTGCTGCACACTTCTCCCCTTGCCTTCAATCTTTCCCAACATCAGGGAAAGCATCAGCATGGGGGGCTTTTCCAATGAGTCAGCTCTTTGCATCAGGAGGCTAAAGTGTTGGAGCTTCAGATCAGTATCAGTCCTTCCAATGTACATTCAGTGTGATTACCTTTAGGATTGAATAGTTTAATTTCCTTGCTCCCCAAGGGACTCTCAAGAGTTTTCTCCAACACACAAATTTGAAACCATCAATTCTTCGGTGCTCAGCCTTCTTTACATCCAACTCTCACATCCATACATGACTAATGGAAAAACCACAGTTTTCACTTTATGGACTTGCTGGCCAAGAGATATCTCTGTTTATTTAATACATTGTCTAGTTTTGTCATAGCTTTCTTTCCAAGGACCAAGCATCTTTTATTCTCATGGCTGCAGTTACTGGCTGCAGTGATTTTGCAGGCCAAGAAAAAATCTGTCACAGTTTCCACTGTTTCACCTTCTATTTGACATGAAGTGATGGAACTGGATGCTATGATATTAGATTTTTTTAGTGTTGGACTTCAAGCCAGCTTTCTCACTGTCCTTTCTCACCCTCATGAAGATGCTCTTTATTTCCTCTTCACTTTCTGCCATTAGAGTGGTATCATCTGCTTATGTTAGGTTGTTGGTATCTTCCCCAGTAATCTTGATTCCATATTGTAACTCATCCAGTTGGGCATTTTGCATGATGTACTCTACGTATAAATTAAATAAGCAAAGTGAGAATATACAACTTTGTTGTACCCCAGTCTCAATTTTAACCAGTCAGTTTTTCCACGTCCTGTTTTAACTGGTATTTCTTGACTTGTATGCAGGTTTCTCAGTAGACAGGTCAGGTGGTCTGGTATTCCCATCTCTTTAAGAATTTTTCAGTCTTTTGTGATCCACACAGTCAAAGGCTTTTGCATAGTCAATGAGGCAGAAGTAGATGTTTTTCAGGATTCCCCTTGGTTTCTCTATGATCCAGTGAATGCTGGCAAATTGATCTCTGACCCCTCTGTCTCTTCTAAATCCCGCTTGAGCATCTGGAATCTCATGGATCATGTATTGTTGAAGCTTGGCTTGGAGAATTTTGAGCATTGCTTTGCTAGCGTGTGAGATGAGTGCAATTGTGTGGTAGTTTGAACATTCTTTGGCATTGCCTTTCTTTGGGATTGGAATGAAAACTGACCTTTTCCAGTCCTGTGGCCACTGCTGAGTTTTCCAAATTTGTTGGCATATTGAGTGCAGCACTTTCACAGCATAATCTTTCAGGATTTGATAGCTCAGCAGGAATTCTATCACCTTAACTAACTTTGTTCTTAGTAATACCTCCTAAGGCCCACTTGTTTTCACACTGTAGGATGACCACACCATCATGGTTATCTGGAAAACTGAGACCTATTTTGTATAGATCTTCTATGTATTTTTTCACATCTTCTTAATCTCTTCTGCTTCCTTGGTCCTTACCATTCCTGTCCTTCATTGTGCCCATGCTTGCATGGAATATTCCCATGATATCTTCAATTTCCTTGAAGAGATCTCTAGTCCTCCCCATTTTATTTTATTTTTTTTTTCTCTATTTATTTTCATTGTTCACTTAAGAAGGCCTTCTTATCTCTCCTTGCTATTCTCTGGGACTTTGCATTCAGTTGGGTATATCTTTCCCTTTCTCCTTTATCTTTCACTTCTCTTCATTCCTCAACTATTTGTAAAGCCTCCTCAGACAACCATTTTGCCTTCTTGAATTTCTTTTTCTTTGGGGTGATTTTTTCACTGCCTCCTGTACAGTGTTATGAACTTCTGTCCATAGTTCTATAGGCACCAGCTTTCAGATCTAATCCTTTGAATTTATTTGCCACTTCCATTATATAATCATAAAGGATGTGGTTTAGGTCATACCTGAATGGCCTAGTGGTTTTCCCTACTTTCTCAATTTAAGCCTGAATTTTGCAATAAGAGGTTCACGATCTGAGTCACAGTCTGCTCCAGGTCTTGTTTTTGCTGACTTTATAGAGGTTCTCTGTCTTCAGCTACAAAGAACATAATCAGTCTGATTTCTGTATTGACCATCTGGCGATGTCCATGTGTAAAGTTGTCTCTTGGGTTGTTGGAGTGTAGCAAAAGGACATTTTCTATGATGAGTGTGATCTCTTGACAAAACTCTGTTAGCATTTGCCCTGCTTCATTTTATATCCAAAGGCCAAACCTGCCTGTTATTCCACATATCTCTTGACTCCTACTTTTGCATTTCAATCCCCTATCATGAAAAGGATTTTTTTTTTTTTTTTTTTTTTTGCTTTAGCTCTAGAAGATGTTGTAGGTCTTCATAGAACAAGTCAACTTCAGCTTCTTTGGCATATGTGGTTGGGGCATAGACTTGGAAATATGTGAGCATCACAAAATAGTTTGCCTTAGAAGTGGACCAAGATCATTCTGTCATTTTTGAGGTTGAACCAAAATTCTGCATTTTGGACTTTTGGACTCTTTTTGTTGATTATGAAGGCTATTCCATTTCTTCTAAGGGGTTCTTGCCCATAGTAGTAGATCTAATAATCATTTGAATTAAATTCACCCTTTCCTGTCCATTTTAGTTCACTGGTTCCTAAGAGTCCTAAGATGTTCAATTTTGCTATCTCCTGCTTGATCACAGCCAATTTACCTTCATTCATAGACCAAACATTGCAGGTTCCTGTGCAATATTATTCTACAGCACTGGACTTTAATTCTACTACCAAACACATCCACAACTGAGTGTCATTTCTGCTTTGGCCCAGCCAATTCATTCTTTCTGGAGCTGTAATTTATTGCCCTCTGCTTTTCCCCTGGGTTTGATCCCTAGGTTAGGAAGATCTCCTGAAGGAGGGCATAGCAACCTCCTACAGTATTCTTGCCTGGAGAATCCCCATGGACAGAGGAAACTGGAAGGCTTCAGTCCATGGGGTCACAATAGTCAGACATGACTGAGTGACAAACCACAGCACAGCACAGTTCTTCCCCAGTAGCATATTGGACACCTTATGACCTGGGGGGCTCATCTTCTGATGTCATAACTTTTTGCCATTTCCTACTGGCCATGGAGTTCTCTAGGGAAGAGTACTGAAGTGGGTTGCCATTTCCTCCTTCAGTGAACCATATTCTGTTAGAGCTCTTCACTAAGACCCATCCATCTCGGGTGACCCTGCAAGGCATGACATAGCTCAGAGCTTCATTGAGTTATTTAAGCTCCTTCTACATAATAAGGCTGTGATCCAAGCAAAGAATATATATAATGGTACATATTTTATACGCATCTAATATCTTGATTATCCATTCATCTGTCAATCGATAATTAGGTTGCCTCCATGTCTTGGCTATTTTAAATAGTGCTACTATGAAATTGGGATACATGTATCTTTTCAAATTATAGTTTTCATCTCTGCATATGCCCAGAAGAGTGATCCCTGGATTATATGGTAGCTTTAGTTTTACTTTTTTAAAGGAACCTCACATTATTCTCCTTCATGATTGTACCAATCTACATTCACACTAACAGTATAGGAGGGATCCCTTTCCTCCACACTTTTTCCAGTGTTTATTTTTTGAAGACTTTTTATTACACTCACTATAATCAGTGCGAAGTAATATCCCATTGTGGTTTTGGATTGCATTTCTATAATAATTAGCAATGTTGAGCATCTTTTCTTTTGCCTGTTGGCCATCTGTGTAGTCTTCTTTGGTCTATTTAAGTCTTCAGCTCATTTTTTGATTAAGTTGTTTGCTTTCTTTTGATATTGAATCATATAAGCTGCAAGTATGTTTTGGGGGAAATACTTAATTTTCATAAAAAAGTATAATTACATATGTTTATATGTACATCCATATAAATATAGTACAACAACCCCTCCAACATATTGCTAGAAGTAAAGAATACATATTTTAAATTTATAGAATAAGGAATTACATTATTTGGAGACTATTCAAATGACCAGAATAAGTCTCCTTGAAGGCTGAGGGGCAATACAAATTTTATGTTAAGTTAATTCATACTATTGAGAAATACTTTTTATAAAATTTCAATAATAGTAATATTTGATTAAAGCTTATTATGTCTCTGTATCATCACAAATTCTCTTTTTGACATATCCTTCTATCTCTCACACACATTCACATGCATTAATTTCATATTCGTACAAAAATGTGAGATAGCTTTTTATTTTTATTGTCTCCATTTTTCCTCACAAAAGTGAGTCACAAGTATGTAGGAAAATACCCAAGACCACAGAACATAGCATAATGGGATTTAAATCCAGATAGTCTGGCTCCAAAATAAGCAAGTCCTTAACTTTAATATAATTCTATTTTTGCCTTCTGAATAAATATTTAAAATGTTAAAGACTTTGAAAGTTAACTATGCTTCCATACATTTGAAAAGGTAGACAATCAGGGTGAGTAAAATTATTTTAGTGTAAAATTAAATGTAACTCTAAAAAGACTGATTTTTTTTATTCCCTTCTCAATTCAACTAAATGCAAAAGATAATTTCTATTCCTTCCCAGTGTTGTCTTTTTTTAGATATAGGGAACACAGAATTAAAGATATGACTGCAAGGAGAAAATTACAGGGAACGGTTATATTGTTGGCATAACACTTGATCTATAACTAATTTTATTGGTGAAGTAAAATTTTAAAAACATTTCTCAATGTCCCTCAAAAATTTGTTTCTCCAAAGAGTAGCCCTCTTGGTAAATGCTTTTCAAGAGAATTTAGTATCTGCTTAAATAAAGCATTAAAACCAGCTACATATTCTACAATAAAATGTTATTCTTTTAGCTTTTTCCTATATTGGGGATTCATTTGAAACTGAACAACATAAAATATAATATTAAATGTTGTAGTGCTGAATGCAGAGAGAAAAAAGAGATTAAAATGTTCTCTTATAAGATCATTTAAAAGATCTCATATGACCATAAACAAAAGATCATTTTGTTTCTTGTCATGGAAGAGACAAGAGATACATAAAATTGTTCTCCAGTTCTCCCTCATTCTATTTTATTCCTGTGCTCATCTTCTGAAGTCCGTCCCTATTTCTGGATACAGTTTAAGGAAATTCAGGACACAATTTTCAGAGGATATGATAGGTTTTTCAAAAGGTAGTTTTCTTGATTGTGTTCATTATTTCTTCTCTGCTTAATCATGGCCTTTCTTATATCCCTTTCATACATGCCTGCCTAAATAGATTTTAAACATGAACCCTTTCAAACTATTTCCTAAATGAATAAAATCACATAGTGAGACATAATTGAATCCAAAACAACACTTCAGAAATAGAAAAGCACATCAGAGAACACCATTAATTAACTCTTTCATGCCATTAGTTACCCTGTCAATGCTGAAGTGTTCCAAATCATAATCATCTACTCATTTTTCCTTTAGGGACTTGAAAACCAGACAAGTGCTAGTAAATTGAAAGGAAAACAAATTGATGATGATGAAGTACAGCACTAAAAAATGATGGAGAGTGTTAAACATCTAAAAGACAGCTTTTATTTTATTCCACCAAAAAAAAAAAAAAAGGAATTTAAAGTGAAAATTCTAGTGTTAGAATTACACTTGACATCCTTTTTATTTCAGAAGATGGTACTACATGCTATATGCTTTCACTGTTTATATTCAAAAATTGTTTTCTATATATCTTTTAAAAACATCTTTGCTATGCATACTGTTTTGGATTTTAATGCTTTTTGAGTATCTTTGCTCTGAGCAATTTTAAAGCTTTCTAAGAGCAGGGAAAATGGTCTGTGCATCTGTGATTGTCCTCAGAACTCTGGACAATGCTTTGCTATCAACATGCTTAGTCATTGAGTGTGGATCTGCTAATTTGCTTGTTTGAACAGATACACTGCATCTATTTTACCTTTCATCGCCTCAAAGTCTTGTAATTGACCTAGATCCTTTATGTTTCACTGAATTTAAATTCCTAATGCACTGTTTCATAAACAGAGGAAGGAAAAATCTTTCATATATTCTAGAACAATGTGTGAACATGTTAAACCTCCCACTCCGTATTCTTCTAGAGAAACATTTCTTATCTTTTTCAGCCAAGGTAAGGACTTGAATCCAACACTAGGGATACACATGAATCTAGACTGTAATGCTCTGTAGTTGCCATGAATTTAATTCCAGGCCAGATAATTGTTACTGCTATAGATAGAAGAGACACAACTAACCTGATTAAAAGTTTGTTATTGTACAGAACATGTTTATAATACTGGCAAAAAGTAATTTGCATTATGTTACCTCATTTTAATATTAAAAAAATACTGTTTGCAAAATTAAAAATAAGGAAATAACCACTATTGAATAATAATTGTGCCATCATCTTAGACCCAGATCCAAATTTCTAAAGCACAGTATTAAAAAGAAGGCTATTTTATAAAAAGCTTCTGTTGCACATATCAAAGTAATACTTAGTCTTATAAAATTATAAGGATAAATGTGACAAATTTGCATTTCATAAAAGAGAGAAGAAAATGCAGAACCTTCGGTTGCTTTTCATTCATTCCATGTTACTCTGAGAAAGACTGGAACTTTATTAGTTAGTATTATAGTTCACTCAGAAAAGAAAGACAGTACAAATAAAAATTAAAAGAAAAAATAGCAGTCAATAAATTTTATTATAAAGAAGAATTATTTCTATTGTCTAGCTCTTTCATAATAAGACAGTCATTTTTTGATATCCACTGAAGATTGATTTTAAGACCCCACCCCCTGCCAGGGATATCAAAATCCATGGATGCTCAAGTCTCTTAAATAAAATGAAGCAATTTCATATAATCTATTGATAGCTTCCCATGTATTTATCATCTTTAGATTACTTGTAATACCAAATTTAATGTAAATGTTACATAAATAGTTGCCAGCATACAGAAAATTCAAGTTTTGCCTTTTGGAATGTTCTGGATTTTTTTTTTTTAAATATTTTTGATTCAAGGTTGATTGAATCCATGGATGTAGAACCTGAGGTCCACTGTATTTATGAGGCAGTAGTTTAATGAATTAAGGATAACAACATGCTTTCAAACTAAATGAAGAAGACTTTATCGGATCAAGAGGAATAAGTTCAAGATGTAACCTCAGCATAGACCAGATATAAAACCCAAAAGTTTACAGACCTTTCTTCATTCCTTTAAAAAAAAAAATACAGCAATTACTTCCTGGACTGAGTCCCAGCCAATCTCTTCCCTTGTGTTACTCAAACAAAATTATTCCTTGATGATCTTACTTCCATCAAATTAAATACTTTCGATCCTTCTTTCCTGTTTCAAAGATCATTAAGGCATCTCCATTAGACTTTAAAAGAACTAAATTAAACTGATCAAATGTTTGTCAAACTCTTATTTTTCCCTTATTGAAATTGTAAACCCAGTGATTCTAAGGAGAAAAAAAAATGCTATTCATATTTTGACAGACCAACATTAATAGGACATATTAGTATAATTCATATTAGTATAATTTTACTACTTGGACCAGTTTGTCAATCTCATATCATCTATGCTGCTTTGAATAAGCTTTCCTGTCTAACTTGTGTTCTTATATCTGTGGTTAGACTGAAATTTTGAATTTATCATTCTTTGTTAAATTTGTGTCTATCTTCTCTCCTTCCTTTTAACTCCCTCCATGATGTAGGAATTCTTTTTTTTTTTTAATTGTATTTTATTTTTAAACTTTACATAATTGTATTAGTTTTGCCAAATATCAAAATGAATCCGACACAGGTATACATGTGTGCCCCACCGTGAACCCTCCTCCCCCCTCCCTCCCCATACCATCCCTCTGGGTTGTCCCAGTGCACCAGCCCCAAGCATCCAGTATCGTGCATCGAACCTGGACTGGCAACTTGTTTCATACATGATATTTTACATGTTTCAATGCCATTCTCCCAAATCTTCCCACCCTCTCCCTCTCCCACAGAGTCCATAAGACTGTTCTATACATCAGTGTCTCTTTTGCTGTCTAGTACACAGGGTTATTGTTACCATCTTTCTAAATTCCATATATATGTGTTAGTATACTGTATTGGTGTTTTTCTTTCTGGCTTACTTCACTCTGTATAATAGGCTCCAGTTTCATCCACTTCATTAGAACTGATTCAAATGTATTCTTTTTAATGGCTGAGTAATACTCCATTGTGTATATGTACCATAGCTTTCTTATCCATCTGACCATGAATTATTTAGTGTCCATTTTGCTTAATCTCTAAGCTTCAAGTGTCAGGTAGAGGTGTATAGCAATAGATGGGAAAATAGTAAGATTATAATAAGGTACAATTTAAACACTAAGACAATATTTGAACATGAAATGATATGATTTTGGTCTACATAAACCATGATTCGACATTTTCCATATCATTTACCTGTGTTTATTTGCAAATTAGCAGAAACTTAGTTATTGGATTATTATTTTTTCCCTTTATTACTCAATATACAGTTTTATGCAAATATTATTTTAAAATTTAAATCTAACTTATTTGATGCACTATATTAATTTATATAAGTGAAGTGACTTTATAAAAATATCACATTTAAAAATAAATTTGTATGTCATAATTAACAGAGTTCTCCTGCAGTTTACCTACATCTTTAAATTAAATAATCGGGATATTATACCTTCATATAATATTTTAAAATTGAATAAATGGAGGTTGTATTTCACCTCCCTCTCTTACTTCAACATGCTCTCTACCAGCCTGTTTTCTGACCTGTGGAATAAGCAAGATAAAATGACAGTTCCCTCTGGAGTGTATCAAAACACGCCAGAGCAATAAAAACTATGATAGCAAAGATTAAGGTTTCTGACCCCAATTGTGGCATTTCAGCTTTTTAGAGAGCCTGGCCTCACTATCTCTCCTCAGTGCACAGGGCGTTTCACAAACATTTTGAAACTAAGAAATCTCTCTTTCAGAATGGAGCTCTTGGGATGATTTAAATCTCTTAACCCCCTGGCAAATTTCTCCATCCTGGAGGATTAATTGACCATTCAGTCGATAAACTTTTGAAGACTTGAAGGGAAATTTACAGATGTCCACAAAGGACACCAGGGGGGGAGGGGCGTGTTAAAAGGACAAACACGGGTTTTTATTTAAAAGAGGTTACAACTGGATCATGGAAATAAATGATACATGTAATTAGAATCGATGCAACCCTTAAAAGAATAAACTGACTGTTGACATAGACATTTATTTCCTAGTAGGTTTATGTCATTATGTTAGGTTCAAAAGTGGATTAGCCTTCCTTCATGGATCCTTGCATATTAAGGATAAGAAACAATATAGAGGATACAATATAGTGTAGGATACAACCATGTATAGGATAGAATATAGTCAGTGCTATATGAAAAAGTGCAAATCAACATCATGGAAAATTACAAGGAAGAGTGGCTACTTTCAAGAAAAACAATCAAGTAAGACTTCCTAGGGAGAGTAAGACTCAAGTAAATCTTGAAGAATGGACAAAACCTAATTGTGGCAAGTGTTTAAAGAATAGAAGATCCTCAGAAAGAAAAGCTGAATTTGACAGTGATATTGATGCCGTGAATATCTAAAAGTGTTAAATTAATTCTACAGAACAAGGTTTCCAAAATTGTTGGGTGGAACGTCAATTTCCATTGAGATATATACAGATACTATGTTAGAAATAAATAAAAGGTTCTCTGGAGGAATTGCATTTAAAAAAATGGTAACTCTAGAGAGCTAGAGATCTACAGCACTGTGGTTATGGAGTCGAGAGTATCACTATCACCGCCAACCTGCCTCCACTGCTGCTGTTATCAATAAGTAGAAATGCGACCGATGAGAAATGAGAACGAGGTGCTGTGGGTTTATACAGTCAATAAGGAGACTGATTGGTGCTGTATCTCGAAAGGGTAACCAGCAGTGTTTTAGATGAAGAGAATAGATAGGTTTTTCTAAAATAGAAGCCTGATCACATCACTTCTCTAATTATCAATATTTTGCAATGGCTTCTCAACTCACTTAGAGGAAAATCCAAAACCCTTATTTTGAGCTTTGAGACCCTTCGTCTAATCTCTACTTTCTCTTTATTTTTTATTTTTAATCCCCTCGTCTCCCCCCGCCACCCTGCATCGCATTCTCTTCTCTCTCAAATTCTGTTCTACACACACTGCTCTTTTCCCACACAGGGAATCTTTACCCTCTGCCTTCCTATTCCAGTTTCAGGGGACACTGTTTCCCAGATTTATACACAGCTTTCTCCCCCAGCTTCACTGTTCCTTCAAGTATCTGCTCTAATTCGCTTTCACTCTCTTGAACAAATAACATTCTAACTTTCTTCTCACTTCCAATCTTCTCACTCTGCTCAGTTTGCGTTCATCACTCTTGTCACCCTATCTTAGACTCTACATTCCTTTGTTGTACATTTTCCACACCAGAGACAACTCCAAGAGATCAGGGACAGACAAACTTCTGTGTCCTCAATACCTGAAGCCACCCCAGATGTGTACTAGTAACTCAGTACATAGGTGCTGAGGAAATGGAGAGAAAACTAAGGCTGTGGAGACTAACCAGGAAGTGTTTTGTAAAAGGGAATATGAGAGGAAACAAGGGCTTAAATTTAGGCAAGGAAAGATTAGTACTTAACTACATACAAATAATAATTCAGGGCATGTACTATAGGGTAAAGAATGGACTATAAAGGCCAGTGGTCTCCAATTCACATCCTGGACTCCTAACATCATAGTTATGTGGCCAAATGCAGAAAGCTTATGTCTCTGAACCCCAATTTTCTCCTCTTACAAAAGGGAAAATATCTTTTTAGATTCCTGCAGGCTATAGAGAAAATGAATGTCCACGATATGACCTAGGAGCTACCACTGGCATCTTTAAAGTGTCACATACTTGAGCATATTTTAAAAATGAATTAAAAGCTTTATTTTCATTGAGTCTCTACAAGTAGATTTAAAGTTGTGCAAAATAATTCATAACCTTTGTATCTTTTGAAATGTATGCAGTTCTTATCATAGTCCTATTTTTATAAGATACCAAAGATAAAATAACAAAATACCCATTTCTTGAACATCCATGATTTGATTTTAGCATTAATCAAGTAAAATGAAATGCATTTTATTGAAGTATATTTGACTTACAATATTGTGTTTGTAATGATTCAGTTATACATATACTTTATACACACACATACATATATATTCTTCTTCAGATTCTTTTCCCTTATTGGTAATTATAAAATATTGAGTATATTTTCCTGTGCTATACAGTAGGTCCCCATTGATAATCTGTTTTATATATAGTAGTGTGCATATGTTAATTTCATACTCTTATTTTATCCCTCTCTTCCACCTTCCGCTTTGATAACCACAAGTTCATTCTCTTTGAGTCAGTTTCTGTTTTGTAAATAACTTCATTGTATCCCTTCTTTTTCCTTAGGTTCCACATATAAGTGATATCATGTCTGTCTGATTTGCTTCACTTAGTATGGTAATCTCCAGGTGCATTCATGTTGCTGCAAATGACATTATTTCATTATTTTTTATGGCTGAGTAATCCTCTATTGTATATACATATGTACCACACCATTTTTATTCATTCATTTGTCAACGGACATTTACGTTGCTTCCATGTCTTGGCTACTATAAATAGTGCTGCAGTGGACATTGGAATGCATGCATATTTTTGAATTATGGTTTTCTCAGCATATATGCCCAGGAGTTGCATTGCAAGATCATATGGTAACTCTATTTTTAGTTTTTTAAGGAATCTCCATGCTATTCTTCACAGCTGCTGCACCAATTTATTATACCATCAGCAGAGTAGGAGGGATTCTTTCTCTCCACACCCTCTCTAGCATTTATTATTTGTAGACTTTTTGATGATGGCCATTCTGACCAGAGTAAGGTGATGATAGCTCATGGTAATTTTTATTTGCACTTTGGAAATTAATCCACTGTTAATCACATCATTTGCAATTTTTTTTTCCATTCTATAGATCGTCACTTTATTTTGTTTATGGTTTCCTTTGCTGTGAAAAAGCTTTTAAGGTTAATTAAATCTCACTTGTTTATTTTTATTTGCATTACTCTAGAAGATGGATACAAAAAGGTATTCCTGCTATTTTTGGGACAGTATGTTCAGCCTATGTTTTCCTCCAAGAGTTTTATAGTATCCAGTCTTATATTTAGGTCTTTAATTCATTTTGAGTTAGTTTTGCTTATGGTGTGAGAAAATATTCTACTTCCATCCTTTTACATGAGGCTGTCCAGTTCTCCCAGCCCCACTTACTGAAGAGACTATTTTCTCCATTGTGTATGCTGGCCTCCTTTGTTTTAGATTACTTGACCATAGGTGCATGAGGTTACTTCTGAAATGAAGTTCATTTATATCTAATATGTATCACATATTTGAAAGCAGACTCAGAATAGTAAAATGATCACAAAGCATATAAATAGAAATCGACCTTCAAATTAAACATTTTTTTAGAATTTGAATATGTTTCACTCTTTTTTTCACGTACTTCCTATGATATTTTAGTTTTTGAAATGGCAACTTTTCCCTGTGTGAGGTCCATCTTTGTCCTTTAACTTTTCAAAACTTCAGCATCTCCATTTCTTACTGCATTTTACACCACACTTAAAATGGCTATTCATGTTATTTCTTTCTTCACAGGTCTCTAACGACTTCTTACTTTGCTTTGATCCAAAAATAAATGTTAGATTATGACCTTTAAGTGTTTACTCCAAATGGTCATTTCTTCCTTTATTTACCATCTAAGTTTATGACCCTTTGAACATAGCTCCACAAAAGCTCTGCAGCTCAGAATCAGTGGATCTCAAAGTGTGAAAGGGGTTTAAATAAAAAGTGTAAATTAACATAACTTGGAGAATATTTTTCAAATGCCTGTCCCATTTCCTTAACAGATGTTCCTATTCCTGGAACTCCAAGCATGAGAATTTTTTAAACCCTTTCAGTGATCTGGATACACCCCTCACTTCTTACCTCATAGCTAAAAGTGACCATTCAAGACCAATTTTTTTCATAATTTTCTACTTTATATTATCAGTTCCTAGCTTGATGCCTATGCATTAAGTACAACTATAAATCATGTCTTTTCCCACTTGACAGGAAATAAACAGAAAGAAAGCTAAGTTCTTGTCTGTGAGAGTTTAAAGTTTATTAATGGACGTGTTAGAAGTAGACTTGAGTCAAAGAAGAACGCTATATGTGCAGTTTCTTGCTGCTGCTAAATCACTTCAGTTGTGTCCGACTCTGTGCAACCCCATAGACGGCAGCCCACCAGGCTCCCCCGTCCCTGGGATTCTCCAGGCAAGAATACTGGAGTTTCTTAGGGAAGGGTTATTTTTCCAGGTAGACTTTGAAAAAAAAAATAGCATGAGCAAAATACATTTAAGAAACTTTTCCACCATTCTTTTTTCTTTTTTTAAATTTTATTCCATTTTTAAACTTTACATAATTGTATTAGTTTTGCCAAACATCAAAATGAATCCGCCACAGGCTTTTCTAATAAGATATAGCCTCATGGGATTTGGGGTTCCATGATTTCCCACATTCTAAATGTTTTCATGTTGAAACATAGTTAATAAATGCACCACTTTTTATGCTTCAATGTATTGACTCCCAACTCAGTAAGAGGCACAGCTCTCTGCTAATTGCCCAGTTGCACACATTATCTTTCATAATCTTTCTTGCCTTTAGATCTTTTTATGTGTTTTTATCTGACTTAATTGACCTCCACTCACCTGGTTTCCTGCAGAATTTAGCAAAGGTTTTGCCTTTTCAGGAACCATTCTCTGTCCTCTACAACTTTGCCTTAAAAATCTGTGTCTTAAGCTCTCAGAGCATCACATTATTTACTCAACTACAGAAAGCATATAATGTGATGCAATTGTCAGTTTGGTTATCTGCCTTACTGCTATTCCCAATAGTCATTTGGGGATTCCCTACTTGAAGATAAGAGATTATTTTTTATTATATTTGAAACTTCTTTTTCACTGCTCAGTGCATAGTAGTTTCAATGGCAGGTATAGGTTATAAGAAGGAGAGTTAAGTAGCCATGGTTTAAAAATCAAGCTAGAAAACTAAGGGTAGTGGGAAACTTGATGAAGGGAATTGAGGAAATTAGAACCACTAATAAGTTGAATGAAAATGTAGAAGAGACCTATTTTCTCTGAGGTAGCCATCTGCTCTGGTAAACGAATTGGGAATATTCTTAAATAACGTTTTTAGGCATACAAAAAAATAAAGTACTCAAATAACAAAATTTTAGTGTGCATGCTCAATGTCTACTTAGGTATAATTTAATTTTAGCTCTTTGGTGAATAGCTGAATGGTTTTCCTTGGTATAGCATAATGTACATATATGGTCATTTAAGTTTATTGAGAAAATTTTATACAATTAATTTTGAGAGTGCTTGCCTTCTGATGAATATTTTTCTTTTGTATGTTATAGGAAGATCTAGATCTTGTCTGTTAGAGACAAGGATATAAAGAAATCCAAATTACCTGAGATAAAATTTATCTCAAAAAGTAAAATACATGTTTTTCACTTAGTTTAGGAAATAAAACAAGATGAACAAAGCATGACTGTCCGTCATCCTGAGTGTCTTTGAAGGATGATGGGCCAATTTTGCCCAGTGTGTGAATGTCATTAGGCCTAGTATTTGTTTCTTAACATTTTCTCTCTGTTTGGTTTTGGTTCCCCACTTAATAATATTATTACAATCTATTACAACATATGAGTGTAATTAGCTTTGCCTTATTATGACATCTAATTTGATATGTGGAATAAATAAACTTTTATTTATTTTATCAGAGTAAAAGAGGTATAATAAAGAGCCTCCCCTGTCAGCAAGCTCTGTCCCAAGAAAACACTGTGGATTAGCACTCACTTGGTTAAAGTCAATTACAGAGGCAGCAGCTTTAAATCCTGGCAAGTGCCAAGCTCTAATAAAGGTCCTTCCTAGGTATGATAATTATAAAATTAGATGAAAACATTTACTAAATTCATAGCAAATCCTTCATGAAATGGAAGATGCTGGAGCTGAAACATAGCCAGATTTGGTAACAGCAGGCAAACAACTTTCAGAGTCAAAAATCATTCAAAAGTGTCTAATCCCATAACTGTACCAAAGCTGGCAGGCACTCACCACACAGAACATTAATCTGGGAGATTTAGAGGGAATTTTAAAGATAACCTTCTGTGCCAAATATGTTAACAGCAATATGTCTCTGGCTAAAAACACTGAATATTTCATAATCCATAGGAAAGATGGAGATACAAAATGTGAACAAGAGGAAATTTTCAACCCCGGAGTAATTATACAGTTTTCATTAGGCTTCTCTGTTTACATTGGTGGAATAGAATCCATGCAAGAGCATGAACATAAAATCAGAATTGCTTCAGTTCACATACAATGAATTAGAAATACTCAGAAGGATGGATCAGAACATGAAGATGTTTGATGTACAATGGAAGAGCACAGTCCCAAGAAACGTTAACTTGAAGGTCAGTGTTGGTTAAATTCTTTGCTCCTGCATTCCAAGCTTCTCAGCAGTCCAGTGAGCTGAGTACTGTCCTAGCGCCCTGCAAGCCAATGTAATGATCTTATGTGACGCCTTCAGACCTTACCTGTGCCTTCCAGCGAGCTCTGAATCACATCCTTAATTAAAATTCAGCAAGAAAAAGGATTTATAGAAAAGGGAAAATACACACTGAACAAAAATAAATAACCAAGGTACATTCAGTCTTGCAAAGAAATGTTCAAAGTGAAATTGACCTGATTTTAAAGTTTAAGATTCTGTGACTCAAAGGGGTAAATAGGTTCCTAAAATTGTATTATCCTTTAATATTTATCTGTTCTTATATGAACTTGTGGAGAAGGCAATGGCACCCCACTCCAGTACTCTTGCCTGGCAAATCCCATGGACAGAGGAGCCTAGTAGGCTGCAGTCCATGGGGTCACTAAGAGTCGGGCACGACTGAGCAACTTTACTTTCACTTTTCACTTTCATGCATTGGAGAGGAAAATGGCAACCCACTCCAGTGTTCTTGCCTGGAGAATCCCGGGGACAGAGGAGCCTAGTGCGCTGCCGTCTATGGGGTCGCACAGAGTCAGACACGACTGAAGCAACTTAGCAGCAGCAGCATATGAACTTGAAACTCCAGATTTTAAATACCACACAAGAAATGTGCAGAAGGAAAATCTAAGGACAGTATAGCATTGATTAGTGGTCCAAGAAAACTTATAGTTTTAGAAAATATCTTATTTTTTTTCTATATTTGGACAAAATACTCTCCCATTACAGAAGGTTGTTAGAAAGAACATGTTTAAGCATGTCAAACAGATTGATAGAAGCTATATCTTTATCTTTAGCACTTCTTAATCTTCTAGTGCTTCCTGGAAGTGGACCAATGTGAGTGAGTGTGTGCCAAAAAAATATAATAATAATATTTGTATTTTATTAGGCTAACTTGGATTCACTCCTGTGGCATACAATCAGTTGTATATAAGGTTTTATGTCTGCCTCGGTGTCACTCTCTTCCTTTTAAGCTTATAACCCTTGAACCATTTCTTCAACCACGTCTTGGTGAATATTTTCAATTACGTTTTCAATTTCTGTTTTTGAACCCACCTAGCAAGCCCAAAGCTGAAGCAATCCAACAGACTGATTTCTTTGTTCCTACACCTGGGCAGTTGAATTCAACTGGAGAAAATCGCAAAATCCTCCGAAAATTGCCTCTATAAATTAAGGTTCTCTGAGCTCAATAGGGCCATTTACCTTGCTCACCAGTTCTCTGTTCTAAGGTTTTTCTTCATTTTCCATAATATCTAATCAAACCATTTCTTATCTCCTTAACTGTCCTATCCTATTCCCTTCCTACTCATTCTCAGCAGAAAATCTTGTCTCTTACTTTCCAGAAATATAGACACACTCAGTTAAGAACTTTTTCAAATTACTGACACTCTATTTATAAAAGTGAGAGTATATTGTAACTAACTTCTTTCTTTCATTATAATTAAAAACGGCTCATCCTGAGTGATGCTATTAAATGTCTCATCCTGAGTGATGTTAACTCTTCCAATTCTTCTTTGGATCCCGTGAAAACTACTTTAGAAATTTCACTCCAATTATTAAAACTTATCCCTTTCTTTTCTATAATTTCTATCTTTTCCTACTTCAATGTTTGAAAAATCATATCTCTTCCATTTGTTCTTCCACATCAAGCCTTCTCCAGCTTTATTTCTGTCTCTATTACCTGGCATTTCCAAGTTTCATGGAAAAAAAAAAAAAAAAAACAATTAGAAGTCCTTTCATCTGTTTCCTTGTTTCCCTTTTATTGTTCAGGCCATGGCAATGCCCAGTCGTGTCCTTTATTCATTCATTGAACAAGCTCTCAGAAAGATTGTTACTGAATTTTTATTGCTATAGCCAATAAATAGTTCTCAAATATTCTCTGCTGCTGCTGCTGCTAAGTCACTTCAGTCCTGTCCGACTCTGTGCGACCCCATAGACGGCAGCCCACCAGGCTCCGCCATCCCTGGGATTCTCCAGGCAAGAATACTGGAGTGGGTCGCCATTTCCTTCTCCAATGCATGAAAGTGAAAATTGAAAGTGAAGTCGCTCAGTCGTGTCTGACTCTTAGCGACCCCATGGACTGCAGCCTACCAGGCTCCTCCATCCATGGGATTCTCCAGGCAAGAGTACTGGAGTGGGGTGCCAGTGCCTTCTCCGCATATATTCTCTAGGGAGCATTTAATATGGTAAACCATAACTTCCTCATTGAACCCTAGATTCCCAGAACTTCTTCAATGTTAAGCTTTCTCAGTTCTTCTTATCCTCTCTCCTTGATTGCCTCTTCTCAGCTTCTATATAGATTTGTCTTGTTTGGGTGTTTGTGCTCTGTTGTGTCTGACTCAGCAACCCCATGGACTGACTCAGCAACTTCCAGCCCTCTCTGTCGCATGGAACTTTCCAGGCAAGAATACTGGAGTGTGTTGCCCTTTCCTACTCCAGGGGATCTTCCCAACCCAGGGATCAAACTTGCATCTCTTGCATATTCCACATTGGCAGGCAGATTCTTTACCACTAGTGCCACCTGAGAAACCTAGATTTACCTTACTAAACTCATTTATTCACAGGATATTCTAACCTGTGTGCTGATGGCTCCTTTAACAGATGCTCTGAAGTACTTGTTACTCATTCAGATCACTTCACTTGCCCACACTGATACCATGGTGGTCTGTACACTAACATATAAAAAAGAGAACAGTAAGATATTTAGATTCACTAACAATCAGAGATTATCATTTCATCATGTCTCTCACAAGCACACACACAAAATTCTTGTGAAAGTCTTGGAATTCTAAGGTTCTTCTGATAATATGGTTAGAGAGATATTTTGTAGTGTTTATCCTGTCTTTTCAGGGTTTGAGTGATAAGCAAAAGTTTACGTACTAAAGGCAAAAGTTTAAAATACAATAAAATACAGGAGAATGACTTCATCTTATGTTAAGGAAGAAAATAAAATGACTAACTACAAACATCTTTTTATAATACATATAGCTGAAAAAAAAGATTCTTATCTAGAATTTATTAAGACTCTGAATAAATAAGAAAATAGGCATAGCAGGGAAAACAGACTGACACTTTACAGGAAAAAATCCAAATTGTCTCAACATGCAAGAAGTTATGCACTATCATGACATAAAAATGAAATACAAATTAAAACCCAAGTGAGATGTAAATTAATATCCAGTACATTTTCAGAAGTTAAGATGTCTGACAACACCAAACATTGGCAAGAATATTAAGCAGTGGGATTCTCACACTGGCATTAGACACATTTTAACACCAGACATCTCTAGAAAAACCCTCACTCATGAACCCTAGGACATCTGTATAAGGGTGCTTTAAACTGCACTGTGGATAGCAAGGGAATAAGAAAATCCTAAATGCTTTTAAAATTTAGAAGAGATAAATTGCAATGCACTCATACAGAGACTGTAATGCAACCATGAAATGAAGGCGATAGAACTGTGTTCATCAATATGGGTAATATTGAAAGTCATGCTATTAAAAAACTAAGTTACCTAAGAAGCTTATATTTCAGAAACAGAAAGCAAATAAAGCTTTTTGGAGATATGCATGTATGTATGTGGATAGTAGAAAGAAAATCAAAAGAATGTTTACACTACTAAGTTTAGCACTGTGACTAGTACTAAAGGGCTGTGTCACAAAAAAATTTGATTTGTTAGGAATGCATTGAACTTCAAACATACCAGTATGCTTCTGTTTCATAAGCTGGGTTATGAGTATATGAATTTGTTCACATTTTATAAAATTCTCTAAATTGCATAAAATTGTTAAATGTACTCTTTTAAAAAAATTACAAAGTTCATTGGTGAAAAAGGAGAAAAGAGATTACTCACTAATTAGAGAGGGTACAAAGGCCAGATGAATTTTTTAAAAGTTAGGAGAGGTCTTGAGGTAGACAGAATGATCCTTTAAAGATATCTATGTTATAATCCCTGACACCTATGAAATTTTTACCTCACAGGGCTAAGTGACTGCAGATGTGAGTGAGCTAAAGATGAAGAGATGAGACAATTGTTATGAATTATTCAGATGGGCTGAAGGTAGTTGCAGCGTCATTAAAAGTAGAAGGAAGCAGAACAGAGAGTCAGAGGTACATGAGAAAGGCAGAGAGACACATGCATCTGTTGACTTTAATGATGGGGAAAGGGGTCATGAGCCAAAGGATACATCAGTTCAGTTAAGTTCAGTCCCTCAGTTGTGTCCGACTCTGTGACCCCATGGATTGCAAGCATGCCGGACCTCCTTGTCCATCACCAACTCCCGGAGCTTACTCAAACTCATGTTCTTAAAGTTGGTGATGCCATCCAACCATCTCATCCTCTGTTGTCTTCTTCTTCTCCTGCCTTCAATCTTTCCTAGCACCAGGGTCTTTTCCAATGAGTCGGTTCTTCATATCAGGTGGCCAAAGCATTGGAGTTTCAGCTTCAGAGTCAGTCCTTCCAATGAATATTCAGGACTGATCTCCTTTAGGATGGACTGGTTAGATCTCCTTGCAGTCCAAGGGACTCTCAAGAGTCTTCTCCAACACCAGAGTTCAAAAGCATCAATTCTTCAGTGCTCAGCTTTCTTTATAGTCCAACTCTCACATCCATACATGACTATTGGAAAAATCATAGCTTACTATACATAGACTTTGTCGGCAAAGTAATATCTCTGATTTTAATATGCTGCCTAGATTGGTCGTAGCTTTCTTCCAAGGAGTAAATGTCTTTTAACTTCATGGCTGCAGTCACCATCTGCAATGATTTTGGAATCAGGAATAAAGGCAGCCTGTAAAACCTAGGAAAGAGAAGGAAACAGATTCTCCCCTAAAGCATTCTAAAAGAATACCATCCTGAAAACACCTTGGTTTTAGTTCGGTAAGACTCAGTTTGGACTTCTAACATCCAGGGCTCAAAGATAAAGCTGAGCGGTATTAAGCCATTAAATCTGTAGTAATTGGTTAGGGGAGCCGTGGGAAACATTCATCTCTTTCTTTCTAAATGACCTTTGGGAACTGTTGGAAAGTCAAAGAGAAGAAATTACAATGAATGCTGCTCACTGTTGCCTCCACTACTGCTACCATCACTGCTTAATTTTTTATTAACTTGTATAACGCCATTTGCAAAAATTGACTACAGATATCCTTATCCATGGGGTCAGAATCATCCTTTCCTACTGATAAATAAGGAAACTAAGGGGTCTTATGAGTTAAGAGAATTATCAGTTGTTAAAAGCCACACCACTTGTTAACTTATATGTGAATAAAAAGTCCCTTCAAGCATGCTAATGCTAAGGTGTTTCAAACGTGTTTAACTCTTTGTGACCTTATGGACTGTAACCCATCAGGATCCTCCGTCAATGGGATTCTCCAGGCAAGAATACTAGAGTGGGTTTCCGTGCCCTCCTCCAGTGGATCTTCCCAACACAGGGATCAAATCTGCAACTCTTACGCATCTCCTGCATTGGTAGTTGGGTTCTTTACCAATAACTCCATCTGGGAAGCCCTCATAAAATAAATGTTATTTCTGAAATCTGAAGAGATAAAGGTATGTGTTTAATTGGTTAACCAATTAATTGTTTGTATTAAAATCATACATTATTATGCACACATTTTTGTTATAATTAACAAAGTTATGACTATAATAGTGTATATAAACATGTAATTGTATTAAAGAACATCTATGCAATTAGTCAACATTTAAAAAAACATTAATCACAGGTAAAAATTTCTCAGAAAGTGCACATCAGTCTTAAGAAAAGTTAACAATTCTACAGGACTCATCTTCAAACTCAAATCATTGTACAAAAGGGAAAAGAACTAGTTTGGAATATTTCTTATTCAACCTATTTAATGTAAGTTTGGGTTATATTAATTTAGTAATTTGCTCTAAATTTTACTCAAATAGAACACTGTAGGATGAGATGGAGTATAATCTAGACATCTAAAATATAGTTCTCATTTTCCTATCAGATTCAATCACTGCAACATTTTTAGTTTGATCCTCATACAAGTGAAAAATTTACTGAAGTGACAAAGGGGTTATGAAGAAGGCTGAGCAAGTCAGAGAGAGAGAAAGAGAGGGAGATAGAGACGGAGAGAGGTCTCAAGAGGGTGAGCTTGGATTGATGCAAGGACAACACAGCAAAACTGAAGAGAAAAATTTAAGTTACCAGCAATCACTTCTCTATTGTAGCATTTATTACTTAGGTTTATTAAAATGTCAAATCAAACACTGAGGAAAATGGTTTACAAATGCAGAACTCTAAAAAAATAAGATCAAAAAGAGATCAAAGACTGCATTAAAAAGATTAAGTTTAAAATGGTCGATGGAGATCAACTCTTCATTTCACTCTTATTTAGAATCAATTCAAGGTTCAATTTCAACTATACACAGAAACATGAATTGATTTTAATGGCATGTATGGAAAAAATTGCCTCAAATACTCTAACGAAAAGATTCCAAGAAAGTAGTTATGCTTATAATGCTTTTGTTGCTCTATGCCTCAGAACTGAAATTGTTTAGTAAAAGAAAAAGAATTTGAAGCAAGGAAAGTTGAACCGGGCCTAGGAGTTCTGGTGCATAAGTTCTGCTATACCATCAAGTCTTAACATTCAGCCAAGCAGTCAGTAATCAGTTTTAAAAGCACAATATAATGTCATGTTTCTATAGCTTACACCTCTCAGAAACACAAATGATAAATTTACATGAAAGATACAGGTGGAGTTATTTAATAATAAGTACAGAAAATCGATGTTTGCTTGTATTTGCTTTTAAAGACGCTGGCAAATAGTTATAAACTTTTATTATTACAGAAATAGAATTGATCTAAATTCACTATATAAAAGTTCACATGCTCAGTGTTTACTCACTTATTCTAAGCTTGCTTTTTCCTTGCATATACGTGATCTAATACTTATGAATTTTCAAGTGCTCAAGATCAAATAAACATTTAAAAGTAAATAAGACACCGCTAATATTATGATAGATTTGTGACCTAGCAAAGAATCTGTGAAGGAAATGTGTGCTCATCAAGCAAGTGTGTGTGTGCATGTGTGTGTGTGTGCTCACTTGTGTCTTACTCTTTGTGACCCCATGGAATGTAGCAGCCAGGCTCCTCTGTCCATGGGGTTTTTCAGGCAAGAGTATTGGAGTGGGTTGCCATTTTCTTATCCATCATCAGACTAGATCTTCTCACAATTCTACTTTTCTGGAGAAACTTACATTACATAATTAAGACTGGAAACTTCCTTTTGTTGATTGCATAGTATGTATGATAGAAGTTAATTTATCAATTCATGTTCCTGAATATTATTATACTGAAACACTTCTAAGTATAGTATGTTGCTCTTCAGTCACTAAATATGTCAGACTCTTTGTGACCTCATGGACTGCAGTGCACCAGGCTCTCCTCTGTCCTGCATGATCTCCCAGAGTTTGCTCAAACTCCTGTCCATTGAGTGAGTGGTGCCATCTAACCACTCTTGCTCCCTTCTCCTCCTGTGCTCAGTCTTTTCCAGCATTAGGGTCTTTTCCAGGATTAGGATCTTTTTCAGTTAATCAGCTCCCTGCATAAGGTGGCCAAAATATTGGAGCTTCAGTTTCAGCATCAATTTCTAATTTCTAATGAATATTTCTAGTGAATATTCAGGGCTGATTTCCTTTAGGGTCAACTGGTTTGACCTCCTTGTGGTCCAAGGGACTCTCAAGAGTCTTCTCCAAGTATAGAATATGACATTTGAAAATTGCTCTTTTGGCACAGGCAAAATTGGCCTTGAGATTATTCTGTTTAGACCTCAAAAATGATTTTTACTTTCTTTTATTTCCGCTTTGCTGTTATACAAATAATAGACCCTTTTACACCATTCCTCAGCATCCCCCGAGTATAAATTTATCACATCTTGACTCACAGCATCACTGAGATCAAAGACGTTATGAGACTCTTTTATTGCATGTAATAATGTAGAGAGATGCTGGTCAAGGGTTTGAGAGAAAGCTGAATATAGGAAATAGGACAAAGCTTGAAGTTTAGGGATGTGCAGCTGATCTCAGAAATAATTCATAAAAACAATTGCTTTACATTTTTTTTAACCAGCCATTTTGTTACAGCTGCATCAAAACAGCTGTTTCTGTGAGAGACCATCAGAAAACAGATGGTACTCTCATAAGGTAATTAAAGAGTTTAAGGAAGGGGCTTTCACACATGTGTCATCAGGGCTAAGGGAAATAACATGGATTGCTGGAACAATCCAGAAGCAAAGCTGTACAAACACAGCTCAGAACCAAAAGTGTAGCTATAGCTTAGTTATGAACCCATTCCCTTAAAATACAAGGGGACTCACTTGAATCTGATAGAGGCCAATTTCTAGAAGCAAACAAAGTAGTGGATGGTGATGAGGAGTGGATTTGGGATGGAAAATGAAAATATCGAGCAGATAATCACAAAGCAGATAATCACAGTGGTATGATCACCCACCAAGAGCCAGACATCCTGGAATGTGAAGTCAAGTGGGTCTTAGGAAGCATCACTACAAACAAAGCAAGTGGAGGTGATCGAATTCCAGTTGAGCTATTTAAAAACCTAAAAGATGATGCTGTGAAAGAGCTGCACTCAATATGCCAGCAAATTTGGAAAACTCAGCAGTGGTTACAGGACTGGAAAAGGTCAGTTTTCATCCCAATCCCAAAGAAAGGCAATGCCAAATAATGTTCAAATTACAGCACAATTGCACTCATCTCATACACTAGCAACGTAATGCTCAAAATTCTCCAAGCCAGGCTTCAGCAGTACATGAACCATGAACTTCCAGATGTTCAAGCTGAATTTAGAAAAGTCAGAGGAACCATAGATCAAATTGCCAACATCTGTTGGAACATCGAAAAAGCAAGAGATTTCCAAAAAGCATCTTCTTTTGCTTTATTGACTATGCCAATGCCTTTGACCTTGTGGATCACAAAAAAACTGTGAAAAATTCTTAGAGAGATGGGAATAACAGATGACCTTACTTGCCTCTTGAGAAATCTGTATGCAGGTGAAGAAGCAACAGTTAGCAATGGACATGGAACAACTGACTGGTTCCAAACTGGAAAAGGAGTATGTCAAGGCTGTATATTGTCACCCTGCTTATTTAACTTATGTGCAGAGTACATCATGGGAAATGCCAGGCTGGATGAAGCACAACCAGGAATCATGATTGCCAGGAGAAATATCAATAACCTCAAATACGCATATGACACCACCCTTATGGCAAAAAGTGAGGAACAACGAAAGAGCCTCTTGATGAAGTGAAAGAGGAGAGTGAAAAAGCTGGCTTAAAACTCAAAATTCAGGAAACTAAGATCATGGCATCTGGTCCCATCACTTCATGGCAAATAGATGGGGAACAAAAGGAAACAGGGAGAGACTTTATTTTGGGGGGCTCCAAAATCACTGCAGATGGTGACTGCAGCCATGAAATTAAAAGATGCTTGCTCCTAGGAAGAAAAGCTATGAGAAACTTAGCCTATGAAAAAGCAGAGACATTAGTTGCCAACAAAGGTCTGTCTAGTCAAAGCGATGGTTTTTCCAGTAGTCATGTATGGATGTGAGAGCTTGACTGTAAAGAAAGCTGAGTGCCAAAGAATTGATGCTCTTGAACTGTTGTGTTGGAAAAGACTCTTGAGACTCCCTTAGACTGCAAGGAGATCAAGCCAGTCCATCATAAAGGAAATCAGTCCTGAATATTCATTGGAAGGACTGATGCTAAAGCTGAAACTTCAATACTTTGGCCACCTGATTCGAAGAGCTGACTCATTTGAAAAGGCCCTGATGCTGGGAAAGATTGAATGCAGGAGGAGAAGGGGATGACAGAGGATGAGATGGTGGATGGCATCACCAACTCGATTAGTTGGTGGATGGTGGATGGCATCACCAACACTAGTTTGAGCAAGCTCTGGGAGTTGGTGATGGATAGGGAAGCCTGGTGTGCTGCAGTCCATGGGATCACAAAGAATGAGGCACAACTGAGCGACTGAACTGAACTGAGCACAATTCTCTCCTTTTGCCTTCTCAGAATGCACTTTTCTTTGTCTATCCTACCATATTATAACTCCATGGTGTCAGTGTAACCAGAGTCCTAGCCACCATAAGGATGCTCTTTTATATGATAGAGATGGGGGGCAATAGACATTGTAAAGCAAATAATTAATTAAAAACATAGATTATCCTTTTAGCAACACACACACACATGCACACTCAAGGGTCTTATCTTTGTTTTCTTTATTTGTTTTCAAATTTGTAAGATCAGATATTAACAGGATCATGTTGGGCTTTGCATCCCATCATCACAAAATGTCTCATGGTCAAGGGCTCAGTCTCTGTAGGGACCCAAGATTCATCATGGAGTTGCCTTTCAAACAGTGTTCCCTGAAGAAGAAACAGCTTATTCCAGAGCCCAGGAGTCGGCACTGTGACTACCTGATTGAGGCTTCTCAGTGAAAGTGTCAGGCCCTTAGTCATGTCCAACTCCTTGCAACCCCATGGACTATAGCCCACCAGGCTCTTCTGTCCATGGAATTCTCCCAGCAAGAATACCGGAGTGGGTAGCCATTTCCTTCTCCAGGGGATCTTCCTGACCAAGGGATTGAACCCATGTCTTCTGCATTGCAGGCAGATTCTTTACTGTCTGAGCCACCAGGGAAGAACAAGGCTTGTCAGAGGCTCCAAGAAATCTCCACATCTCCCAGAAAATTCCAGTGCCCGCTACAACTCAGGAAGCAGGTCAGTTTGCCTATAACTTGGACTTGCTGTTGAAAGTGCGTATGCAGACACTTTTTATATTCTTGCAAAAACATGTAATACATGCATGTATTCATGACAACTGCAATGGCCTCTATATTCAAGGAATACGTTATTTCATTTGAAAAACTATTGAAAGATACTATTTCATTAGTATTGGATCATTTTAAGATTTTCCTGAATAAACCCTGAAAGAGGACTTTTTTCCTTTGCTTCCACCCCTGTTCCTCTCTACCCCAACACTTTCTTGCTTTTTTCTAATTATTTTCCCAACTCCTTCCCACAAGAAAACATTTTGTTCATTTTTGTGCCTAATATAAACAAACTGAGGTCACCAATATAGTTCCTGAAAGAGAAGAAGTCTGCTTATTCATACAAGATAATGATCTCTTTTGCTTTGCTCTCTCAAAGAATGATGACTCTTGACCTCTTCATTTTATATTATGAAGATCTGTACCACAGAATCTTAATCAAGGGCTTTGAGAAACTTTTGGGAGAGTAACGCTTCGAGCAGCGGTGCAATTTACTTTATGTCTTCTGTATTAATTAGAGAACTATGATTGGCAGGCCTAGGATGATATAATGTCAGTCTTATGCACTGCAACTTGGATAAAACTGGTTGGATGTGCAATGAGGAGACTCAGGGGTTGCGATATGAAAATTTACTTCACTGATTTGAATATTTATCTTATTGTAGGCTTCCTAGGAGGTGTCATGCTTAACTCAACATATGGTCTGTAAATTTAAAATTAAATTTATTTGTATAAATTTGACACAATAGAAGTTAAGCTCAAATGAAGGATTTAAACATATGGTAGATTTTCCGCTAATTGAGAGACTTATGCTATGAGAAGTACGCAGAAGAGAGGTTTGGTAGCTGTGGTTTCATTTCTATGACTATGTAACTGAATAACTTACTTATATTCTTAGTTCATTATTATTCTAAAGTAGAGGTGAAAAAGATTATTTTTTCTTATTAAAACACATTTAAGGAAATAACTGTTCCACTTAAAATATGTAGATTTTCACATAGGTATATATTTTAATATCTATAAATACACATTTACACACTCAAATATTTATATATGCAATATTTCTCAATTTATATTTATCTTTTTAAAGCTTTACTGAGGTGCAATCGACACAAAATTATAAGATATTTAAATTGTAAAATGTGATGATTTGAAATACGTATATGCATTGCGAAATATTCTCCTTTAATAAGATAGTACATTTACATCTGGAAGGAATCTCTAATCTCTGGACATCTTTGGCAGGAAGCATTACTGAGCCTACCATACATCTCTCACAACCTTCTCTAACCTAGCTTCTGGTCCCAGCCCTCCATGAAAACCACCCTGAATAAATTCACCGTGGATCTGAATCTCTAAGATGCAGAAACTGTTTTCAGTTCTAATATTCTTCCCAGCATTTGAATCTAGTGACAACTTGATTTCCAAATTTTTTCTTGAAACAGTATGTTTCTTTATCTTTATTGACACTACTCTCATGGATTCACTGGTTCCACTTTCCCTTTACATTTTTCTTATTTACCCACATTTAAACAAACAACACACTTTTCAGAACTGATTGCAACTGGCAAACATGTTGAGTGTACTGTCTTCTTGCTCCTCCCCTTTCTACCTGCTTATTTATAAAATGTAGATGTAGGCTTTAATCTGAATGGTTTATTTGTTGTAATTTAAACACTGAGTGGGGTGGCTTAAGGCTGTGAGCTTTCCAGATAGTACAAAATTTTTATATCTGACTGGTGAAGTGACAGAGCCACAAAATAGATATTCTGTCATCCCTTGTTCTACCCTCTGCACTTCCAGCTACATCCAGGCTCCTTCCTGGTTTAGCTAAGTGGCCATGTCCACTACACCAAGGGAGAGCCCTGAACACATTCTGCCAGCTTCCTGAACAAGACTTAGGCTTCCTAAATAGTTGTTTCTGAATTCTGAGATTCCAAGAATTCTATTTCCTTCATGCCTAGACCATTTCTCTGAGCTTTCTTATAAGTCGAGTGTGTAGAGAGTTCTACTAAGAAAAGTAGCAAATGTTGGAGTTCTCCGACATTTTCTTTTCTCTCATTTCCCATAACTCCTCCCTGGAACTTGTGAGAGAAGACATGCATTCTCTCCAGGTGATTTTTTTTTTAACCCATTAATGTTTTCATTTCTAGCCTAAAAATTGTGGCTGTGATGTGAAACTTTTCTTCTGTTTCTGTGACTGTAATGAAATTTTTCTGTTTGCTGGGAAATTTTCTTTCAGTATTTTAACACCAATCCTGGAACAAGAGTGTTGGATATCTCTGTTCAAGCTGCTGCTATTTTGGGAACATCACTTTTTGTGTGATATATGACTTTTGCCAATTTTTTTCAACATGCATGCCAAAGAAAATTAGAAGGATCCCTGCAATCATGCTGTGTGATTCTTTATCATCAGTTCTTGAATGCAACTAAAAGATTCTCTTTTATACATGAATATAAATCAGGATAAAATGTATTCCTTTAAATATTTCAGAAAGTGTTTTGAAATCTACAGAGGAAAGAAGCCCTAGCATTCATACATGAATGAATTTATGATATTCATTTGGACAGCAATTCAACTATGTACTTCGTAAATAAATCAGAAGGAGTAAAGTATTTTTTTGAGAAGAGGTTCAAACATACTCTTTAAAACAATGAGAGTTAAAAGAAAGTTAGATAAAGCTTCCATGTAAAACATACATATATATGCATATACTTGAAAAAAATGAGAGTCTTGGTGTTTTTATACAGACTTTTTATTTTAGAATAAATTGAATTTATTTAGAATGAAATTGAATTATTGTATGGGAGTGATGATTTTCCTACTTTAGGCCTGATCTAGAAGCTATAGAAAAAAATGTGATTTTATGTCATAAAAATGTGGTAGAAACGGAAGGTAGATCTTTCATTCCTATTCCACAAGATACATTGTGGCTCTGCAATTTATTATACAAAATTTCAAAAATACAGAAATAGCACATTCTCGCAACAGAAAAAAAAAAAAAAAAACTTTGTGCTGGAAACTGATATTTCTGTTCTAGGAAACTTTAATCCAACTGGCTCTGTGTGTGAAATAATGAGCTCCAGAGTCAACAGACATTTTTCTCCAGTAGCAAAGGTCACAAGCCTTTGGTTGTCCATGCAGCAGCTGTTTTGCTTTCAGGGTACACGATCCTCATTTGAAAAGCCTTTCTGTGTGATGGCTACTCTATCTTCATTAGTCAGAGCACAGCATATTTCAAGGATGAAGGTAGTGCATCCCAATGTTGAATTCGGATCAAAATCTTAAGAAATTTTATGGACAGTTGCAAGATATTCGATTGGCCATTTCAAGCAATATTCTAGTATGGTTCTGTTAAGGGAGGCACACTGATTGAAGCTGCTCTCCCTGGCCAGGCACCATAGTAACTATTTGCATGAGTTGTTTTACGACAGGAGGTCCTGGTAAGGAACACGGAACTAATAAGCCACCACCAACCGGAAGAGTTTGGGAAAGGTCAAAAGGAGACACCGCATGTCTGACCACCTCCCAGAATCCTTCTCTCTGGCATCCATCTTGGCTGAACAAGGCGTGCACCCAGGAAGGACACTGAGTCAGAATGATTGGCTAAGAACAACCAGGAAACTAATCCCGTCACCATAAAAGCTGTTCTCCTGGGTTCCCTTACCTACTGTTCTCCACCCGGGGGCCCTTTCCCAATAAAACCTCTTGCTTTGTCAGCACATGAGTCTCCTAGGACAATTCATTTCTGAGTGTTAGACAAGAGCCCGGTTTCGGGCCCTGGAAGAGGTCCTCCTTCCTGCAACAGTTCCACTTCAAGGGTGGTATCATTCTAGACACTGGTTTTGCAAGAGATCAGTGTTCAATTTTGGGGTGGGGAAGATCCCCTGGTGAAGAGAATGGCAACCCACTCCAGTATTCTTGCCTAGATAATTCCATGGACAGAGCAGCCTGGCAGGCTACTCTGTCCATGGGATTGCAAAGAGTAGGACATGACTGAGCAACCTAACACTTTCACACTAGTGCTTTTTCACACAGCTGCTGCTGCTAAGTCGCTTCAGTCGTGCTCTGTGCGACCCCATAGATGGCAGCCCACCAGGCTCCCCCGTCCCTGGGATTCTCTAGGCAAGAACACTGGAGTGGGTTGCCATTTCCTTCTCCAATGCATGAAAGTGAAAAGGGAAAGTGAAGTCGCTCTGTTGTGCCTGCCTCTTAGCGACACTAAGGACTGCAGCCTGCCAGGCTCCTCCGTCCATGGAATTTTCCAGGCAAGAGTACTTCTCCCTTTTTTACACTAGGTATTTGTAGATCAGATTACTATTTAAATCGATGAACTCAGTAAACTAGATTGTGCTCCCCAATGCAGGTAACAGTTATTCAGGGCAATTAGGGCCTGAAAAAAAAAAAAACAAAAAAAAAACAGAGGTAGGAACGATATACCCACTGCCTGCCTGCTGTTATCTTAGCCTTCTTCTGTCCTTGGACTGGATTATTGGTTTTATTTCTCTGGAGAACACTGATTAATACAGATATACAAGAATGTCGTACTTTTAGTGCTAGTCAAATAATATAAGTAAATGAAAAATGTAAGTACTGCTGGTGTAGTTTAAGGAGAACTAAGTAGGATCTCATGTTGACAATTATATACTTGCCAAAGCTCTGCCTTCAACATCACCAGTACATTGCATGTTCTTTCAAATTTAACAATTTCAGATCTATCTTTTGAATCTATGGGCCCATCTTTAGTATAATTCTTAAAATATAAATGTAGCAATATGTGATACATCATCTTATTAATTGTCATCCTGTGAGTAATTAGAAATGGCAGCAACCTCAGCGCTCCTTAGAGTTATAGGAACAGAGAGGTATGATGAAAATGCAGAGGGTGCAGAGGGCACACGTTGCTTTATGAAATGAAATGAATGTTTTATGGCAAGACAAGAAAAATGTAAGCATAAAAGTTCTCCTATGCCCTTTTCATTCCTCTTCTCCCGCACTGGGCATTGTGTTTCTGTGTTATTTATGGACCAGACCATCCTCTCCGACGTCAGCAGGAGTATCTATTCAACAACAAAGAGCAACTTTCTCCAAGCATCAACTGCTCCTTAAAACATAACATTCCTTCTTAGTCTTGTTACGGGTAATGTGATACTTAGATCTGGATTATGTAAACCACCAAAAATACATCATTCAATGCACAGCCCTCTGTCTCAAAAAAACTTACATAAATGTGCCTTGACTTCTAACAGGGGAACAATTCTCATTTTCAGAACTTTCTGAGATACTCTTCCTGGGTTATAATCCTCAAGTTTGGCTTGAATAAAAGTTTTCATTTCTTTCTTAGATTGATTAATTTTTTGTCAATAGTTTCTATCACAGCTTTCCTGGGGAATTGACTGTAATTTTTCTAACTGTGTGAAATCAATGTCACAAAATGATAAAGAGTATCAGTTCTAGAACCAAATTACCAAGGTTTGAATGTAGGCTAAAACAATTTCTAGTTGTGTGAATTTTGGCTATTATTTAACTTCTTTCTGCCACTGTTTCCTCATTTGGAAAATGTGAATGATGATCATGCATGCCTTACATGGTTATTTTAAATATTAAGTATATTAAGTAAAAAGTATTACAGTGCATGACCCATTTTAATTAAGTAAATGTTAACTGTCAAAAATGGTGACTATTAATAATATTTGCATGGTTATTGAGTTACATATTGCTTAGACTGAAAACTGTCAAGAATATAAACTTATGTATGTATATTATACTTTTATACATATATATATCTCTATAGTTATGGGCTTCTCTTGTGGCTCAGCTGGTAAAGAAGCCGCCTGCAATGCGGGAGACCTGGGTTTGATCCCTGGGTTGGGAAGATCCCTTGGAGAAGGGAAAAGCTACCCACTACAGTATTCTGGCCTAGAGAATTCCATGGACTGTATAGTCCATGGGGTCACAAAGAGTCGGACATGACTGAGTGACTTTCACTTTCATCTATAGTTATATATTAGTGATACTACTCTCCAAAAACACATTCTCATTAATATTTCTGCCTAGTTTTACCTGTGTTAATATATGAATTTGAGACTTCTATACACAAAAAAAATCAGTGAATACTTACCAAACTGTGTTTAGGTGGATGCCATTTTAAGATCATACTATCTTAATTCCACAGATTAGTATAAGTGTGAGCATATGTTCCCATCCCTTTATGACATATTAAACATTTTTAATTTAAACTTAACAGTTTCAATTAATTTAGCTCTTATATTTTCATGAAGCTTTCATCTACTTAGAGATAAAATTGTACTCTACATATGTTTAATTATTTCAAATTCCAAGAAACACATACATTTCATAGTGACATAAAATATACTTTTCATAGTTTTTATTATTTATGTATGTTCTGTATAATTGACAAGAAATAAACCAAAGATAAAATAATTTTCCATCACTGCCCAAACATTAAATCATGTAAGCTCTTTTTCTTCATTCTTTATCCAAATGTCATAGAATATTACTATTTAGAAAATATATACCAATAATTTACTTGCATCATGATCTGCAATTACTTTAAGGCATTTCTAAAATTGGTGATAGTAGGTAGAGGATAATTTTGATAATATTTGATCAAGCTTCCATTCAATATTGGTTACTGAGGTTTATGGCATCTTGTTGTGTTTGTAACAAATCTTTTATTCCAGTGAAATACGATAAAAAATTGTAAAGGACACTTTAGCATTTTCATTTATTTTCTGTTGGTTTTTTAGGTTACTATGTTACTATGCTTACACTGTTTAATGCTTTAATTATCTTTACTATGCATTGGGGAAGGAAATGGCAACCCAACTCCAGTGTTCTTGCCTGGAGAATCCCAGGGACGGTGGAGCCTGGTGGGCTGCCGTCTATGGGGTCACACAGAGTCGGACACAACTGAAGCGACTTAGCAGCAGCAGCAGCAGCATACCTACTTTAGCAAATCAGGTATTGTACATATGAATGTATTCATATTTATCTCAGTTATATATTTCGTGACTGAATCTTATATGAAATAATCCCAGAATAAAAGTATTTTCCTTGTATCTTCAACATCTCTATATCTAATACATAAACATATGGCATCCAAAGTCTCAATCCAAGTTTTTAAACATTTTAGGAAATGGGACCTTGTCAAAATACAGCCAAATGATTTGAGATCTTATAAACCATTTCATCTTCACAACTAAGAATCGATGAAGAAGACAACCCAGGTGCGAATTTTCCTATTTAGGAGGTGAGAAAATAGCCAAAGCATGCTTTAATAATTTTAAAATTTGAATCCCATGGAAAAAAATGGGCATATTCAATTGAACACTAAGAATCGAAAGAAAATTTTGTATCAGAAAGCATCCAACAAGATGGCAGAAATTAATGCTAACACAAGAATATTTCCCACAAGTGTAAATGGGGTATATTAGTTTCCTAGGACTGCCATAACAATTTACTATAATTTAGGCTTAAAGCTACAGAAATGTATTCCCTCACAGCTCTGTAGGGCTGAAATCTGGTATCAAGATGTCAACAGGGCTATACTTCCTTCTAAAAGCTCTCTTCTCCTCCTTTCCCAGCTGCAGGTGAATCCAGGCATTCCTAGAATTGTGGTTGCATCAATCCAGTCTCAGTCTCCATGGTGATGTTGTCTTCTCCTCTGTGAGTCTGTCCTAAAACTTCCTCAGGTTTTCCCTTAAGATATATATGATCACAATTAGAGTTCACCCATATATTTGAAAATAAATTTCTCTTTTCAAGGGCCTTAATTAACCACATTTTTTTTGCCATGTACAATAATATTCATAAGTCCTAGTGATTGTGATGTAGACATAGCTTTTTGAGGGTCATGATTTAGTCCTTTATATAAGGATACTCCACCAATAGAAGATATATTACATAAGGAAAAAAAGTCTAATAATATACTGTCTGTAAGAAATTCACTGAAGTGAAAACGATACACAATTTTGAAGTATATTGTTAAAGCCAAACACAACAGATGAGCATAAATCTCAAAATATTAACTCAGTAGAGAAATTTTAATATATAAATGATATATAATTTAAGCTAAATTGTTATCAGTAGTAGTACTTCACTTGAAAATGAGAAATAGATTCAGAAGTTATTTGATATAACAACTTTAAGTATGTCCTACTGATCAGTTCCCAGATGTGAACCTGTTTAGAGATCTAGAATTTCTTGAGTAAAAAGAAAGCCAACTCCTCTCTAGAACAAATTCAGCCTCATTACCAATTCATACTGTTCATTTTTCCCCAGCCTTCTTAAAAGGGGCATATGCCCTTTTATTAGATTTACTAAGGATTGGGGAGGGGAGGGAAATTCAGATTTTTTTGAGGATCACTGGATATTGGGTCTGAAGTGGCACAAATTCCAGGAGATCTACATGTTATTGTGGTCTATTACTCAGAGTAGGGGTTAAATAAGGTCAGGTACTCAATGGTGTTTTGGCTCAGGACCATCTTATGTTGGGTCTACTGGATCTAACCATCTTGTAGTTATTTCTCCTGTTCCAGAATGTATGACTGGAAGAATCCACACATTGGTTCCCTCACCTGTGGAGTGAGGGGTGCTATGAGAGGAAAGGTTATGTGTAAACCACTATCACTGCCTCTAACTAAGAAAATACTCAACCAAAAGCTGTATCACATTCATGGAAGAATTTCTGAGATTTGTGCCACTGTCAGGGACTTCAGACATGCAGCGGAGTTGATTCCTACCACATTCTGTTCAACTTGCCTTACATGTCCTGTGCATAAAAGAGATGGCTCTTGGAAGGTGATTGCAGATTTTCGTAAAGTCAACCAAATGGTTTCTCCAATTGCAGCTGCTCTTCCAGATTTAATTTTATTGCTTCAGTAAATTAACACATACCCTGGTACCTGGTATGTTGCCAATGCTTCTTTCTTGATACACAGTAGTAAAAAAATTTCAAGAAGCAGTTTGCTCTCAGGTGGATGACCAGCAATACACCTCCACTATTGTACTTCAAGGGCTATCTCCAGCCCAGTGTTATAATTTGGTAGGTAGGGACTTTGGTGGTTCAGTGGGAAAGGATCTGCCTGCCAGTGAAGGAGATGTGGGTTCGATTCCTGGGTCGGGAAGATCCCCTGGAGGAGGAAAAGGCAATCTGTTCCAGTATTCTTGCCTGGAAAATTCCAAATACAGAGAAATTTTGTCTGTCTATGGAAATTTGGAGGACTGCACTCTATGTTATACAAAGAGTTGGACGTGGCTGAGCACACACAGTGGACACTGGGCGGGGACCTGATCATCTTTGCATTTTCCAAGATATAACATCAGTTCATCATACTGGAGAGACTGCACTGATTAGATCTAATGAGCAGCTACTCTAGACTTTACATGTCAAAAGTTGAGAAATCAATTCCAGAAAAACTCTGTAGATTTCCACTTTAGTAAAATTTCCAGGGATCCTGTGGTGGAGGCCCTTTCAAGATAACTCTTCTAAAGTGGAGAATAAGTTATTACATCTCTCCCCTTCTATAACCACAAAAGAAAAAAAAATTTTTGCTCGATGTCTAGTGACCATCTTTGGATTTTGGAGGCAACATTTCCCCACGTGAGTGTATTACCCTGGGCCATTTACCCAGTAACCTGAAAAGAGGCTAGACTTGAATGGGGCCAAGAACAAAAGGAGACTGTACAACAGGTCCAGACTGCCAAGCCAGGTGTTCTGCCATGTGGGCCATAAAGATCCAGAAGACACAGAAATTCAAACTACTAACACATTTATAAAGAGGTGCTCATTCTCACTACTGATTAAAGCAGTGTACAAAGAAAAGCAGTAAAAAAAAAAAAAAGGTAAGAATTAATGGAAACCAGGTTGGCAAAATATAGAAGGTCAGATAGCATCAAGTTTGGATAAAGATGGGGGGGAATGTATAGTGCATGGTAAAGACTACAGCCATCATAGAGAGAACTTTGAAAGTAATTCTTTTTTTTTATTATTTTATTTTATTTTTAAGCTTTACATAATTGTATTAGTTTTGCTAAATATCAAAATGAATCCGCCACAGGTATACATGTGTTCCCCACCCTGAACCCTCTGCCCTCCTCCCTCCCCATACCATCCCTCTGGGTCGTCCCAGTGCACTAGCCTCAAGCATCCAGTATCATGAAATTAGGTAGTTTCCAGATGTTCAAGCTGGTTTTAGAAAAGGCAGAGGAACCAGAGATTACATTGCCAACATCCGCTGGATCATGGAAAAAGCAAGAGAGTTCCAGAAAAACATCTATTCTGCTTTATTGACTATGCCAAAGCCTTTGACTGTGTGGATCACAATAAACTGTGGAAAATTCTGAAAGAGATGGGAATACCAGACCACCTGACCTGCCTCTTGAGAAACCTATATACAGGTCAGGAAGCAACAGTTAGAACTGGACATGGAACAACAGACTGGTTCCAAATAGGAAAAGGAGTACGTCAAGGCTGTATATTGTCACCCTGCTCATTTAACTTCTATGCAGGGTACATCATGAGAAACGCTGGGCTGGAAGAAGCACAAGCTGGAATCAAGATTGCCGGGAGAAATATCAATAAGCTCAGATATGCAGATGATACCACCCTTATGGCAGAAAGTGAAGAGGAACTAAAAAGCCTCTTGATGAAAGTGCAAGAGGAGAGTGAAAAAGTTGGCTTAAAGCTCAACATTCAGAAAACTAAGATCATGGCATCTGGTCCCATCACTTCATGGGAAATAAATGGGGAAACAGTGGAAACAGTGTCAGACTATATTTTTGGGGGCTTCAAAATCACTGCAGATGGTGCTTACTCCTTGGAAGGAAAGTTATGATCAACCTAGATAGCATATTCAAAAACAGAGACATTGCTTTGCCAACAAAGGTCCATCTAGTCAAGGCTATGGTTTTTCCAGTAGTCATGTATGGATGTGAGAGTTGGACTGTGAAGAAAGCTGAGCACCGAAGAATTGATGCTTTTGAACTGTGGTGTTGGAGAAGACTCTTGGGAGACCCTTGGACTGCAAGGAGATCCAACCAGTCCATTCTAAAGGAGATCAGTCCTGGGTGTTCTTTGGAAGGAATGATGCTAAAGCTGAAACTCCAGTATTTTGGCCACCTCATGCAGAGTTGACTCATTGGAAAAGACTCTGATGCTGGAAGGGATTGGGGGCAAGAGTAGACGGGGACGACAGAGGATGAGATGGCTGGATGGCATCACCCACTCGATGGACGTGAGTTTGAGTGAACTCCGGGAGTTGGTGATGGACAGGGAGGCCTGGCATGCTGCAGTTCATGGGGTCACAAAGAGTTGGACATGACTGAGTGAATGAATTGAACTAAGAATCTCTAACTCCCCCATGACTAGTATCTGTCTGAATATATATATATATATATATATATATGCACATTTATTGCATTATTTTTTTTCTAGTGGAGGGAGTTGGAGACCACCCAAGTTTTCATCACTGAAGGGACTATAGCAGATGTGAAATATGCATGATCTTGATATGCTCATAGAATTACCAGTAGATCTCACAGAACATACTACTAAGAGTAATAGATAAGAAAAATAATGAGCTCTCTAGCAGGACATCATTTCTGTAAATCAAAAGTACACACAGAGACAAGGAACATGGTATATTTTAGAATAATGTATGTATCTGTGGTCACGCATCAAACACATTTGAAAGGGTATTTGTGTGAGGGAGAGAAATACGAATATGATTAGGGAGCATGGATGAAAAGGAAATAAAAATAAAACAATGAAAATTGATGACTGTGCAGTAATCTGAAGAATGACCAACTTAAATGTCTAATAGACATTTAAAGAGACAGTGAGAGAGATAGAAAGCAAAAGATATAAACTACCATTAGGAATATTTTTTAATTAATAGTATATTTATTTAGCAATACATATTAATGTTATTAAATGCATACAATTTACCCAACAATACATTTACAGCTATGTAATTATAAAAGAATTATGCTGTGGCCAAAATTTGTGTTATACAACATTCACCAATGCACTATTCGGAAAACTGAAAAGATAAGAAACCTAAAACATACATTAATATGGAATGAGTAAACCTAGGAGTGATTAAATAAAATAGAAAAAAAATTATTGAAAACAAAACTTATAGACTGTGGGGACACTGACCGAAGGAAATACAGATTTTATTTTTTGGTTAAAAAACTGATGATAGATTTGAATATGCAGAATATGTACAAATGGATGTAATATACATAAGGAGTGACAGAATGTATAGAAGCAAAGTTCTGTTAGTTATTTAAACATAATTATGAAAACTATTAATAATACAATAAAATGATAATTATTCAATGAAAAAGACACAACTCTTTGATATATGTATTATCAAAACCCAGTAATTATATAAGATATAAGCCAGCTATACTATCTATACTTTCATAACAATTACTGAGCTTTGAGAATAGCGAAAGCGTTAGTGGCTCAATTCCCATGCACTATAGCCTACCAGGCTCCTCTACATGGAATCCTCCAGGCAAGAATACTGGAGTGGGTAGCCATTCCCTTCTCTGGAGGATCTTCCTGACCCAGAGATCAAACCCTTGTCCCCTGCATTGCAGGGAGATTTGTTACCATCTGAGAATTTATTACCTCCAAATTGGGCTTCCCAGATGGCACTAGTGGTAAAGAATCCACCAGCCAATACAAGAGATGTGGGGCCAGTCCTTGAGTCTGGAAGATTCCCTGGAGGAGGAAATGGCACCCTATTCCAGTATTCTTGCCTGGAAATATTCATGGACAAATGGGGCTGCTGGGCTTCAGTCCATGGGGCTGCAAAGAGCAGCAAAGAGCAGAGCACCGCCAAATTGTTTCTATTACTGTGAATGCCAGACATGTAACCTTTCAGTGGCTTATTAAATACTTACCACATTGTCTGTTATATAATCTGGATACCGGGGGAAAAAAGGTATTTCTACCCTAAAGAAATCCACTGTAGAGACATGTATTTGTAAACAGATAAATTACACAATACTACAAGACAGAGACTCAACAAAAAAACATGGTCTAAGGGTTTTGAATTCTAGAAATGTATTATGATGTCCTATGTATCCCTCCTTGTGAGGCAAAAGAGTATGGAAATAGATAATCTGAAAATGATGCTTTAGCACATATACTAAAAGTAGAGTCATATAGAGAAGATTAGTCTGGGCCCCTGGGAAGGACTTATGGAAAATCCCATACTAAAAAAAGTAATAGTAATCTGAGAGTGATTAAGGCTGAATTTGTGATAATAAAAGAACCTGGGATTTTAGTAAATATGTTTATGTAGATGAGATACCCAACCAGATTCTGAAGTTCTTTGAAAAGTTCCATGCCCTCCTTTGAGAGAGCCTGAAAAGACAAAACCAGGTGTAAGGACCCAGCACAACTGACCTACAGAGTACAAATGTGTTTGTTGTTTAACGGCTGAATCATGTCTGATTCTTTTATGACCCTATCAACTGTAGCCTGCCAGACTCCTCTGTCCATGGGATTTCCCAGGTAAGAATAGTGTACTGGGTTGCCATTTCCTTCTCCACGGGATTTTCCTGACCCGGGATTGAACCTGTATCTCCTGCATTGGCAGGCAGATTCTTTACCATTGAGCCATCAGGGAAACCTGGGGTACAAATTAGAATTCAAGAAATCCTTCTGCAACAGGGAAGGAACACATACAGGTTCTGGGTGTAACAGACTGAGAATACAAGGCCCACTCATCATAGCCAAGGCTCGTGTTGAGATTTGTTTCACTATGAAGAGTGAAGTTGCCAATTCAGATGTTATAAACACAATGCAAGGGGCATAAACATTTCTGAGAAAGGTGATTACTGAACATGATACTGTATTCCACATTTCAAAAATGTTCAAAGCATATCAGAATCAATGACCAATGCAATCTAAGCTAATATATAGTTTCATTTTTCCAACAGATTGACAGTATATAAAAATCATTTATCAAAGAGACTCCTCTAAAGGAAACACATATAGAAGTGATTTTTGGGGGGAGAAATAAAGTAAAATTTGGTTTTTCATTTTCTACAATTAAAAGCCTGGCAGTTGATTTGAGCTATTTTCTTTTGGTGACTATTTGGAAGTGGAGGTAATATTTTGTTTTTGTGGACTCTCATTTTTAGATAACAGTCATGTTAATACAGTATTGTAAAACTAAGATCCATACATCTAACTGTCTCCAAATACTTTTATAGCAATAGTCCTTCAAAATGTCCCCCAAATTCACGTCCTTCATTGAACCCTAGGAGGAATTATCAAATTAAAATATATCAATGTGAATATAAATGTTAATCTGTTCTTTAAATTTTTTTTTAATTGAAAGATAATTGCTTTACAGAATGTTGTTGTTTTCTGTCAAACCTCAACATGAATCAGCCATAGGTATACATACATCCCCTCCCTTTTGAGCCTCCCTTCCATCGCCCTTCCCATCCCACCCCTCTAGGTTGATACAGAGCCCCTGTTTGAGTTTCCTGAGCCATTCAGCAAATTCCCCTTGGCTATCTATTCTACATATGGTAATGTAAGTTTCCATGTTACTCTTTCCATACATCTCACCCTCTCGGTCTTCTGTAGGATGTCTAAGACTTTCTTTCGGTTAGCCTTTTAAATAAAATTTTTCTGAGTTTCAGAATTATTTTCAAGGTTTATAATATATATATATCACAGCCTCAAATATATATTGATTAGTGTAACATTAATAATATAAAGATTCACATATTGTAATTGTATTAGCTCACAGATCACCCTCAAGTGCTTTGACTTCACAGAGCTTTCCTTGGCACTTAATTTAAAGTTACAACACTGGCCTTCCATATCTTAATTCGTATGATTGGTAAATTGTACTGTGATTTTATTGATCTTTATCTTATTTTTTGCTCACTGGCTGATTAGATACCATGCTGTCAATAAAGCACTAACATCTTCTCTACTTCTCTTTCTATGGTGTATCTTTTGCAAGAGCATTGCTGATCATTCATAAATAGTTCTTAGCTTGGCTAAAACCTTTGACTCACCATAACCTTTAAAACTTTCAGGGGGCTATTTGTCTTTGCATCTCCTAATCTTGTGATTTATATACTAGTAAGCCCAAGGGCTACTTCTTATCCCCAAGGTTGCTACACATATTCTCTATTTTGTTGCCAAAGCTGGTTTTTCCTTTTTTGAAAACAACCATTACTTTCTATATTCTTTGAGGACCCCTTTTTTCAAGACCAGCTCAATTTTTATTGCTGATGCTAAAGAAAACCTATTACTAAGCTACTATTAAGTCCTGCTAATATAAGATCACTATGAAGAAGTAGCCAGAGGACGGCACTTTTATTTTTAAATAAGCTTAAAAATATTATGGACTACTGAGAATCTCAGCCTTTAGTTTCTACTTGCTAATTTCTATTTCTTTTAAGAAAATGTACATTTAAGAAAATTTAGCTTAGAAATATTACTCTTGCTTTATGTAAATATTACTCTTGCTTTATGTTATTTAAATTTAACTGTGTTTGCATTTTTTAAACCCTCATCTTGAACTAAGATTTTATTTATCTCCTTTTCACATCCATCACTTTTGTCGATGCATGTCAGTTGTGTGATCTCCTCAAAATGAACAAATAAATCATTTCAGAACAGTGAAGATCTTCTAGACTCAGGTGGATAACTTAGATTTATGCTCACATCCACACCCATTGCCACAAGAATGTATACTTATGTGTATGTACACACATGTATATGAATTCATGTATAATTATATATTTATCTTTATTGATCTCCACATAGGTTTATGAATATATGTGAATATAAAATATAATTAATACATCCATATATTCAGAAGTGTGTATCCTGTATGTATGTGCCATTTTCTATTCCATGTGATCATATACCACCACACAGCATTACTTCTTTTTCACTAATGTTCTGTAGTGAGAACTTGGTATATTTTTTCAGCTTTGTTGAAATATAATTGACTAAATATTACATACATTTACAAGTGTACAATGTGATGTTTGATATACATATACATTGTTAAATGACTAACAAAATAAAACTAATTTAACATATCCATCAACTCACATAACTATTGTTTGTGTGTGTGTGTGTGTGTCATGAAAACACTTAACGTCTACTATCTTAGTAGCTTTCAAATATACAATATGCATTGTTAACTACAGTCACCACTCTATATATTAGATCTCCAGAGCTTATTCATCTTGAATAGCTGAAATGATATCTTTAAATGACATCTTTTAAACTGAGAACATTGAAGTAATTATCTTCATGTGTTTGTGTCCATATACTTTAACTTCTTCTATTTATGCAGATAAACTGCTCCTGCTCTTAGCTAAGTGCAGCTTCTCCACTTAACATAAAATAAAATAAAATTAAATTTAAAAAAAATAAAAAAAAAACCATAAGACCAATCTTTTCTGACCTATTCAAGGATAATGTTCTACCAAGTTTACCCTTTTTCAGCCTCATTAAATTGTCTCATTCTCCTAAATCATTTGTATAAATTTGAAAATATTCCTTATTTCAATAAGCTAAAACAACAAAACCAAACAAAAAATAAACTTCTTAATCACACTTTCTTCTCAGTTAATGTCCCATTTCTCTAATTTTCTTCACAGAAGGCTTTCTGTTCTTTTCATTCTGTCTTGAAGCCCTACTCCAGTAGGGTGCTTACTCCCACTGCTCCAGTGAAACTTTCAACTAGGGCAATTGGACTGCAAAATTACTAAATGACTAAAATGGTCATTTCTCAGTCACTTCCCTGCCTTATTATTTTTTCTTAGTATTTATGACAATCCAACATTCAATGCATTTTATTTGTATTGTTATACTTTTCATCTCCCTGGCTAGAATGTAAGATTTGTGAGGGCACAGATTTTTGTTTTCTGTTTTTGTTTGTTTTGTGTGTTTAACATATATATATGTATCCAGGACCCAGAAGATTACTTGGAATCTATTAGAGACTTAATAAATATTTTTGAATAAACTTTAACAAACCAGCATTTATTCCATCACTTTGACTCAAAATTTCAAGATTTTAATCAATTTCTTTTCTCAAATAGATCTATTAATTCTCTGGTTATAATGTCCAGAAATACTATGAGATTACTTCTTACAATTCTGGTATCGCTCAGTATATTTCTGATTAAATTTGAGACTTATTTTTATTTTTTCTCATTTTGCCCATGTTTCATAGGACCATCATTATTATCTTTTTAAAAGGAAGATGACTGTTATTATAATTTCCTCCCAATATCTCTGTTTATGAACCACTCAAAAATTAAACAAAACATTTCTATTTGTAAATCAAGGCCAATACAGCTTGGACAGCAAAGAGATCAAACCAGTCAATCCTAAAGGAAATCAACCCTGAATATTCATTGGAAGGACTGATGCCAAAACTGAAGCTTCAATATTTTGGCCACCTGATGTGAAGAGCTGACCTACTGGAAAGACCCTGATGCTGGGAAAGATTGAAGGTGGGAGAACAAGGGGACAATAGAGGATGAGATGGATGGATGGCATCACCGACTCGTTGAACATGAGTTTGAACAAACCCTGGGAGATGGTGAAGGACAGGGAAGCCTGGAACTGCATGGCTGAACAACAAATTTGATCCTAATTTTAAACTTTGAGCTTCATCTCTAATTAGCTCTGTTTTTAACCCACACATTATTATTAAAGAATCTACCATCTGTTTCTTAGATGTACCATTTATTTGAATATTGTCCCTAGTCTTCTCTAAAACAAAATTTAATTGATTTCATTACATTTACCTCTGCTTCCTCGGTGGGTCAGACAGTAAAGAATCTGCCTGCAATGCAAGAGACCCAGAATCATTCTCTGGGTGGGAAAGATCCCCTGGAGAATGGAATGGCTACCCAAATCAATATTCTTGCCTGGAGAATCCCCATGGACAGAGAAGCCTGTCCATGTGTGTGTGTGTACACACACGCACATGCATATATATACACACACTAATATATGTGCATATAAATCTATATATACATTTTATATATATTTATCAGACAGAAGATTGAGTGAATGTACCATCTATTTTGTTGGTCAACAGAAATCCTATTAATTACTTTAATAAATTTATCCTATCTAATTTTGTGAAATTTAAATATAAAATAAACCTACTTTATAAAATGAATTTGAATAACATTTATTTTAGCACATTTTTTAATCACAATAAAGAAAAATGAAGTCACAGACATGTTAAATTCTTGTATCACTAACACCCATGAAAACTGAGTATTATTCAAATATAACATTCTAGTTTTCTGAAACAAAAATAGACAAGATATATTCACCTGTCACTAATGTTCCAGTTACTGAAGTGTAAAATTTTAATGAAAAGTCTTCTTAGAAAATTTATATAAAAATTATACTGAAAAGAAAATGTGTGAAACATATTTAATGTGTTAAGTAGTTAAAGCCAGTCTACTGTCAATAGCATGTTTTTTATAAAGCTTCAAAATACATTATGTACAATTGAAAACGTTTCAATTCCTTATGTTTGAGGAATTCTTTTGAAATTGTTTATCATCCTTATAACATAAAATTACTTTATAAGCTCCATTAAATTTAAACATTTACTTGTGATATCTATAAACGTTAGCAGAAATAATGTCATTCTTTTCATAAAACTTTTCATAAAACTTTTCACTCAATTAAATTATTTATCTCCATTGGTTATGCCACCAACAGTTTGTAGCTACATTTTTTTTTTTTAATTTTCCATCCTTTCTTTCTTCCTTCCTACCTACTAGCATCAGATATCTGGGAAAGAATTCAGTTCACTCACTCAGTCACATCCAACTCTATGACCTCATAGACTGCAGCACGCCATGCTTCCCTGTCCATCACCAAATCCCAGAGTTTACTCAAGCTTCCCTGGTGGTTCAGATGGTAAAGCATCTGCCTGCAATGCAGGAGACCCAGGTTTGATTTCTGGGTCGGGAGGATCCCCTGGAGAAGGAAATGACAATCCACTCCAGCCCTCTTACCTGGAAAATCCCATGGACGGAGGAGCCTGATAGGCTACAGTCCATGAGGTCGCAAAGAGTCAGACATGACTGAGCGACTTCACTTTCTTTCACTTTCATGTCTATTGAGTTGGTGATGCCATCCAACCATCTCATCCTCTGTCACCCCCTTCTCCTCCCATTTTCGATCTTTCGCAGCATTAGGGTCTTTGCAAATAAGTCAGTTCTTCACATTAGGTGGAAAAAGTATTGGAGTTTCAGCTTCAGCGTCAGTCCTTCCTATGAATATTCAGGACTGATTTCCTTTAGGATGGACTAGTTAGATCTCCTTGCTGCCCAAGGGACTCTCAAGAGTCTTCTCCAACACCACAGTTCAAAAGCATCAATTATTCGGCAGTCAGCATTCTTTGTAGTCCAACTTTCACATCCATACATGACTACTGGAGAAACCATAGCTTTGACTAGACAGACCTTTGTTGGCAAAGCAATGTCTCTGCTTTTTAATATGCTGCCTAGATTGGTCATAACATTTCTTCCAAGGAGCAAGCATTTTTTAATTTCATGGCTGCAGTCACCATCTGCAGTGAATTTGGAGCCCCAAAAGATAGTCTGTCACTGTTTCCATTGTTTCCCCATCTATTTGCCATGAAGTGATGGCACCGGATGCCATGATCTTAGTTTTCTGAATGTTGAGCTTTAAGCCAACTTTTTCACTCTCATCTTTCACTTTTATCAAGAGGCTCTTTCATTCCTCTTTGCTTTCTGCCAAAAGTGTGGTGTCTTCTGCATATCTGAGGTTATTAATATTCCTGCTGGCAATCTTGATTCCAGCTTGTGTTTCATCCAGCCTGGCATTTCTCATGATGTACTCTACATATAAATTAAATAAATAGGGTGACAAAATACAGCCTTGACATTCCTGTCCCAATTTGGAACCAGTCTATTGTTCGATGGGAATGCAATATTTTACAAAATTGATGTGGCTCTATCCCTTATCAATGTTTCAGTTTAATAGAGAATACATACATGTTGTTTTAAAATCATCTAGGGAGATTCCAAAGTGTAATTTGAAACTGGTTTTCCCAAAAGGTGGGCAGGAAGAGACTGAGGAAAGAGGGAGACTATACCAGATTGGTATGTGACAGGTTTCATAAGCATGCCTGTCTTGGGCAGCAGCAAGACGTGTAGATTTCTATACCCACCTACCAGATCTTTGAATAGAAATGGTCACATATTCAGCCCTGAGGATCTCAACACATTATTGTAAAGGCTATATCCTTGGAGCAGCTCCCACTGTGGGAAGGGTGGGCAGAAATTATGTTCCATGGAGAGGGGAGAGGGTTAGGCAACCTGATTACCTGGGGCCAGCTTGTGGGTCAACCTCTGTTCATGTCCTCTTTATTATCTTCTCCAACCATATGTTAATCATTGTCACAGAAATGAAATTATGCATGTATGCATGCTAAGTCACTTCTGTTGTGCCCAACTCTTTGTGACCTCATGGAGTGTAGTTCACCAGTTTCTTCTGTCCATAGGATTCTTCAAGCAAGAATACTGGAGTAGATTGCCATGTCCTCTTCCAGAAGATCTTCCCAACCCAGGGATCAAACCTGCATCTCTTGGGCTTCCTGCATTGACAAGCAGGTTCTTTACCACTCGTACCACCTGGAAATTTTTGAAATTATAACTATGTTAAATATTATGATTAGGAAACTTCAGGTATAAATCAGAGAATATAAAAGAAGAATTTTCCCTCAACAGAAGACTTAAGAATATGTTCCTGGGAAATTGAAGGTAGAACTTAGAGTTAAAAACTAAGAGTTAACTGAATAAAGGCAGAAATAAAATGTGAGAAAGCTGTATAACAAAAAATCATGTGATGCTTCATGCAGTTGAAAAAATTCAGGATGACTGGTCAAAAGAGAATAGAGAGGGTGGTATAGAACTAAAATAGGAGAGAAAGATAGAACATCTAATGTATATTTAGTATATATAATCCTCAAATAAAGAAAAATTAATGGCTTTAATCAAGAGAGTGAATGGTAAGCATACTGTTACAGCCCATCGAATGACTCTGCATAAATTAATAAAGGGATTCTTTCTTCACAACAGTTGACTCTCATCTGTTAGGAGATTGCCAAATTGTATGCCAGATTGCCAAGTTATGTGCAAAATATCTTATAAACTAACAAGACTATGGAGTGAATTACTATACCTAAAGTTGTTTAAAAGACAACCTGCACTTCTCTAATCATAAGCTGAGAATAACTGGAGAAAACCTTGTAAAAACATCATTATATATAAGTGTGAAGCCAGGTGAAACTTGGGCAGAAACAGAAAGAGTGCATAAACAATTCAAGAGCAAAATTAACTGAAATCTGGATTTTATATTAAGGGTGTATTATCGTATGTGAAATGGATCGCCAGTCCAGGTTTGATCCATGATACGGGATGCTTGGGGCTGGTGCACTGGGATGACCCAGAGGAATGGTATGGGGAGGGAGGTGGGAGGGGGGAACACATGTATACCTGTGGTGGATTCATGTTGATGTATGGTAAAACCAATACAATATTTTAAAGTAATTAGCCTCCAATTAAAATAAATAAATTTATATTAAAAAAGATAAAATTAATACAATAATGTCATACATCAGATATGAGGAAGAAAAGGAAAGTTATTGTCAAGATGACATATTGGGTTCTGGCTTATACGAAAGCAAGTACATTCACTGTGGCAAGAATCCACAGAGGAGTATTTGTTCTGCGTAAGAAAGAGGGAAGATTATTATTTTAGTTTTTGACTTGTTTGGAGATACGCTGAAGCATTCTTGTGGTGACAAGAGAACAGAATGGGAAGTAATCTTTGGTGAAGATAAAATTGCAATCTCTGAATTGTATGTGGAAACTGTAGTTGTATGCTTGCAAGAGACTGCCTGGAGAAAGAGTCAGCGTTGAAGAAAAGTTAAGGGTGTAGCACCTGGAAGTGGTGGAGATGAAAAGTGAAAGGGGAAGTGTGACCAGATTCAAGGGGAAATATGAGTTTAAAGGAGGAAAGAGTAACCAATTGTATTAAATTCTACTAAGACAGCACACAAACTAGAAAATTAGGAAAGATTTCTTTGGTTGACTTTTTCAAGTCTGTTTAATTAAAGTGAAAAAATTGAGTTGACCTAGTTTGAAGCAGCCTGTGGATTGTGTATGTAAGAAATGGAAGCAGCTATTAAATACTATTCTTGAGAAATATGGTGGAAAAGATACAAATAGAAATCAAGAAGACATAAGAAAAATATAACAAAAGTTTGTGCTTTTTCCATTAGCTTATTTTTGCTGTTGTTCCCATTTAATGTGAGATTCTCCAGCATATTTACAAAAATAATGTTCAAAACTGTTTTTAAACTTATTGAGTCTTACATTAAACATTTCATATATTGGATTATCTCTACATATTTCAGGAGAGCAGGCATATTAAGGGGCTCAAAATCAGAGGGAAATATTAAACAAGTAGCATAGAATCTTGACTTAGAAAAAAAAAATTGTTAGAATGTTAGGAACACAAGGAGGGAAGGACCAAAATGGCAAAGTTTTCTGTAGGATATTTGGAGAATTATGAGATAACTGCTGTGGTAGCAGTTTCTTTTTCTGTAGTCATGAGATATAAGATTGGGAAAATAAAGTAAACCTTACTAGTTCAAAGTTTTAAATGCCAAGCAAAAGATCTATGGAAGAGTAGGGAGAAGAATGAGCCTAGACATGAAAGATGAGGATGATGAAAATATTCCTGTAGTTCACGCAACTGTCAGAATCATCATAATGAAATCTCACTATTTTGGTCTAATTTTCAGTGATGCAAACGTGCTCAGAAGCTGTCAGATCTCCGATCAATCAGATCTCCATAAATCAGCTGGATCAGAGAGGGAGCTTCAGGAGATCAGAGGGGAATGCAACAACCAGTCTGTGAAAGGCAGGACAGAGTAACACCTACGTGCATTGTTCATGCTGCAGCCCTGCACACTTCAGCCTGAGGTTTCTCTCTCCCGGTGTGGAGGGGGGCTGGGTGCTGGAAAGGGGAGTTTTGGATAGCAGACCCAGGAAGGCGGCAGCTGTTGGCTGTGAAGAGACAGCCTGGAGGGACAGAACTATGGAGATTCACGACAGGAAAAGTTTGTGAAAGAAGTCTGGACCACTATAAAAGCAAGGCACCATTGCTGAGTGGTGCATGAGGCACAGTATCACCATTACAGCTCCCTTCCCCACCCACCAGCCCCTGCCTCTGGAGGCACTGGCTGGAGCAGGGTCAACCAGCCCCAAAACCAGCCTCTTTCACTCAGCCTGAGTGCTTCCCACAGCAAAGCTTCCTCTGGCCATGACAGCCTTGGTGGCCATGCTTGTTGATACCTCTGTCAGCCTGTGTGGTCCAGGCAACATGAGGAGCAGGTGCTGGTCAGAGCAGTAAACACAGAGGTGTGGCTGAAACCACAGATGTGCCCCAGGAAGTGGGCAAGTAAAGAAGAAGAGCTGAAATCTTGTGCATGAAGTTACACCTCCCCTGACAACTTCCTAAATTCAGTGCTGCATAACATCTCAACAGAAAACAAGTGCTCCTTCAGCTGAGATGGGTCCGGCTGTAGCAGATTTGGGTTTGTGGGCACATCCACATGAGGGCTGGGCCAGGCCAGAATCTGAGCTGTCTCCATAGCTCCCACCGTGGGTCCAGGTGCACAGCTACTGCAGTCCTGGGACCTGACCTTGGTGTGTTTGTGTCAGTGAGCTGGTGAAATGAACGCCTGAGAAATTACAGGGCCATTCACCTGGATACCCACCGTTAAGGTGGGACCAAAAGTAGTGCCAGCAGAAGTGTAGTTTGTGAGTCTGTACAGTGGGCAAAAGGGGATACAGCAGAGCATGCTCACAGGTGAGCAGTCCCAAAGGAGAAATACGCAAGGGTTTGTCTCCCAGTGGGAGTTTCTCTGATCCAGCCTACTTCACACCGCAGAACAGAAGCACAGATAAGAAGCATGTCTAGGGCCCTCTACTTTAACAACCAGGGGGCATACCATGGCCCTGACAGGGCAGTAGCAACTGCAGAGCAAAGGGGAGACCCAGCTCAATATCCACCGCACCCACCGGGAGGCAGACACCAGAAGCAAGAAGAAACACAGTCCTGCAGCCTGCAGAAAGGAGACCACAAACACAGTAGGTTAGGAAAAATGAGACAACAGAGAAATGTGATGCAAGGAGCAAGATAAAAAAAATCTACAAGAACAGCTAAGTGGAGAGGATAGAGGCAATCTGCCTGAAAAAGAATTTAGAGTAATGCTAATAAAGATGATACAAGATCTCAGAAAAATAGTAGAGGCCCATATCAAGATTGTGCAAGAATGGTTAACAAAGACCAAGGAGAACTAAAGAACATACAAACAGAATTGAACAATATAATAACTGAAATGAAAAATACACTAAAAAGAATCAATAGCAGAAAACCTGAGGCAGAAGAATGGATAAGTGACCTGAAACAGAATGGTGGAAGTCTCTGCTGTGGAACAGAATAAAAATATAAATAAGTAAAGTAATAAGGACAGTCTCAGAAGACTTCTGGGAAAACAAGAAACACACCAACATTTGAATTATAGGAGTCCCAGAAGAAGAAACAAAAGAGAAATGACACAAGAAAATACTTGAAGAGATGGTAGTTGAAAACTTCCCTAATGTTTGAAAGAAAATAGTCGCCCAGTTCCAGGAAGTGCAGAAAGACTCATACAGGGTATAAGCAAGAAGGGAAATATCAAGACACATATTAATCAACCTAACAAAAATTAAATACAAGGAAAAATATCAAAAGCAACAAGGAAAAATCAATAAATAACAGAAAAGGGAATCCCCATAAGCTTATCTTTTGATTTTTCTGCAGAGACTCCTCAGGCCAGAAAGGAGTGGCAGGATGTATTTAAAGTGATGAAAGGAAAAAACCTACAACCAGGAACATTGTATCCAGCAATGCTCTCATTCAGATATGACAGAGAAATCAAAAGCTTTACAGACAAGCTAAAGTTAACAGAATTCAGCACCACCAAACAAGCTTTATAACAAATTCTAAAGGAACTTTTCTAGACCGGAAACAGAAGAAAAGAGAAGAAAAAGAAAATATAAAAGACCTACAAACCAAAACCAATTCAACAATGGCAATAGATACATGTATATTGATAATCACTTCAAATGTAAAGGAATTAAATGCTCTAACCAATTGACTTAGACTGGCAGAAAATATACAAAAACAAAACCCATATATATACTGTCTAAAAGAAACCCACTTCAGACCTAGAGACACATACAGGCTTAAAGTGAGAGGATGAAAAAGACATACATTCCAAGCAAATAGAAATAAAAGAAAGCTGGAGAAGCAATTCCCATATCAGACGAAATATACTTTGAAATAAAAATTGTAAAAAGAGACCAGGAAGGTCAGGTCATAATGATCAAGAGATTAATACAAAAGGAAATATATCAATTGTAAATATATATACACCTAGCATTTAGAGAACAGTTAACACCTACCCTTCTAAAAGTGAAAGTGAAGTCACTCAGTCATGTCCGACTCTTTGCGACCCCATGGACTGTAGCCTACCAGGTTTCTCTGTCCATGGGATTTTCCAGGCAGTAGTACTGGAGTGGATTGCCATTTCCTTCTCCAGGGGATCTTCCTAACCCAGAGATTGAACCCGGGTCTCCCACATTGTAGAAAGACACTTTACTATCTGAGCCACCAGGGTAGTGGTGGCTTTCCTTCTAAAACTCTTCCAAAATAATTGCACATGAAGGAACTCTCTCAAGTTCATTCTATGAGGCCATCACCTCCTTGATACCAAAAGCAGCCAAAGATATCACACACAAAAAAACAAAACTGCAAACCAATATCATTGATGAACATAGATGCAAAAATCCTCAACAAAATACTAGCAAATAGAATCTAACATCATATTAAAAAGGTGAGAAAAAATGTGAAAGTGTTAGTCTCTGAGTCTTGTTCGACTCTTTGTGACCCCATGGACTAGCCCATCAGGCTACTCTGTCTGTGAAAGTCTCCAGGCAAAAATGATGGAGTGGGTAGTCATACCCTTCATTAGCGAATCTTCCCAATCCAGTGATTGAATCCAGGTCTCTCTCATTTGGGGCAGATTCTTTACTATATGAGCCACCAGGGAAGCCCCAAGAATACCGGAGCGGGTCGCCATCCCATTCTCCAGTGTATCTTTCCTACCCTGGTATCATACTTGGGTCTCCTGCTTTGCAGGCAGATTCTTTACCATATCAAATAGGTCTTATCCCAGAGGTGCAAGAATTCTTCAATATAGGTAAATCAATCAGTGTGATACATCACATTAACAAACTGAAGAATAAAACCCACGTGATCATCTCATTAGATGCAGAAAAAGTTTAACACCAGTTTATGATTAAAAAAAAAAAAAAAAAAACTCCAGAAAGTGGACTTAGAGGGATTATACCTCAAGGTAATAAAGGGCACAAATGACAAACCTACAGCTAACATCATACCCAATGGTGAAAAGCTGAAAACATTTCCTCTAACATCAGATAGAAGACAAAGATGTCCACTCTTGCACTTTTATTCAACAGAGTTTTGGAAGTCCTAGCTACAGCTGTCAGGGTAGAAATACATGCATACATAAGAAGTAAAAAAGGAAAACTGTCACTGCTTGCAGATGATACAATACCATACACAGAAAATCCTAAAGATGCCATTAGAAAACTACTAGAGCTCATCAATCAATTCGGTAAAGTTGCAAGATACAAAAATTAATATGCAGAAATCTCATGAATTCCTACATACTAACAAGAAAAGATCAGAATAGAGATTAAGAAAACAATCCCATTTACAATCACATCAAAAGGAGCAAACTACTTTGTAATAAACCCAACTAAGGAGGCAAAAGACCTATATTCAAAAAACAATAAGATACTGATGAAAATTATCAAAGATTACATAAACAGGTGGAGAGAAGAATCAGTATTGTCAAAATATCTATACTACTTAAAGAAATCTTCAGATTCAATGCAATCCCTATCAAATTACCTAGAGCATTTTTCATAGAATTAGAATGAAAACATTTTACAACTTGTATGGAAACACTGCTGCTAAGTCGCTTCATGAGCGACAGAGTCATGCCCAGCTCTCTCCAGGCAAGAACGCTGGAGTGGGTTGCCATTTCCTCCTCCAATGCATGAAAGTGAAAAGTGAAAGTGAAGTCGCTCAGTCGTGTCCGACTCTTTGCGACCCCATGGACTGCAGCCTACCAGGCTCCTCCATCCATGGGATTTTCCAGGCAAAAGTACTGGAGTAGGTTGCCATTGCCTTCCCCAATGGAAACACAAGAGAGCTCAAATAACCCAAGTGATCTTGAGAGTCAAAAACAAAGCTGGAGGAAACAGGTGCCCCAACGTCAGACTACACTACAAAGTTACAGTAATCAAAACAGTATGATACTAGCACAAAACCAGAAATATATATCAATATATTAGGATGGATAGAAAGTCCAGAGATAAACTTATACATCTATGGCCACCTCATCTATGACAAAGGAAGTTAGAATATACAATGGAGAAAACACAGTGTCTTCAATAAGTGTACAGGGGAAATGGATAGTTACATGTCAACGAATGAAATTAGAAAGCTTCCTAACATCATACACAAAAAATAAGCTCAAGATGGATAAAATCCCTAAATGTAATGCCAGATACTATAAAACTCTTGAGGGAAAACATAGAACACACTTTGATATAAATCACAGGAAGATCTTTTTTGAGCAACCACATAGAATAATAAAACTAAAATAAAAAAATAAGCAACTGAGACCTAATTAAACTTAAAAGATTTGATACATCAAAGGAAATCATAAAGAAAATGAAAATATAGTTTCAGAATAGGAGAAGCTATTTGCAAATAAATCAACTGATAGCAACTAATCTTTAGAATATAGAAACAGCTTATGCAGGTCAATATAAAATTAAAAAACAATCAAAAGATGAGTGGAAGACCTAAACAGACATTTCTCCATACAGATGACCAAAAAGCACATAAATACATGCTCTACATCACAAATTAGAGAAATGCAAATCAAAATGACAATAAGGTATCACCTCATACTGGTAAGAATAGCCATCATCAAAAAATCTACAATTGCATTGATGTATGGCAAAATCATCACAATATTATAAAATAATTATCCTCCAATTAAAATCAATTAATTAATTAAAACTTAAATAGTGGAGCAGGTTCAGAGAAAGGGGAGCCCACCTACATTACTGATAGTAATATAAATTGATATAATTGCTCTGGAGAATAGGATGGAGGTTCCTTTAAAAACTAAAAATAAAACTATTATGTGACCCAGTAACTCCTTTTCTAGGTATATGCCCTGAGAAAACCATATTTCAAAAAGGTACAAGCACCACAATGTTCATTGTGTCGCTATTTACAATAGCTGGGACATGGATCTACCTAAATGTCCATTGACAGATGAATGGATTAAAAAACATGTGGTACATATTTACAGTGGAATATTATTAAGCCAAAAAAAATGAATGGAATAACGCCATTTGCAGAACTATGGATGTATCTAGAGATTGTTCTACGGAATGAAGTAAGTCAGAAAGAGAAAGACAAATATTTGTGATATTGGTTATATGTGGAATCTAGAAAAATGGTGCAGATGAGCTTCTTTCCAAAGCAGAAATGGAGTCACAGATGTAGAAATCAAATTTACAGTTACCAAGGAGGGAAGAGGAGCAGGATGAATTGAGAGATTGGGATTGACATATGCACACTACTACATAAAAGTGGTAACTAATTGCAACTTATTGTACAGTATAAAGAATGCTACCCAGTGCTCTGTGATGACCTAAATGGGAAGGAAATCTAAAAAAGAATGGATATATATATATATATATATAATATGTTAATAAATAAATATATATAATATTTGAATAAATATATATATATATAACTAATTCACTTTGCTGTACAGTAGGAACTAATATAACATTGGAAAACAGCTATACTCCAATAAAATTATTTTTTTTCTGAGAAAATATTAAGTAGTAAAAACATAATGGTTAAGAGCTTGAGTTTTGGTACTAAAAAAAAAATCTTTTGTTTCTACACTTGTTACATTCTTCTTTACTAAATAATCTAAGGAATATGTTCTTAACTCTCAATGACTCACTCAAAATAGTAATAGTTCAGATATGAAGACAGCTTGTTTCTGTGTTACTTATTGGAAAGAATAATCCATTATCATCTTGTAAGTGATATTATGTCATTATCTTTAATTTTTCACAAATTTGTATAAAAGAAACAACAAATTTTAAAGTATTGATAAATAGCAGTGCATATATTTTCAGTCTAGACATTTGATATTTAAATGTAATTTTCTGAAGTGGATTCTCATTTCTCTACATTTTTAGTTTGAGGAGTCTTTCTTCAATTTTTTAAAAACCATATCTTTGGAAAATTTGTCTGCAATCTAGGAGACCCAGGTTCAATCCCTGGGTGGGGAAGATCACCTAGAGGAGGGAATGGCTACTCACTCCAGTATTCCTGCCTGGAGAATTCCATGGACAGAGAAGCCTAGCAGACTACAGTCCACAGGGTCTCAAAGAGTCAGACACAACTGAGTGACTATACTTTCACTATAGTGTATGTGTGTTTATAATCTTTCTCTTTTTGAGTATAGAGAATCATTCCCACTAACAAGTAATATTAATAATCTTAATCTCATTCAATTTTTGTTATTTATTATTTTATTTTTCATAGTTAACTCAGATATATTCAGACATTCTTTAGGTGTTTAGTTAAATGAGTGTCCAACTTAATTAGCTTTTATTTTAATGAAGTATTAATCTAGGAAGTTTTCATTAAAAAATTTCCTGGGACTTAAATTTCCTTTGTTCATTAAACACAAGTGTTGTATGGTCTATTTCTTCTTATTTTTTCCTATGTGGATTACACTTTAATTATTAATGTCATGTCTTTGTACTATATTTTTGTCTCTGGTAAGCCTCTTAATGGGCTTCCCAGGTGGCTCAGCAGTAAAGAATCTACCTGCCAAAGCCAAAGATGCTGGAGATACAGGTTCAATCCCAGGAAGATCCCCTGGAGAAGGGAATGGCAACTCACTCCAGTATTCTTGCCAGTATAATTCCAAGACCAGAGGAGCATGATGGGCTACAAGTCATGGGTTGCAAAGAGTTGGAAATGACTGAACAAGCACACAATCCTTTTGAAAATATCTCTTTTTGTTTGTTTGATGTATATTCTTGTCCACTTATTCTTCCATATTAACCTCAGAATTGTTTGTCGTGTTTGGGATGAGCATGTCACAGGTGAGTTTGACTTTATTTTGCCTTAATAATAAATTAGGGAGACTCAATTATATATAAATTAAATATAAATAAATATAATTATATAAATATATTAATATAAATTAAGTAAATAAATTTAGTTGCTCAGTCATGTAGGACTCTATGCAACCCTATGGACAGTAGCTCACCAGACTCCTCTTTCCGTGGAGTTCTCCAGGTAAGAATACATAAGTGCATACCCATTCACTTCTCAAGGGGATCTTCTTGACCCATGGATCAAATGTGGGTCTCCCACATTGCAGGCTGATTCTTTAACATCTGAGGAGAAATATCAACAACCTCACATATATATATGATACCACTCTAATGGCAGAATGCAAAGAGGAACTAAAGAACCTCTTGATTAGGGTGAAATAGCAGAGTAAAAAAGCTGGCTTAAAATTCAAACTTCAAAAAAATTAACATCATGGCTTCCAGTTCTATTACTTCATGACAAATAGATGGGGAAACAATGGAAACAGTGACAGACTTTATTCTCTTGGGCTCCAAAATCACTGTAGATGGTGGCTCCAGCCATGAAATTCAAAGACGCTTGCTCCTTGGAATAAAAGTTATGAACAACCTAGACATCATATTAAAAAGCAGAGACATTACTTCGCCAACAAAGTTCCTCTCGTCAAAGCTGTGATTTTTCCAGTGGTCATGTACTGGATGTTGGACCAGAAAGAAAGCTAATTGCCAAAGAATTGATGTTTTCAAGTTGTGGTGCTGGCAGACTCTTGAGAGTCCCTTGGACAACAGGATCAAACCAGTCAATCCTAATAAAATCAACCCTGAATATTCATGGAAAGGACTGATGCAGAAGCTGAAGCTCCAGTTCTCTGGCCACCTGATGTGAAGAGCTGATTCACTGGAAAAGACCTAATGCTGGGAAAAGATTGAAGGTAGGAGAAGGGGGCAGCAGAGGAAGAGATGATTAGATAGCATTGCCCACTCAATTCACCATGAATCTGAGCAAACTTTGGGAGTCAGTGAAGGACAGAGGAGCCTGGCCTGATGCAGTCTGTGGGATCACAGAGGTGGACACCACTTAGCTACTGAACAGCAACAAAACAACAACAGCAATAATAATCTCATTGAGTTGTGGTATGGATTAGATGAGATTTTATGACGCAGACAGCTTGGTAAAGTACCTGTCTTCTGTGATACACTCAGTAAAAGTTGGCAAACATGTAGGAAATGTTCTGTATTTTATATGTATTTTCTGACTTAACTGCTTAAAGTTCTTATAAAAATTTTATTCACTTTTGATGAATAAATATGTGTGTCATTTATGTGTAATAATTTTCTCAGTTCTATTTTTAACAGTTATGCCTTTTTGCTGATTTCTATGTTGGAATATTTATATCTATAGGCTACAAAATATGCAGTATAATAGTTTTAATAGTGCTTTTTCGGTCAGGGTCCTGACAGGGGTAAAACACACACTAAAACTGAGTAATTAAAAAAATAATAATACCAAGATTATTTAACAGTATGTGAGTAGGGGTAAGAAAGTAACATGTTAGAGTAAAGGTCTAGCCCTCTTAAGAAAGAGGTGCTCATATTGCCTTTATGCTAAAGAGACAAAGGAGAAAGCTATTATCAGGACCTGAAGACAGAATTTATTGAGAAATGCAAACAGTGTGTAGTAGCATAATAGAGCAAACCAAGGGAATATACACACTCCTCCTCTGTCTTTAATGTCTCCAGTATGCAACTTTGGATAAATCAAAAAGGATGCCTTAGGATAGAGGAACTCTTCTTGTTATTGTTCAGTCTCTAAGTCATGTCCAACTTTCGCAACCCCATGGCCTGCAGCATTCCAGGCTTCCCTGTCTTGTTTCCAGCTTGTGATTCATCCACCTCAGCACTTCACCTGAGGTACTCTGCATATAAGTTAAATAAGCGGGGTGGCAATGTATAGCCTTGACGTGCTCCTTTCCCAATTTTGAACCGAGTTCCATAAGGAAATCTGAATGTTATTTATTTAAATTGACTTTGCAGGGCACAGAAGACAGTGCATATGAGGGGGATTAGTGAATGATATCCAGTTGAGGGGCAACACTGTCACATCTTGACATGTCTTAGTGTGTTTCTATTTCTTCATAGTTAAAGTGAGTTCTTAGTTCTAACGAGGCTAAAATTTCTCTTTCACACAGCAATGTTTTACCCTATTACTAACTAGCTATTTTCAAATAAATCAGGAAGAGATGTTAGTTTTCCTTTTATTGTATTTACTCTCTTATTTACATGTTTTCTGAGGTTCAGTTAGAACCCAGGTTCTCAACAGGTGACCAAATTGCATTAGAAGTTAATTCATTCAGAGTTAGTTCCTGCCTTCATGAAAATTTCTACAATTCAGTGAGACAGACAACATAAGGTAAGAAAACAAACCTATGAATAAAAGATTCCCACATTTAAAGTATTGCAAAGGAAACAGGTAATATGCTGCAATGCAGAATGATTCTGGTGGAAGGTAGAAGGGAGTAAGTGGGGCTTGTACTTTCATACAATGTTCATTTGGGCTTCCCTGGTGGTTCAGGTGGTAAAGAATCCACCTGCAATGCAGGAGACCCAGGTTCGATCTTTGGGTCAGGGAGAACTCCTGGAGAAGGGAATGGCTACCCACTTCAGTATTCTTGCCTGGAGAATTCCCTGGACAGAGGAGCCTGGAGGGCTACGTTCCATGGAATCACAAAGAGTCAGACAGAACTGAAGTGAGAGCATGCATACATGCATAGTTGATTTACAATGTAGTGTTAATTTCTGCTGTAGTCCATGGGATCGCAAAGAGTCGGACACGACGGAGAGACTAACAGTTCCACTTTTTCATTTCATGGAAGTCATTATGAAAGAGCACATTTAAGCTGAAACATACAATATGATTCCACAATGGCAAAAACAGCCAGGGCAAGAACTGAGGAAAAGCATTTGAGAAATACTATGCTAAAGATTTAAGGTTACAATGTGGGAAGTGAAAAACAAGTAAAGTTGGGGTCTAATGCTTCAGGTCAAGAGAAGAGGAACTGAGATTGGCCAAGTGGCTGTACAATCTATAGCTTATAATAAGATTAGACTTTATTCTCTAAGCCAGGCAAAGCCATTTGTCCCTTATTTCTCTGACACTTCACCTTCAATCATTTAAGGAATCAAGTTAGGTTTACCTTCAAAATATGTCTAGTATGCATCACTTCTTATGACAGCTATCATCTTGTTTCCAGACAGCATGATCTTAATGTCTTCCTAATCATTCCTTCATCCCAACTCCTTGTTCTCACTATCCCCCACACAGTGGTCAGGGGCATCTTCCTAAGAGTAGAAGTGATTCAAACTGTACCAATATTGTTTTCAGATTAATTTGGAATACCATTGTTAACTTAGTTATTAATGTTAATGTAGAAAACATGTGCCCTTTATTTATATGCAAAACTTTGTATAAATCATTTCATATAATTCTCTAGATGTCATTTACATACATATATTAATTTACATATCTATATAATAAAAAAGTCTAATGAATTACATTATCCTCAGATATATCATTGGGCATTTTAGATTTCTTTTCAAAGATAGAGTGATTTATTAGTGTTCCTAAATAGTTTATGTTGATATTTAAATCATTACAGGCATAAAATGGAGATATTGTGGATTTGATCCCAGAACACAGTAATAAAGCAAGTACTGGGGGACAGAGGATGAGATGCTTGGATGGAATCACTGACTCAATGGACATGAGTTTGAGCAAACTACAGGAGACAGTGAAGGACAGGGAAGGCTGGAGGGCTGCAGTCCATGGGGTTGCAAACAGTCGGACACAACTGAGCAACTAAAAAACAAGACAATAAAAGAAGTCACATATATTTTTTGATTCCCCAATGTTTAAAATTTATGTTTACATCATTGGTAGCCTGTTAACTGTGCAATAACATTCTGTCTAAATAATATGCATACTTTAATTAAAAATAATTAATTGCTACAAAATGCTAGCCATCATCTGAACCTTCAGTGACTCATAGTAGTAAATCAAAGATTACTGACCATATATTACCATAACAGATGTAATAATGATGAAAATATTTGGAATATTGGAGCAATTAATAAAATGTGGCATAGTCATGAAGTGAGCAAATGCTGTTGCAAAACAGTGTCAACAGACTTGCTTGGTGTACGGTTGACATTTGCCTTCTATTTGTAAAGAACACAATATCTGTGAAGCACAATAAAGCCAAGTGCAAAATAAAAAGATATGCCTGTACATTAATTCCCAGATGTACATACTTCCCGGGTGGCAGTGCTGCTAGTAAAGAACCCACTGCCAATGCAAGAGACATAAGAGATGAGGGTTCAATCCCTGGGTGAGGAAGATCCCCTGGAAGAGGGCATGGCAACCCACTTTCTTGCCTGGGGTATCCCATGGGCAGAGGAGTCTGGCAGGCTACAGTCCATGGCATTGCAAAGAGTTGGGCAGACTGAGGGACTTAGAATGTGGGCCCATGCCTGAACGTACTTTATCTTATTGAATTCCATGGTTTTGTACTTGAGGCAAATAACTTTATAACTGTTATTTGTCTCATGGAATTTTTTAAAACATATTTTCTTAGGTATCTTCAAACACCAGGACAAGTTCTATATGTTCTGAAACTATTTCAGGGATTTTTTTTTAACATGGAATATAATTTCAATTGTATAAACTGATTAAATTTGTTGCAAGAATATAATTCCTTTCTGGTTTTCATAATTACTATAGGCTTCATCTAATTGTTATATTGAAGTTTACATTTAATTTTACATTGACTATGATGTAAAAGTTTACATTGACTACGATGTTGAAAAGGTGATTATGGATGTTCTCATCACGTTTTCAACTTTTCTTCTATTCCAGGCAATATCATTTTTATAGACATAATTTTGATTCAATAATATAATAATATCAAGCATTTTTAATGAATCTAAATTATGAATAAGAAAATTAGAGAAAAATAAAGAAGAGACCTATCAAAGATAATCAGCCTTCTGTACAGCACCATTCATCATTGGCCATTGTTCTCTCTCTCTCTGTTGTCTCTTATTATAAAGCACATCTTATCATGTACAATTAAAAAATGATTTAGTGGCCAGTCAAATCGATTTATTATTCATCTTTAATAAAATATCACTCTATATTCAGAATACTCTAATATTCTGAAAATGTAGTTTGGCCTTTTTTTCCTCACTTTCACCATGGCAGTTCAGTTCAGTTCAGTTCAGTTCATTCGCTCAGTCGTGTCTGACTCCTTGTGACCCCATGAATCGCAGCACGCCAGGCCTCCCTGTCCATCACCAACTCCTGGAGTTCACTCAGACTCACGTCCATTGAGTCAGTGATGCCATCCATCTCGTCCTCTGTCTTCCCCTTCTCCTCCTGCCCTCAATATTTCCTAGCATAAAGGTCTTTTCCAATGAGTCAGCTCTTCACATCAGGTGGCCAAAGTATTGGAGTTTCAGCTTCAACATCAGTCCTTCCAATGAACATTCAGGACTGATCTCCTTTAGGACGGACTGGTTGGATCTCCTTGCAGTCCAAGGGACTCTCAAGAGTCTTCTACAACACCACAGTTCAAAAGCATCAATTCTTTCATGCTCAGCTTTCTTTATAGTCCAACTCTCACATCCATACATGACTACTGGGAAAAGCATAGCTTTGATTAGACGGACCTTTGTTGGCAAAGTAATGTCTCTGCTTTTTAATATGCTATTTAGGTTGGTCATAACTTTCCTTCCAAGGAGTAAGCGTCTTTTAATTTCATGGCTGCAGTCACCATCTGCGGTGATGGCAATTATATCAACACAACCATAGCAATTACATCAACGTAAACAAAAAGTCAATGGTTCATCATGCAGTAGATAAATTGCTAATTTTCATTAAAGTCAGCTTATAATCCTCTTGAGCAAAGCCCCTTCGCTGCATATTATGGTGAGACCCAATGTGAGACAGCAGTTTTTGGTTTTGTTTCAACTGCAGTGCATATCCCCTTAGGTAATTCTATTTGTGCTACTCACATAAATCAAGGTAATTCTATGATACAGGTTTGATATTATAGTTTCTTATGTACTTATTACTTGGAGACTGATGCTTCTGAAACTTTTTTTTAACTGCAGTGTAAACTGACAGATTGCCCTGAGGGGTTCTTTCTTTGAGGAGAAATGACTAGAGGCTGTATTTTATTTTTGTAACCTCAGTTCCACATTTGTAAACTGATTAAACTGAAATGCATTTATCTTGTAACGAAAAAGGAAAAACTGATTCCTAATGGACTTGCCAGAGCAGTTTGGGACTTTTACTCATAGAGTTTTAGTTAATATCTAAATAATAATTGGTATATCAATTAAGATAGCTTAAAGACAAAATAAAATAAATTTTAGTCTACTCCCCAAAGCAGGCAATAGTGTTTAGGGAGATTAATCATTATATATGTTTTGGTACTACTCATTTTTTTCTTTCAAACCTAAAACAGAATATTAATAATTTTGTTAACTAAAGACTTCCTCTGCATTTGAACTGTCATTCTAGAATGAGTTGTATAAACCATAAACAAATATTTATTTAAGGATTTTTTTATGTTTGGCACATGGTTTATACTTCTTATCTGCATAATTAGTTATTACTACTCAATCGTATTTCACAAAATGTAAGCAAACAAAACAAAAATGTGTATGTAAGTTTGATCATATTTTTTCCAGGAAATATAGGGTACATATGAGTAATCAAGGAAACATCATTAAAAATCAGTATGCAATTGAGAGAATAGAAAAAGAGACAAGCTGGCAGAAATAATTAAAGTAATTCAAATTGATAAAAATTGTAGGGCAAAATCTTTATCTCTGGAACAAGAGTATAACAGAAGGCACATTGTTAACCACCAATAGAGGCTTGAGCTTTGTTCAGTTCAGTTCAGTTCAGTTCAGCCACTCAGTCATGTCTGACTCTTTGCGACCCCATGAATCACAGCACGCCAGGCCTCCCTGTCCATCACCATCTCCCAGAGTTCACTCAGACTCACTTCCATCGAGACAGTGATGCCATCCAGCCATCTCATCCTCTGTCGTCCCCTTCTCCTCCTGCCCCCAATCCCTCCCAGCATCAGAGTCTTTTCCAGTGAGTCAACTCTTCGCATGAGGTGGCCAAAATATTGGAGTTTCAGCTTTAGCATCATTCCTTCCAAAGAAATCCCAGGGCTGATCTCCTTCAGAATGGACTGGTTGGATCTCCTTGCAGTCCAAGGGACTCTCAAGAGTCTTCTCCAACACCACAGCTCAGAAACATTGATTCTTTGGTGCTCAGCTTTCTTCACTGTCCAACTCTCACATCCATAAATGACCCGGAAAAACCATAGCCTTGACTAGACAAATCTTTGTTGGCAAAGTAATGTCTCTGCTTTTGAATATGCTATCTAGGTTGGTCATAACTTTTCTTCCAAGGAGTAAGCGTCTTTTAATTTCATGGCTGCAGTCACCATCTGCAGTGATTTTGGAGCCCAAAAAAAGTCTGACACTGTTTCCACTGTTTCCCCATCTATTTCCCATGAAGTGAAGGGGCCAGGTACCACGATCTTTGTTTTCTGAATGTTGAGTTTTAAGCCAACTTTTTCACTCTCCTCTTTCACCTTCATCAACAGGCTTTTTAGTTCCTCTTCACTTTCTGTCATAAGGGTGGTTACTGCATATCAGAGGTTATTGATATTTCTCCCAGCAATCTTGATTCCAGCTTGTGCTTCCTCCAGCTCAGTGTTTCTCATGATGTACTCTGCATATAAGTTAAATAAGCAGGGTGATAATATACAGCCTTGACGTATTCCTTTTGCTATTTGGAACCAGTTTGTTGCTCCATGTCCAGTTCTAACTGTTGCTTCCTGACCTGCATACAAATTTCTCAAGAGGCAGATCAGGTGGTCTGGTATTCCCATCTCTTTCAGAATTTTCTACAATTTATTGTGATCCACACAGTCAAAGGCTTTGGCATAATTAATAAAGCAGAAATAGATGTTTTTCTGCAACTCTCTTGCTTTTTCGATGATCCAGCAGATGTTGGCAATTTGATCTCTGGTTCCTCTGCCTTTTCTAAAACCAGCTTGAACATCTGGAATTTCATGGTTCATGTATTGCTGAAGCCTGACTTGGACAATTTTGAGCATTACTTTACTAGCGTGTGAGATGAGTGCAATTGTGTGGTAGTTTGAGCATTCTTTGGCATTGCCTTTCTTTTGGATTGGAATGAAAACTGGCCTTTTCCAGTCCTGTGGCCACTGCTGAGTTTTCCAAATGTGCTGGCATATTGAGTGCAGCACTTTTACAGCATCATCTTTCAGGATTTGAAATAGCTCAACTGGAATTTCATCACCTCCACTAGCTTTGTTCATAGTGATGCTTTCTAAGGCCCACTTGACTTCACATTCCAGGAGGTCTGGCTCTAAGTGAGTGATCACACAGTTGTGATTATCTGGGTCATGAAAATCTTTTTTGTATGGTTCTTCTGTGTATTCTTGCCATCTCTTCTTAATATCTTCTGCTTCTGTTAGGTCCATACCATTTCTGTCCTTTATTGAGCCCATCTTTGCATGAAATGTTTTTTTTTCTTGAAGAGATCTCTAGTCTTTCCCATGCTGTTGTTTGCCTCTATTTGTTTGCATTTTTCGCTAAGGAAGGCTTTCTTATCTCTTCTTGCTATTCTTTGGAATTCTGCATTCAGATGCTTATATCTTTCCTTTTCTCCTTTGCTTTTCGCTTCTCTTCTTTTCACAGCTATTTGTAAAGCCTCCTCCCCTTACAGCCATTTTGCTTTTTTGAATTTCTTTTCCATGGGGATGGTCTCGATCCCTGTCTCCTGTACAATGTCAAGAACCTCAGTCCATAGTTCATCAGGCACTCTATTAGATCTAGTCCCTTAAATCTATTTCTTACTTCCACTGTATATTCATAAGGGATTTGATTTAGGTCATACCTGAATGGTCTAGTGGCTTTGTTTGTTACCAATGTTGATTTAAGGAGCTGGAAGCATGCCAGAAAGAATAGGGAAAAGGCATAGATATTTGAAACCCAGAGAGAAATACTGTATGAAAAGCTGCTATAGCCTACAAAGGCACACCTTCAAAACTTTGCATTAACATGAGCTAATTTGTAATATGAAGAGTGGCATGGAAAGTCAGCCTAGGCACAGGTAAGTCTGAAAGCAAACACTTACCCAAAGTCACTGAGTGTCCACAACTGAATGAGGAACCTAACCTGTGTTTCAAGATAATCATTATGTACCCATATTTTCAATTAAGATTTTGATCATACAATTTTGAAAAGCTTTTTTTTATGAAGTATTTGCTATTTTTGTCATATGGATCTTTAAAATCTTTTTAAAAATAATTTTTTTGTACAGTAGATTCTTACTGGTAATCTATTTTTAATACAGCAGCGTGTACATGTCAATCCCAAACTCCTAATAGAATTTATTTAGTTTAATGATAATTTTACATATTTTCTCTGACTGTTGAACAATTTGGGATGTTATTAACCAGTGGCAATACAGAAGCTGAAAAAAGTGAAAATGAAAGTCGCTGAGTTGTTTCTGACTCTTTTTGACCCCATTGACTGTGTTCTCCAAGCCAAATCTTGGCCAGATCTTTTCCAGGGGATCATCCCAACCCAGGGATCAAACCCAGGTCTCCTGCATTGCAGACGGGTATTTTACCAGCTGAGTTACCAGGGAAGCCCATTATGGAAGCATTGCAGGTGGATTCTTTACCGGCTGAGCCACCAGAGAAGCCCAATATAGAAGTTATTAACAGCAAATCAGAATGTTCAATTTTATACAATTACTATTTATTTCTATTTTGAAAATGTTCTGATTATTTTAATTACTATTATTGAAACAACACAATAAAATTAATATTTTAATGAATGGACATGCCTCATACTGTAAGCCTATAGGACTTATGGAATATTCAGTAAATACATACAACTCATTCTAAAGATTTTATAATTTCACAAAAATTCCACATTCTACATTGCCGGAAGCAGCAGTGTGTTATGGTCCTGGGGAAAAGCACTTATGAAACCAGCAAAGCCACCTTTTTATCAACTGATACAGTGCTAATAAACATTAGAAAATATTTTGGGCCTGGTTGTCAAGTACTGAGAAATGATACTGCACCCTTGAATACATTCTTAATATTAGTTGACTGATAATGTTGCTGCAGGTGGCATTTATTGCCATGAACTATACTGCTTCACTTTATCACTCAGACTAGATCACAATGTTCCAGCAGCTGCAGTCTGTTAACTCTCATCCAAATAGCTAAAATGCCCTTAAAGGAAACCTTACTTGCCTTTGAAGGTTCCCTAGCAATTTTGAAGATTTCATAAACTCTGGTAAAGCTCAATATTTGCTACTGGATCAATACTGAATTAATTGTGAAGTAAAAGAGAAAAAGACTTTTTTTCTCCATGAGAAAACTGAGTAACAAATATTGTTACAAAACAATGTTTGTAAGACCTGTACACATATTTCAGTAAAAATCAAGCATTTTATACTCTATTGGATTCCCCTTGCAAACTACAAAAGCATAACATGCTCATGTCAATGGATGACACAAAAGAGCACAAGATAAAACGAAGTGTGTGTGTATTCTAAGTTGCTTCAGTCGTGTCCGACCTTTTGTGACCCATGGACTGTAGCCCACCAGGCTCCTCTGTCCGTGGGATTTTCCAGGCAAGAATACTGGAGTGGGTTGCCATTTCCTTCTCCAGGGGATCTTCCCAACCCAGGGATCGAACCCATCTTTTCTCCATTCCACTCTCTCACTCCAAAAGGAAAAAAATATTAACTGTACAGTGGACATCTTTTCAAGTAAATTTTCTATGTTCATGGAAACGTATAAACACGCACAACATCTGTTTATACAAAAATGTTGTCTATTATAGACTTTACTTTGCAACTAGAATCTTTTACCAAGCAGTACGTTTATACAGAAATTCATTTTTTAATGATTGTATACTATCAGATATATATAGATTGTGCTATGATAGCAATAGGGATTTAACAAAAGCCTTTGACCTCTCCCTAGGGAGGCTCTTAATTAGGCTTTCATTTTCAAAAAGCATCAGGCTTGATAGGATCTTCAGTAATCTTGTCTGGTCCCTGTTCACAGCAAGATATACAGTTTATAATCCAGCCTATGTCTAGAGATGTCAGATAGATCTCACAATATCTAATCCCAAATTAAGCAACCTTCTCATTCAAGCCACTCATCCTCACATATAACCTAAATTCAGGATTCTTTGCAATGTTAGCATATTTTCTCTGCCTTTGGTTCTCTTGTTAGAGAATCATTCTAATGAGGTAACTAGTTTCTGGTTGGTAACATATTAGCAACCAATTCCAGATCATTTGTTTTCATCTAGATGTGAGGTCTTTCTTTTATTCCCCCAATATTCAGGACACTGGTATGAAACACATTTGGGAACTTGATTTGTATAAGAATACCATCTTTAATAAGATACTGCTCATTCTTTTCTTTTGGAGAAGGAAATGGCAACCTACTCCAGTATTCTTGCCTAGAGAATCCTGTGGGCAGAGAAGCCTGGGGGCTGTTGTCCATAGGGTCGCACAGAGTCGGACACGACTGAAGGGACTTAGCATGCATGCATGATTCTTTTTAGTCATTGTCATTCTCCTATTATTGGGCATTTGGGTTTCTTTCATTTATTATCACTTCAGAAAATTTTGCTGGTAGTTGTTAAATAGTGGACTTTTCTTTCCATATTTTTATTATGAAGTGAGAATGTTGAATACAGTGGGGTGCATATTTCAATTTTAGATTCTCCCAGTTCAGTTTCCCAGAAAATTGCTGTGATTGGCACTTTCACTTGTCCTCACCAGCCTTGGATATTATTAGTCTTCAGTATATTTGCCAATATAATCAATGAATTGTTAATCATTGATTAGCTTTTTCATGATTAATAAAGAGGTTAAACAGCTTTTAAAATACTTAGTGGAAAATTGAAATGATAGCCTTTCTTACTCTGTATATTCTTGTCATAATCTCAACCAACTTTTTCATTTGGTTTAATGTTCCTTTACTTTTTAATTTGCTGGAGCTATTGGTACATTAAAATATCATTACACTCCATTCTTTTTTTCTGTTTCTGATCTTTTCTCCCACCTGTTTTATGTTTGTCTTATTTTTCATTTTGGGAAATATTAATTTCTTATACTCAAATATATTACATATGCTTCTTTCCTTGGTATCTTGGTATCTTCTGTCTTGCAAAATGACTTCCTAATTTTTTAAATTTGGATTTTAATCTTTTTAGAATTTACTTTTACATGTGGTATGAAATAATGGTTTAATTTGCTGTTTATAATGTTTTTTGATGATCGAAAATTCATATTGTAATTCTAAATTTCCAAAGATATTACTTATATGTCTATATGATTCAAACATGTAATTATTCCAGTATGGATTTTATAGCATGGTACTTATTTTTTTGGTCCTCCCCTCCTTTCTGGTTTCAAGTCCTGAAAATGTTTATGATTCTAAACAAAATCCCTGTGAATTACCTGCTATTCTGAATTTTGTTCACGTCTGTTGTTATTTGGGCTGGGGCAGGGAGCAGAGCACATGTGTGTGTGTGTGTGCATGTGTTTGTGTTTGTCTATGTGTGTATCGTGTGGTTGTAATTCTCTCTGCCTTTTCTTTCTTTGTTTTTGAACTGGCATAGATTCTGACAGCCTAAAGGGTTATATACTGCTCAGACTTTTATCAGAAGGTTCTGTTTGCTATTTTCTTTGTAACATTGTAAATATCTTCTGGCTACATTAGCACAGGTGATTTTTGATGAACCAGTTCAAGAAATGTCTATGAAAGCTATGGAGCTCACAGCTGGCAATTAAGTAAATTTTAGAAATTAGTTAGGAATTTGATTACTTGGCAGGGGTTGGGGCTAGCATCTTATTTCTTGTTTTGTTTTTTTGAAGTGATATTGGATATACAGAAATAGATTAATAAACATTTGCATGGTCATGACTCACTTCATTGTCATTAATGACTAAGGGTATAATATCAGTTTCATTCTCTACTACAAAGACAAGGAATTAAAAAGGGGGAGAGCGTAAAGTAGCAAAATAAAGAATAATCATAATGACCATCATTTAATAATTCTTATTATCCAACACATTTTATAATAATAATCATACACGTTTAAATTTAAAATATGTGTTTGAAAAATAAAATTATACTTTAAAAAATGATGTTGCTGCTGTTGTTTAGTTGCTAAGTCATGTCTGACTCTGCAACCCCATAGACTGTACCCTGCCAGGCTTCTCTGTCCATAACATTTCCCAGGCAGGAATATTGAAGTGGGTTGCCATTTCCTTCTCCAGGTGATCTTCCTGATCCAATGATTGAACCCATGTCACCTGCATTGACAACCGGATTCTTTATCAATGAGCCAAAAATGATATTTCAACTTAAGTTTGAGTTTTCTTTCTTGATGTAAATAATTTCCATTTATGTAAAATTTTGCCTGAAAGCTATTTTCCTAGGTAGTTGGTTAGTGGGGATATTACTGATAATGAGAATAATGAAATGAAGACAGTCAAATACTCAACAGATTTGTACAATTCTTCTAATTTCTCTGATGTTCACATAGAAAAAATATTTTATTTCCCTTGGAAGCATTAAGAAAAGGGATCCAAACTGTTGTAACATGGAAGTTTAAATCCAAAAAAATGTATTCAGACTGTGACAATCACAAATGCTTGAACAAAATAGATTCTTTATTATATAAAATATTTTATTCCCTTAAACTTTAATTTTTAAAGACTGTTTAAAGCAAAAAGAAATCAGGACTAAGGCTCATAAGTTAATTCATATAGAATACAACATTTAAAAGCCAACTCTCCTACAGTTATTTTTTTGTGTGTATAATTATTTTACACTTTGTTCATGCTTATTTATAAAGGTACTTATAAATGTGATCATCACTGAAGTTCTATCATATCAGGGTTTTCAAAATATTAAAACAGTGATTAAGAAGGTGAAACAAAAGATTTAAGGAAAAGGCATATAATTATATCAAAGAATTCAGAAAAAATAAGCCTTATCAAAATTTATTTGTAATCAAAGGAATATTTTTAGTTACAAAATTTGAAAAATTTTAAACTATTTAAGATAATGGTCAAACATACAAATAAATCTAAGTCTGTCATCATGTTTATAGCTACTTTAAAAATATTTCCCAAAAGAACTAGAATAGAATTACATTCTCTACCATTATTTCATTTTAATTTTATAGGTTGTATGTGTGGTATGGAAGAGTAGCAGATCCTGGCTAATTTCAATAAATCTAGAAATTGAAACATAATATAAAATTAGATGAAAAATGTCATTTCTTATGTAGGACAGGGAAATCTTGGAGAATCTAGAAATCATTAGAAATAAAATAGTTAAAGCAACATTGTTCAGCATAAAAATAATATTCAGAAATCAGAACACTTTATAATCATAATTAAATAATATTTTTTAAAAACCTCAAAAAAGCTAAAATTAGAAGATACACATAAGTTTAGCTACTAAATGATGTATAAGACTTTTCTAAAGACAGTTATAAAATTATAACAAAGTATTAAAAAGATCTCAGAAACTGGATAAACATACTATGTTCATGGACAACACTATTCAAAATATAAATATTCTAATCATAAAAAAATCATTAATTTAAAAATTCTCATTTAGAATACTAGCGATATGTTTGTAGTATTTGATTAACTAATTTGCACGCAGAGGAACCATCTGTACAAATGTCAAGAATAGCCAAAGAAATATGGGTGAAATAAAGGTAGCAAGACTTATAAGTAAGTATATGTTAAGGATCAGAGGAGAAATTCTCTTCAGAAAAAGAGAGGGATGCTGATATAATGAGTTCCCATGGGGTGAAAAAAGCAGCAAGTGAAAGCACTTCTTCCTCATATCTCAGAACAAGTGACGAGTTTTCAAGTCAACCACTTAGAGAGCTGAACACGTGTTCTTTCAGATTTGGGGATCGTAGAGCCTGGTGTCTGGTTACCATCTGGAGAAGGGTAAAGAAGAAAAGCTGTGGTTGAAACAGTTTTCTTTGCTAACTGTGTTCAGAGCAAGCTGTGTTTATTAATGGTGGTAAAAGGATGCATGGCCTGTCACTTGAATTTACAGAGGCAGCGGGATTCCAATAAAAGAGCTCATGGGTTCTGTAGGACCCATCAGTAAAGAAAGGAGTTTAAAGCAGTCTTCCAGGCAACAGGTAGCATTTGCTAAGGGGCTTCACCCAGAAGTCACCACAAGAGAATCTCTAAAAACACAAAAAAGCACACTAATAGACAGTAATAGCAACTATGGGCTTCCCTATGGCTCAGCTGGTAAAGAATCTGCCTGCAATGCTGGATACCTGGGTTTGAGCCCTGGGTTGGGAAGATTCCCTGGAGAAGGGAAGGGCTACTACCCACTTGTTTTCAGACCTGGAGAATTCCATGGACTGTATAGTCCATGGGGTCACAAAGAGTTGGACACGACTGAATGGCTTTCACTTGCCTCTGAACTGTCCTGAAGGAACAGAGACCATGTTAAATATTACCCATGAAGCAGAATCTTTATGTATTAAAGACTGATTTTTAAGAAGTTTAAGCAAATGGCTCAAATAAATACAAAATGAAGATGTGTCAAAGAAAAAGTAATTGAAAAAGAAACCATTAAGATAGTACTTCCAGTTAAAATAACATTTGAGGACTTGAGGATTGTAGACAATATAATAAATGAATACTAAATAAGACTTCTTGGTTAACTTACAAAACTTATTCATTCCATATGTAACAAAGCTCAGTAATTTGTAGGGCTATCTTTTCTCGCATAAAGAAAGTGTCTGCATCTCTCTTGGACAAAATTATCCAACTTAATATGTACTAAGTCTGGGACTTTGAAATGAATTGGATAAAGTACATTTCTCTGGATAGTCCTCAGGTGGGTCTTTTAAATAGTAAACTCATATGACCTTAAAGTGACATATTGCCCACCTTTTAGACTTATTTCCAAGTTTGGGGTAATTTTTCTTAAAGTATGTTCATTTTGAATTCCCTTCACTGTGGTCAGTCCTCAAGGATTAAAAACCCCCCTTTAATGACATCTCCTAACCAAATTCCACTCTCCATGACACACTTTGAAGTCTGAAGCCAATCCCCCAGATGGAGGAAAAGGAGTCTATTTAATCTAAATAATGTTCAAGGCTTTTATGACCACACTGTATTGTACATTTTAGTTACTATACAGAGACTGATAAGGTTATATTGCATTTTGAAAATTTCTTAAGGGAGTGGAACTTATATGTTACAATCAAAACAGAGCAAAACAAAACAAAAGATAAATATGTGAGGTGATAGATGTGTTAAATAACTCAATGGGGGGTTCTTTCACAACATATATGTATATGTATATCAAATCATCATAGTGTGTGTGCACACGTGCTCAGTCATGTCTGACTCTTTGTGACCCTCATGAACTGCAGCCCACCAGCTCCTCTGTCCGTGGAATTTTCCAGGCAAGAACACTGGGGTGGGTTTCCATTTCCTACTCCAGAGGATCTTCCTGACCCAGGAATCAAACCTGTGTCTCCTGCATCTCCTGTCAGGCAGATTCTTCACCACTGAAACAGTTTGGAAACCCTCATCGTAATGTTCCAGTGTACTTTAAATGTCTTACAATTTCATTTGTCACTTACACATCAGTAAGACTGAAAAAAATAAAAGAAGACTGTTTTTAAGACTAAGAATGACACAAAATGCTGTGGAATGAGTCATAGATTTTCTAACAGGACATATTTTGAAGTGACAGTGGGAGAAAGAATAGGATTGCTTCATGAATGCACCTGAGTTCAGCATTTTATAGAATAGTTATATTTGTAGGAAGGAAAAATTATAAATGATTGCCATTTACAGGAGAATGAGCAAATAAATTGTGCTATAATCCTATAATAAAATATATTACACAATTAAAATGAATTAACTCTAAATGTGATGCAATATTCTAGACTGAATCCTGGAACAATAAAAAAGCATTAATGGGAAAAAAAGGCTAATTTCAAATAAAGCATGAATTTTAGTTAATGGTAATATTCCTAGATAGGTTTCTTGGTTTTGATAAATATTCTGTGGTGATATAAAATGATAACATCAGGGGCATATGGATAATGGGGTAATGGGAGCTGTGATGATTAATTTCCTGGCTCATCATGACTGAGCCACAGGGTGCCCAGGCATGTGGTCAAACATTATGACATTAACATTTGAATTGGTAGACTAAGTAAAGCAGATTGGTCTCTCTAATCTGGATGGCCCTCGTTCATTCATTTGAATGCCTAAATAGAACAAAAAGGGTAACACTCCTATGAATGAGGGGGGATACCTCTGCCTGATCTCTTTTGAGCTGAGACATCTTTTTTTTTTTTTCCATCTTCTAATCTAAACTGAAATATAAGCTCATCCTGGTTTTAGAGACAATGGACTTTTAGACTAGAATAGTGTCAGAGGCTTTCTTGGGTCTCTGAGATACCCACTGAATATCATAGGACTTGTCAGTCTCCATTATTGTGTGAGACAACCTCTTATTAGAATAAGTCTCATATGTATGGTATAGATATGCATCTCTATTCAAGAAGGGGGATGTGGTCACTGTGCTGACCAGGTGGTCCCTAGGTTCCAGCTTCACCAATACCATGCATGTAGCACCCACACTGTGCTGGGCCCCAGAATCCCTCCTCCAGGACCTGCTCTATCCCCTTTCCCAACCCATCCTTGGAGTCAGCAAGGCCTGCAATGCTCACTTGGAGCTGTAGTGTGACATTGGTGGGCTTGGACTCCAGGGAAGACTCTGGTCGTAACCTTACTTGCTTCTCTAATCCCCTCAGCTTGCATTGTAAAGTCAAGAAAAAATGAAAAGAAAAGAAATGTGTGTGTGTGTATATATATATATATATATGTATATATATATATATATGTATATATATATATATGTATGAGATGGCTGGATGGCATCACTGACTCGATGGACGTGAGTCTGAGTGAACTCCGGGAGATGGTGATGGACAGGGAGGCCTGGCGTGCTGCGATTCATGCGGTTGCAAAGAGTCGGACACGACTGAGAGACTGAACTGAATTGAACTGATGTATGTATTTGGTTTCCCCATGGTTCAGCAGTAAAGAATTCTCCTGCAATGCAGGAGACGCAGGTTTTATCCCTTGATCAGATCCTCTGGAGGAGGGCATGGCAACCCACTCTAGTTTTCTTCCTGGGAGAATGACATGGACAGAGGAGCCTAGCAGGCTACAGTCCATGGGATTGTAAAGTCGGACATGACTGGGGTGACTAAGCACACACAGACCACACAGACACACACACACACACACACAAATATACATCCACATATTCAGTGAGAATAATGTTTAATATGTAAATCAGTGAGCATTGACTCTTCTTCTTTTTCAGCCCCACACACAGGCCTAATGGCCAACATGTGCAGAGGAAATGACCTCTTGCTGTGTCCACCACAGTCCCTGCTCTGTGGCTGAATCTGCTGCCAGCCCTCCCTTCTTTCCAGCAAAAACAGAAGCTCACAGTGGCTGCACCACACTGAAGCAGTAATGTGTTTCATATTTCATATCACAACCACATCCCTTCCTAATATCTCCCCTCTTACAGAGAAAACAGAAACAGTCATTAAGGGTCAGAGGCACATGCCTCCCTATGATATGGGTTCCTACCTCACAATAAGAAAGTGAAGAGATGCTCCTATTAGGAAATATATGCACTAACACATGTGTTTGTATTGTCAGGCTGTATATTGTCACCCTGTTTATTTAACTTCTATGCAGAGTACATCCTGAGAAATCCTGGACTGGAAGAAACACAAGCTGGAATCAAGATTGCTGGGAGAAATATCAATAACCTCAGATATGCAGATGACACCACCCTTATGGCAGAAAGTGAAGAGGAACTCAAAAACCTCTTGATGAAAGTGAAAGTGGAGAGTGAAAAAGTTGGCTTAAAGCTCAACATTCAGAAAATGAAGATCATGGCATCTGGTCCCATCACTTCATGGGAAATAAATGGAGAAACAGTGGAAACAGTGTCAGACTTTATTTTTTGGGGCTCTGCAGATGGTGACTGCAGCCATGAAATTAAAAGACGCTTACTCCTTGGAAGGAAAGTTATGACCAACCTAGATAGCATATTCAAAAGCAGAGACATTACTTTGCCAACAAAGTTCCGTCTAGTCAAGGCTATGGTTTTTCCAGTGGTCATGTGTGGATGTGAGAGTTGGACTGTGAAGAAGGCTGAGCGCCGAAGAATTGATGCTTTTGAACTGTGGTGTTGGAGAAGACTCTTGAGAGTTCCTTGGACTGCAAGGAGATCCAACCAGTCCATTCCGAAGGAGATCAGCCCTGGGATTTCTTTGGAAGGAATGATGCTAAAGCTGAAACTCCAGTACTTTGGCCACCTCATGTGAAGTGCTGACTCATTGGAAAAGACTCTGATGCTGGGAGGGATTGGGGGTGGGAGGAGAAGGGGACGACAGAGGATGAGATGACTGGATGGCATCACTGTCTCGATGGATGTGAATCGGAGTGAACTCCGGGAGTTGGTGATAGACAGGGAGGCCTGGCGTGCTGCGATTCATGGGGTCACAGAGTCAGACATGACTGAGCAACTGAACTGAGCTTAACACATGTGTGTTAGCCAACGTGCTCAAAATCCATGTCCTATAGATCTCACATTATCACATACTAGAATATGTCATTTTGTTTCTCCCTAATTCACTTTGATTTTCCTTTTACTAAAAAAATAAAACTCAGTCACATAAATGGCTGTACCTTTTCCCCTTCCTATACTTCGTAATCCAGGCAGATGTACTCAATATGCACATTAGAAGTGAAGCAGCCCCACATCCCTTTCTCTAAAACAGTCAAATGGCTGTTTCAGATAAATTGTTCCTAAAGTGTAACAAAAACCTGTTTGCAGGTCAGAGTCCCCTGAATGTACATTAGCTTTACTTGATTAAACCAGGGAGTGTTAATGAACCTATCAATTGTTTTGGTCTTTATACTTTTCTCTTACAAGTAGAGAGAATGGTGAATGGCTTTGTGCTAACTGCCTTATTCAATAGAAGCCCATATTTAATGAGAGATGTAGAAAATTTCAAATCCAATTGCTATTAATAAGAATTAATTTTACTCATATGTCTTTGCCTACTGTGCTAAAGGTTATCTATTGTTTTAATCTCCTTTTTATTTTCTAATTCTCTAGGATTCCCTTTCCTTTTAATCACCTTGCCACTTATTAAAAACTCAAATATATGAAACCATGGCACCTGGGGATTCTTCAGGGAAGAATACTAGAGTGGGTTGCCATGCCCTCCTCCAGGGGATTTTCCCAACCCAGGGATCAAACCCAGGCCTCCTACATTGCAGATGGATTCTTTACCATCTGAGCCATCAGGGAAGCCCATGTGAAGCCATATTACCTTTTTTACTATTTTTTATTCTAGTCCCCTTAAAAATCCCACATAATAACATATTTTTATTTGATTTATGAAAATTTTATCCTAAATATTTGCACCTAGTACTACCAGTATCTTAACTTTGTTAAGTCAGATGGTGCAGCAAATTACAAATGTTTGTTTTAGTTACTGCATAGATCAATATAAATAAAGAAAACAGTCAATTTAGTCATGTCTGACTCTTCACGACCCTACGGACTACAGCCTGCCAGGCTCCTCTGTCCATGCGATTCTCCAGGCAAGAATACTGGAGTGGGTTGCCATGTCCTGCTTCAGCATGTACTGTGGTAATAAGTAATTAAGTCTATGTAAAATCTTGTCCCCTCCTTTGAAGATATACCTATTGAAGACCATTGCTACCATTCCCTCCCCCCAAAAAAGCTGTTTTTGTGCTTTTATTTCAACATCTGCCACCTAGTACACTGTAATAATTTTATTAAACATTACAGTCCTGAAGCTAGTTTCACTAATAATCTATAGTATATTCTGTTTTGTATCTATTCACATAGACTAATATAAAAAAGAATGACATTTTACTAATCTGCATTTCTTGTCTTTCTTCTGCTCATGACCTATTAAGAAAAAAATATAATGCGGTTTGATCTAGTTCATGGTATATGCAGCTAAGAATCTCCAAAGAGACAATCTCTGGGAGCTCCCTGGTGGTTTCGTGGTTAGGACTCAGCGTTTTCACTACCATGGCCTGGGGTCAATCCCTGATCTGGGAACTAAGATTCTACAAACTGCCCAGCAGGGCCAAAAAAAAAAAAAAAGACAATCCTTGAGGCAAAATTCAAGCTCCCTTGTATGGCCTTGGAGAGTTTTTCTCTAGAGCTCACTCCATGACTAATAGATTCTTTATTAGAATGCATTGCATCAGTTGTTTCAGATCCTACTTTTTGTTTCAAAAAATGATATCATTCTGAGCTCCAGAATATTTCTGGATGATAATTTTTCTTTATTTTTTATCTAACCATATTTCTGTGTTATTTATCCAAACTCAGAAACTGTGAAGTTTTTCCTTTCATTTTGTTTTCATCTCGTTAATACAAGTAGAATGGAAGAAAACAATTTGCTCTTTGGATTGATTTTACTAAAGTGTTGAGCGCTGACAAATTGATGCTTTTGAACTGTGGTGTTGGTGAACACTCTTGAGAGTCCCTTGGATTGCAAGGAGATCCAACCAGTCCATCCTAAAGGAGATCAATCCTGAATATTCATTGGAAGGTCTGATGCTGAAGCTGAAATTCCAATACTTTGGCCACCTGATGTGAAGAACTGACTCATTTGAAAAGACCCTGATGCTGGGAAAGATTGAAGGCAGGAGAAGGGGTGATAGAGGATGAGATGGTTGGATGGCATCACCAACTCAAGGGACATGAGTTTGGGTGGGCTCCGGGAGTTGGGTTGGACAGGGAGGCCTGGCGTGCTGCAGCTCATGGAGTCACAAAGAGTTGGACACGACTGAGCGACTGAACTGAACTGACCTGAACAGTAGGAAGGGGAATAATATAACGTTGCCTATTTGAAGAATGATGCCAGAGGAAGCTTGGGGTAAGGATAAAACTTCAAGACAGAATGCTGCCCTACAAACTGCAAACTCAGCTAATTGAAATCTTTAGCCATCTGGTAACTAAGAGAAAATTCAATATAACATTTTTGCCTTCAGTTCTTCCTATCCATTTAACAGACTAAGCAAAATGCACCATGCAATCTTGCATAAAGGAAAAAACATAAAAATCATTGACTGAGTTACCCTGTGGATTTGATAAATCATACGTCAGAATTCAACACTAGATGCACTCTCTCTCTATGTCCTTTCCTGGAAACAACCCACGGGGAAAGAAAGAAAAGCAGAAGGGAATTTCGATTCGTTCCCTCTACTTGATTCCGGTCTTTAACTTCTCCACCTCAGCCCCGCCCCAAGTTCCTTTCACCTTTTGAATGTTAGGATTTGCTAGATAACTTTCCAATTTCTGAAAATATTTTTTAAAATAGCTTATTTTTGACATGTTATTTCATGTGTCACTTTCTGGCATTTTTAGGTTGTAGGAATGGTTTTGCTCATACAAAACTCAGAACTAACATTTAGATGTTTTGGCCATCAGAGAAATATCATATTCATTTTTATTTTGCATGTATTTATTTCTGGGTGTTTTTTCTTTTTTAAAAAATATTTATTTATTTGCTTGTACAGGGTCTTTGTCGCTGTGTGCACTTTTCTCTGGTTGTGGCAAGCAGGGGCTACTCATCGTTGTGGTAGATGGGCTTCTCATTGCGGTGACTTCTTTTGTTGCAGAGCACAAGCTCTGGACATGCAAGCTTCAGCAGTTGTGGCAGATGGGCTCAGTAGTTGTGACTCCCAGGCTGCAGAGCACAGGCTCAGTAGTTGAGGAGCACAGGCTTGGTTGCTCCAAGATATGTTGAATCTTCCCC